>NW_028318749.1:7500-365537 GCF_062004578.1 Staurois parvus | reverse complement strand
TGTCACGCTCCACTGAATAAATATATGTGAACTATAATATATAAGGTGTAATATGTGCTCAGATGATAATAATATTATCCGTATAATATATGATCCAAAACCAAAATTACATGTAGATTTATAGGTGAGAATCAAATACATATACATATATATATATATATCTCAAATGGTGAATAAATATATATTGAGATATCTCTTCTGTGTGTGCTCTGCACACTCTCTATACTCGCCGTTTGCGTTGTGATGTCAGAGCCCCTCCCCTACGCATTACGCCACCGGGTCACGTGGCTTCATCAGGGGGATTCGATTGGACAGCACAACGCTCATAGCCTTTAACAGGGCTTTCGGCATCATTTTGTCCTGGACCGCATGGCCGCGGCCATCTTTATGGGGCCAGAAATGACGATGTGTGCTAAATTAATTTATTCTGAATATTAAAGCCTTACAACTATAACTTTGCAAAATGTCACTAATTTGCCTCAGGCCAGTATATATATGAAGAGCATCACAGAGGATTAACATAATATACTTACTTAAATACAATACTGCTAAAACGTGATAATATAAACCAATATAACTATCTCTAACTATAACAATAATATCACAATATCAATTTATTATTACATATAATCAGTGATTAAAATTAAAATAGTCTTTAATAAACACCATAAAAATTTTTCAATACAAATAAAAAAAATAAAATAAAAAAATCTAAAATATTAAAAATTCCACCCCACATATATTGAATCACCTATAATGAACTACAATTGATATGACAATATAAAACCTGAGATGTAACTAAATACAAGTATATTTAAATCATCCAACCCTAACCTCATTTATAAAATGCCCTTCAATTCTACTATGTATATCATGTATTTATTATGAATCACCTGGTGGCGGATCACAGTATCCACTACTTCTTTAATGGTAAAAATACCCTAAAAATTAAAAAAATTAAATTTTTTTTTATATAAAGTTAAAACTTAAATTATATTATTAACTACATTTATCCTTAAAAAGTAATTCTAAGATAAAAGTAGATAATAATTGCTTATAAAGCATGACAGGTCAAACTCTTTATTCAGGCCCTTAGGGGCTAGACAACTCATTTCATGTATCCATTTTGATTCTTTCTTACTAATCTATCTAATGATGTTGTCCCCTCTCCAATGACTGGTGTGTTTTTCTATGCCCCAAAATTCCAGCTGTCTATCATCTTTATTATGATGCTGCCGGAAATGCTGCGATACATAGTGATATTTATATCCTCTAATAATATTATATTAGGACATGCTCCTTAATCCGCTTTTTCAGCACCCTTTTGGTGCGTCCTATATATATTAAGTTACACGGGCACTTCAGGGCATATATCACCCCTTTAGTTTCGCAAGAAATTAACTGTTTTATTTTATACTCTTTACTGCTATGCGTATTGTAAAACTTAAATCTTCATTTAGGCTTATTCGTTACCCTACTACAACTATAGCATCATCCACATGCATAAAAGCCTACACCTTGAAAGAAACAAATATTATTACCTTTTGTTGGTGGCTCTAAGATATTTTTTACCACTTTGTCTCTTAGGTTGGGAGCTTTTCTGTAAATGAATTTAGGTTTATCAGGAATAATGTTATTCAAATTTTTATCCAAATTTAACACATTCCAATACTTATTAATTATATTTTTTACTGCTTTGTACTGTTTATTATATTGCAGTACTACTGGTACCTCCATATTTTCTGTAGTGTTTTTTTGTTTATTAGTAAGCATTTGTTTCCTATCCATTAACCCTACCATATTTCTTTCTTTCTCTATTTTTTATTATATCCTTTATCTATGAATCTCTGTGTTAATAACATACTTTGTTCCCTATAATCTTGATCCTTTGTGCAGTTTCTTTTTAATCTCATGAACTGTCCCCTTGGTATATTATTCAACCATGGTTGATAATGGCAGCTATTCATCTGTATGTATGCATTTCTATCTGTTTTCTTAAAAAAACATTTTGTATATAAATTAGGTCCCTCTTTTTTAATCTGAATATCTAATAAGTTAACATACTCTGTACTTATATTCCAACTTAAGATAATTATTTTTCATTCTTATTTAAGCCTTCATAAAAATTGGTAAGTTGTTCCTTATCACCATCCCATATAATTAGTAGATCATCAATATATCTTTTATACATATGTATTTCTTTTCTGGTATTATGGAAGATAGACTCTTCTTCCCACTTAGCCATATACAGATTGGCTATACTTGGGGTGAACTTAGCGCCCATTGCTAATCCTCTTACTTGTAAAAAATATACATTACTGTACCAGAAATAATTGTGATCTAAGCAGAATTTCAAACATTTTAAAATAAACCTTTGATGTTTGGTTGGAATATTAGAATATTTATTTAGGGCCCACTTTGCTGCTTCTATAGCTCCTTCATGGTCGATATTTTGTATATAACGAGGAGACATCTGCTGTACTTAAACTGACATTTACAATAAATTTTGAGTCAATTGTATGACATGCTTCATATCTCTGAGGTAAGCTGGTGTTTGTTCCACCAATGGTTGTAAATAATTATCAATGTATTCACCTAATCTGGATGTCAAAGAATCTATACCATTGATAATTGGGTTACATCCTGCAACCCATCATCCTTGGAATTAAACAGCTGGAAAATACTCTACCAGTCCACATTAAGGACACAAAGCTGTTTTAGCCTATTTAACGGTTAGGCTAAAATTAAGGTGAGCGCATATATTAGAAAAGTGCATCCAGATATTCTGAATATAAACACGGAGTGGACATTTTATTGGATTTAATTTTGGACACTTTTTTGGCTACTATTTTAATTATTTTTATATATCTATTTATATTTATTTATTCACCATTTGATATATATATTATATATAATGATTCTCACCTATAAATCTACATGTAATTTTGGTTTTGGATCATATATTATACGGATAATATTATTATCATCTGAGCACATATTGCACCTTATATATTATAGTTCACATATATTTATTCAGTGGAGCGTGACACATTTCTTTTTTATTAGTTTACTCACACAGGTTTATGAGTATGTGTAACAGTGTCAGTGAACCACAATAATTAATTATAATATTATTTATGTTTTAGATTCACATTGTATACACATATTTATTATATGCACATAAATTATTTACCATAGTAGCTCGCAAGAACCATTATATTTATTAGACAGGTTCTCTTTACTGAGACATCTGAGGTCTATTTTTTGCAGTATAGACAAAAGACTAAAAATTTTGAAAAAAAATATTTTCTAATTTCTGTTATAAAAAATATCCAATAAACTCACATTTCATCATAAATTTAGGCCAAAATGTATTTTGCTACGAGGCTTTGGTAAAAAAAAAATCTCAATAAGTGTATATTCATTGGTTTATGCGAAAGTTGTAACGTCTACAAACTATGGTATAGATCAGTGGTTCTTAACCTGGGTTCGATCGAACCCCAGGGGTTCGGTGAGTCAGTCTCGGGGGTTCGGCGGAGGTGACCCACACCCGACTCATATGATTTGTGATGACATGCCCAGTGGTTGGCAAGCCGCGGCTCTTGTGTGCCGGGCGCCCGCTCCCCTCCCTCCTCTTGGGCGGGCGGCAGGGACTCAAATGCAATGATTGGCCAGTCTCGCTGCCACTCACATCCTGATAGCCAGTGATTGGCTGTCAGGATGTGTGTAGGCGGGGCAGCGTGACGAACGTGAGAGGAGCTAGGCTCCTCTCACAGTCCGCCCTGAAGACCGGAACGGCGCGGGAATACAGCGAGAGGAACGCGCGGAGCAAAGGTAAGTGAATTGACACAGGGGGGACTTGGGGACTTAATATGGGGGATGAATTAATATGGGGAATGAATTACTATAGGGGGGATGAATTACTATATGGGGGATGAATTACTATATGGGGGATGTATTACTATATGGGGAATGAATTACTATATGGGGGATGAATTATTATATGGGGGATGAATTACTATATGGGGGATGTATTACTATATGGGGGATGTATTACTATATGGGGGATGAATTACTATATGGGGGATGAATTAATATATGGGGGATGTATTACTATGGGGGATGAATTACTATATGGGGGATGAATTATTATATGGGGGATGAATTACTATATGGGGGATGTATTACTATATGGGGGATGTATTACTATATGGGGGATGAATTACTATATGGGGGATGAATTACTATATGGGGGATGTATTACTATGGGGGATGAATTACTATATGGGGATGAATTACTATGGGGGATGAATTACTATATGGGGGATGAATTACTATATGGGGAAGGAATTACTATAGGGGGGATGAATTACTATATGGGGGATGAATTACTATATGGGGGGATGAATTACTATGGGGGATGAATTACTATATGGGGGATGAATTACTATATGGGGGATGAATTACTATGAGGGATGAATTACTATGGGGGATGAATTACTATATGGGGGATGAATTACTATATGGGGGATGAATTACTATGGGGGATGAATTACTATATGGGGGATGAATTACTATGGGGGATGAATTTTCATACCGTTTGTTACAACATATCTTTGCGAGCAATCCTTTTCGAGGATGCTGGACATAAAGACGAAGAAAAGGAACAGACTTTGTTGCGAAAATGACATGAGAGTGGCACTTGCCAAGGTAATGCCGCGCATTTCTGAACTGGCCTCTGAAAGACAACAGCAGAAGTCACACTGATTTGCGGTAAATATTCATTATTTTGTTTTTGTGTGAAAATCATGTTTTAATGGTTTTGTTCTTTGTTCTTAATGGTTTTGTTCATTTTGTGCACCTATGTATAAATATATACCTATGTTTTGAATTTTAAAAATCATATTTTATTTTTCCAATTAAGAAGGGTTCGGTAAATGCGCATATGAAACTGGTGGGGCTCAGTACCTCCAAAAAGGTTAAGAACCACTGGTATAGATACTGGAATTTAAGCCATTTTTTGCTATACGGCGTTGCGCTAGTCTAACTGACAATTGCGCAGTCATGCAATGCTGTACAAAAATCATTTTTTTTCCCCACAAATGAGCTTTCTTTTGGTGGTATTTGATCACCTCTGGGTTTTTTTATTTTTTGCGCTATAAACAAAAAAAGACCAAAAATATTGAAAAAATTATATTTTCAAATTTCAATAAACAAAAAATTTCATCATAAACTTAGGTCAAAATTTATTTTGCTATGTCTTTCGTAAAAAAAAATACCAGTAAGTGTATATTAATTTGTTTGTGTGAAAGTTATAGCATCTACAAACTATGGTATACAGTAGATACTGGAATTTACACAGCTTTCACTTTCTGACTGCTTATTACGACTAGTGCACCAGAGATAGGTTCATCCAGACCCCACTACACCCCCATTACCCTTCCATACCAACCCCCCTTTTATAATTATACTTACAGAAAACATAACACCAATTTTGGAGTAAAATGGCCAACACGGCCTTTTATTAACAAATCAAGTTTTAAACACACCAACCATTCCTTATGACAGAAACATAAACAGTTGTTGTTGGTCTTCGAAGGCACCCAAAAATTGATCTGAAATGCACCTGCGGACAACCATATTACACTAGGCCTCCAGCCGCAACCAACCAGCTCGGAGACAACCATACCGTCCGCAATGCAGCACCACCACCTTCCAGTTAAACCTTGGTTAACTGGAATGTCCCCGGGCACACCATACCACCGATGGGTCCCACACCATTATCTGTACCTCCAAGATAAGAACCGCCTCCAAAGACCAACAACCGCCACAGCACGCTGGGTAAGCCCTTACCCATGCGTGCCCCACCACAAACGAACTGCCCTCTGAACTCCGTCCTGTAAACCCAGAGACTATAAATCCATCCCAACCGCATTAAGATGCACCCCATCACTCCGAAGATACCGCAAGGTATCTACCTCCAACTCCAAATGCCGAACCACCAACCCCCCATTGCGAATAAAGAAGCGCCCCACCTCCTTGTTGACCTTGATCCGAGCCTTGCTGAGCCGCTCCACCGAACGCGCAAAACGCCAAGAGGTGCGGGCGACCATGTCTGACCACACAAACACCATCTCCGGATAATCCCTTTGGATTCCAGCTTGACATCCCGCACCAGCTCCCGCATGGACCTAACCCCTAGGTCATTGCCACCCGCATGAAGCACCAGAACATCCGGTGGTCTATCCAGGCAAGCGAAACGCTGCACCTCAGGTATCACACGACTCCACAACATACCCGGCACACCTATCCAGCGGACAGAAGCCTCCTGCCTAGCCAACCCCAGCTGCCGGCCATTAGGCCTCACATCAGCCCGCCTGGCCCCCCAAAACATGTAGGAATGACCCAGGATCCATGCCAGGCACACCGCTCCATCTGAAATAAAAGAACAATAACAACCACCAGAACAAAACATCAGAGAGACAGGACAGACTCCCCCAGCCAAGAGACAAAACACGGTACCCACCCCTAGTCCCCCAACAGATGCGGACGAACGTACACACGAAATCTCTGTGAATCCCAACTACCAATACGTTTTACCGCCTCATCCGACAAACCCCACCGGGCGGCCTCCGTAGCAGCCCCTATCCGAAATGAGTGCGAAGCATACAAAGACGCATCCAAACCAACAGCCGTTAAACACCGACGAAAAACTGACACAAATTGAAAGCGAGTTAAAGGGGACCCATCAGCATGCATGAAAAAAGACCCCTGCCCCACCGGACGACGGGACAGAAACTCTCGAACTGCACGCACCAGGCACACCAGCGATGCTGGAAGGGCAAAAAACCGCAGCCACACACCATGACCCAATTGGTCGGTCTTAGACCGACGGACGAACACCTCCACCCATTCACCAGAGCACACAACGTCATCCACAAACAACCCCCCAAGAACCGATTTGGACAGACTAACGAGCTCACCAATACGCAACGCCCCAAAAAAGTCCACCGCCGGATTCAGCCTGCCACGACCCCAAGGCAATCTCCCACAGCCAGTCGGGACAGGGAACCCTGCGTTGCTCCGCCGCCGGCGCCAACTTTCGGAATTTGTCCCACTGAAAACGAGACAAAGCGTCAGCCAGAGTGTTGTCAACCCCAGGGAGATGCACAGCATGGAGAAAAACATTCAGCTGCAGGCAACGCAACACTAAATGGCAAAGCAAGCCAACCACCGGCCGCGAGGAAGCCGAGACCCGGTTGATGACCTGAACCACCCCCAAATTGTCACAGTGAAAATTGACCTTTTGATTCCGAAAATTGTCCCCCCAAACCTCAACCGCCAATACCACCGGAAAAAGTTCCAACAGCACCAAGTTAAGAAGAAAACCCGCCTCCCGCCAGGAAGCAAGCCACGGAGCAACACTCCACCTCCCCCGAAAAAAAAGCATCTGTGAACAATTCCAAGTCAAAATTGCTGACTGGGCCAGACATCCACAGAGCCCGCCCGTTAAAAGAATCCAAAAAAGCGTGCCAAATCTGCAAGTCCTCCCGATGCTCCCGAGTCAAGCGAATAAAATGTAAATGGGTGGTTGTCCCTGTCGTTGCAGCCACCAACCGGTGGCAGAACACTCGACCCATCGGCAGGATACGACAAGCGAAGTTACGTTTGCCCAACAACGACTGCAAGGCCCACAGCTGAATTTTGCGCTTGCCCAGTACCCCACGAATTTCCCCTTGTAGGACCAACAGCTTGTCTTCAGGCAGCCGGCACTCCATTGCGCCCGAATCCAAAACAATGCCCAGGAAAGTCATCACCGAAGCCGGGCCCTCTGTCTTGTCCAAAGCCAGAGGAATCCCGAAATGTTCAGCAACGTGTTGCAAAGTAGCCAGCAAAACTGCGCACACTCTGGACCCACACAAAGAAAATCATCCAAATAGTGGATGACTGAATTCACCCCCCAGACATCCTGCACCACCCACTCAACGAACGAACTGAACTTCTCAAACAAAGCGCAAGATATAGAACACCCCATGGGAAGGCACTTATCAACGTAAAACGAGCCCTGTCAATGACAACCCAAGAAATGAAAACTGTCCGGATGTACCGGCAACAGTCGAATCGTGAACTCAATATCCGATTTTGCCGGTCCGGGGAGCCACGGGGTCCCGCAGGTCTGTGCCGCTCCCGACTCCGCCTTCCGGGCACCAGCCACGTTCACTGCCGTCCCTGGGCTCCGTCCTGCATAGCTCCCAGCAGCACTCCGCCCAGCGCTGCCCTTCCGTCTGTGTTTCTTTGGAGCCGCAGCTCCAGGCTTCCCAGGGGGCCCGCCAGCTGCAGCAGGGGACAGCCGGGCAGCCGCAGCGGTGCGCCTCCCCCGCCGGGCTCCTTCCCTGACAGGCACCTCGTCAGTGGAGGAGCCGTTGACGTCCTGTCCTCTTTGCCGCGTGGGCGGGGGGGAGCTTCCTCCGCGCGAGACCCTGCCCGCCGAGCTCCGCCATTGACGGGGATTCCTCCCGGCTTCCCCGCGAGCAGGGGCAAGAGAGTGCCCTGCCAGTGGGGCCGGAGGGTCCCAAGCGGGGCTCCCACTGTGATGCTGAGCTCTGGGGGAGGGGGAGCCTGGACTAAAGCGCTCCGGAGGCCTAGACCTCCGAGCACGTGGGCGCTCCCGCCCCCTCGCCACAGGTGACAAGCCCAGGTCTCGCAGCAGGTCAGAGACCCGGTCCTGCAGCCACTCCGTCCCTCTAATTGCGACAGCCTCCCGCAATTGAGCCAAAAGGCCCTCCATAGCAGCTGCCCCGATGAAGGCAGCCTGCACAGTACCCGCTGGTGAAGAAGCTCTCTCTCCAACGTCCAGCTCCGACTGACGCCCCTCACCAGAACACCCCACCCTAAGGTGCAGAAGACCCCACCTATGCTCTCCCTCCACCAACCAGCTCCACAGCTATCCCTTACAAAACCCCTAGCACTATCATTAACCCTTTCCAATCTTCCGTCCCACTATAGGCCTAGTCATGCCTGCCCTGCACTAATTCTTTTCTTCTCTTCCGCTACAGGCATTTCTTTTCTTGAGGTGTTAAAATGCCAGGGCAGTTCAAACACCCCAAAATGACTCCTTTTCGAAAAGTAGACACCCTAAGCTATTTGCTGAGAGGCATGTTGAGTCCATGTAAGATTTACCGTATTTTTCACTCCATAAGACGCACTTGACCATAAGACGCACCTAGATTTTAGAGCAGGAAAACAAGAAAAAAAATATTCTGAACCAATGGACTGCAGACATAGTACAGGAAATGACCAAAGACTGCAGACATAGTACAGGACATGAACAGAGACTGCAGACATAGTACAGGAGAGGATCAGAGATTGCAGCCATAGTACAGGAGATGATCAGAGACTGCAGACATACCACAGGAGATGACCAGAGACTGCAGACGTAGTACAGGAGATGACCAGAGACTGCAGACATACCACAGGAGATGACCAGAGACTGCAGACGTAGTACAGGAGATGACCAGAGATTGCGGACATAGTACAGGAGATGACCAAAGACTGCAGACATAGTACTGGAGATGATCAGAGACTGCAGACATAGTACAGGAGATGACCAGAGACTTTGCACATACTACAGGAGATGACCAGAGGCTGCAGATATAGTACAGGAGATGACCACAGACTGCGGACATACTACAGGAGATGATCATAGACTGCAGACATAGTATAGGAGATGACCAGAGACTGCAGACATAGTACAGGAGATGACCAGAGACTGCAGACATACTACAGGAAATGACCAAAGACTGCAGACATAGTACAGGAAATGACCAGAGACTGCGGACATAGTACAGGAGATGACCAGAGACTGCGGACATAGTACAGGAGATGACCAGAGACTGCAGACATAGTATAGGAAATGACCAGAGACTGCAGACATAGTACAGGAGATGACCAGAGACTGCAGACATAGTACAGGAGATGACCAGAGACTGTGGACATAGTACAGGAGATGACCAGAGACAGCGGACCTTTGGGGAGTGGGGGGGGGGGGTACCCGAATTTAACAGGTATCTGCTCCCACTTCCATGGAGTTGTCCTCCCCCCTCCCTCCCCATAGTCTTGTAGGACACGTGACAGGTCCCAGAAGACTACGGGGCCATTCACAAAGCGCAGCGCTTCTTGCCCACACTGAAGATGCCGGCGCCAAGGAGAGAAGACGGCCGATGAAAGCAGGACACTGCTGGACCGAGGAACAGGTAGGACCGAGGAGTGGGTGCTTCTGCACTGTAGAGCCGAGCAGTCGGCCCGGTATTCTAATACCGGGCCGGCTGCTCCATATTGGCTCCATAAGACGCACAGATATTTTCCCCCATTTTTTTGGGGGGGGGGGGAATGTTTGTCTTATGGAGCAAAAAATACGGTATTTTTTTCCCACAAGTTTTTTTTTTTCCCCACAAGTTGTCACTTAAATGACATATTTCTCACACAGGCCATGGGTATATGTGGAATTACACTCCAAAATACATTCTGCTACTTCTCCTGAGTATGGGAATACCACATGTTCAAAACGTTTTGGGAGCCTAGCTGCATACAGGAGCCCTTTGAAAGCCTGAAGGTGTGTAATTTCCTCATTTCACTTCCTCACTACCTATCACAGTTTCGGAAGCCCTGAAATGCCAGGATAACACCAACGCCCCCCACCCAAAAAAACCTTTTTTGAAAAGTAGACACCCCAAGGAATTTAATAAGTGGCATGATGAGTATTTTGCAACCTCATTTTTTCTCAAAATGTTTTGAAAAATAAAAACAGAAAAGAAAATTTTTTTTTCGTTTTTTCTTTTTTCATTTTCCAAAAACTTGTGGCAAATAAAAGAGATCTTCAAAATACTCACCAGGCCTCTTATCAAATTCCTCGGGGTATCTACTTTCCAAAAAGGGGTCATTTGGGGGGTTTTGTACTATTCTGGCATTTCAGGGCCTCCGAAACTGTGATAGGTAGTCAGGAAGTGTAATGAGGCAATAAAACCCTTTAAAATCCTGAAGGTGCTTATTGGATTTTGGGGTCTTGTACGTGGCTATACTGCCAAAAAGTCTCTCACATGGGGTATCCCCATACTCGGGAGAAGTAGCAGAATGTATTTTGGGGAGTAATTCCACATATACCCATGGCATGTGTGATCATAATATAATTTAGGTGACAACTTTGTGTAAAAGAAAACATTATTTTGTCATTTTCCAAAAACGTGGTAAAAAAATAAGTTCTCCTATTGACTCAACATGCCTCTCAGCAAATAGTTTGGGCTGTCTACTTTCCAAAAAGGGGTCATTTTGGTGGGGGGGGGGGTTGTTATCTTGGCATTTTATGCCTTGCATTAGAAGCTTATGCCACACATCACTCACTCTTCCAACCACTTGAAGACCAAGCCTTTTCTGACACTTTTTGTTCACATGACAAAATCAGTATTTTTTGCTAGAATTTTTTTTTTTACACTGTACCTGTCATTTTTTTAATCACTTTTATTGTTGTCACAGGGAATGTAAATATCCCCTGTGATAGCAATAGGCAGTGACAGGTACTCTTTTCTGAGAAATCTGGGGTCTCTTAGACTCTAGATATTTCCTCTGCCCTTAAATCATCTGATCTCATCAAGATCGGAGTGATCAGATGCTTTCCCAATTTAAAAATAGCACTGTTTATATCCGGCGAAACTGAATTGATGAAATTCTCATAGCATCTAGTTTCTTAGACTATAGAGATGGTTGGAGCCATTCCAGTCTCCAATCAGCTCTATGGTCAGCTGGTGGAAATGCTGGCTGCATTCTCAGGTTCTCCCGATAGGACAGGACAGCTTGAAAAAGCTGTGGAAGGCAACTCTCCCTCCGTGGGGGCAACTCCTCATGCTACTTGTAAAAGCAATCCTGCAGCTAATTAGCTGCTAGGATTGCTGTTACATGAAAGCCGACAGCTGGTTGAAAAAACAATACCAGGATGATGCCTGCAGCTGCAAGCATCATCCTGGTATAACCATTCAAAATCCAGTGATGTACTAGTAGAAAAAAAAAGAATCTAACAGATTCCTCTATTCAATGTGGATGAAGAAATCTGCCAAAAATTGTTTTTTAAAATATATGCCAAAGCAAAGGAGCAATCCACCCACTAACCAGCCCAGGCCCCCATGCTTGGGCATATATGTTCTTTTTCTTTAACTGTGGATGAGAAATCTCATCCAGTAGTGCTGCAAGCACTTACGTATATTCTGAGAGCAAGACCTTTTTGCTGTCAGAATAAACAGATCGGTGCTGAAGCTGAAAGGCATTCCTGCAAAGAAAACAGCAATGGTTAACAATAAAACAATAACGATAAAAAAGTAACTGAATAAAACAACAACTTTTTTATTGAAATATGTGCCAATAAATATTATAAAATATATATGTCAAAGCATAGGGGCCATCCACCCACTGGTCACGCCAGACCCCCATGATTGGGCATATATGCTCTTTTTTAACTGCAGATGAAAAATCTCATTCAGCAGTGCTGCACCCACTGATGTATATTCAGAGAGCACACCCTGTTGCTGTCAGAATAAACAGATCGGTGCTGCAGATGAATGGAGTTCCTGCAAATAAAACAATAATGGTTAACAATAAAACAGTGGCAATAGAACATTGACTCAATAAAACAACAACTTTTTTTAATTGAAATCTGCCAAAAAATATTATAGAATATATATGACGACGCATAGGAGTAGAGATGAGCGAATTATTCAAAAATTTGGTTCGGCTGATTCGCCGAATTCGCCGAATAAATTCGCTTCGAGCCGAATATATTCGCTGCGAATTTAACTTATAAAAAGGGTGTTTCTAGGCTTCAGAGAGCCTTTATATTAGTGCAGAACACTGTACCTTTAATTTAAATGCCCTTGGAGTCTGCTGGGGAAGAGAAATAATACTGTCAGTCAGTATGACATGCAGATGAGTGCCGTCGATCTTAGAATCACCGCACACTTCACTCATTTGGGCAGTCACGGGGCCAAAACCAGAGTGTGGAGCCACAGTGTGGCGGTGGAGGCAGCAGCAATGGGAGGCCATACAGCACCCTATGACAAAATGGAACCCACCAGCAGTGTGAGGAGACCTGAAAGTGGCACATGGCAGAGTGTGGCGATGGAGACAGCAGCAATGGGAGGCCGTACAGGGACCCATGACACACTCTGGACCTGGCAGCAGCATGAGGAGGCGGTACAGGGGCCCATGACAGATTACGGGCCTGGCAGCAGCATGAGGAGTCGGTACGGGGGCCCATGGCAGATTACGGGCCTGGCAGCAGCATGAGGAGGCGGTACAGGGGCCCATGGCAGAGTGGCGGAGCGTAAGCAGCTAAAATTGAAGGCCATACAGAGGCCTATGTTAAAAAGTCCCCCCAGCAGCAGCGTGGGGAGACGACTATCAAGAGTCCAATGGCAGAGTGGCGGAGCAGAAGCAGCTTCAATTGAAGGCCATACACAGGCCTAGGTTTAAAAGTCCCTCACAGTTAATTCCAATAACGAACTCTACTCCTCCGTGCAATCTACTTACGAGACCCTGGGCAGGTCTGGGTCCAATTTGTGGTAGAGACTGGTTTTGTTCAGCCATGCTTGAGCGAGTAATAACAGGTCTGTGCTGCCCTTTGGTGTCTGGCTTAATGCGCACAACACTGAACGTCCCAGCGTTTGTCAACGATTTGCCGTTAAGTGATGCAAACCCGCTGAACCACGTTCATGAGGAGCCGGTACAGGGGGCCATGAATCAGTATGGACCTGGCAGCAGCGTGAGCAGACGACAGAGGCACATGGCGCAGGGTGGCGGTGTAGGCAGCATTATTCTGAAGCCATACACAGGCCTAGGTTAAAAAGCGGAAGCCGTCAGCAGCGTGAGCAGACGACAGAGGCACATGGCGCAGGGTGGCGGTGGAGGCAGCAGCAATGGAAGGCCATACAGCACCCTATCACAAAATGGAACCCACCAACAGTGTAAGGAGACCTGAAAGTGGCACATGGCAGAGTCTGGCGATGAAGTCAGCAGCAATGGGAGGCCGTACAGGGACCCATGACACACTCTGGACCTGGCAGCAGCAAGAGGAGGCGGTACAGGGGCCCATGGCAGAGTGGCAAAGCGTAAGCAGCTTAAATTGAAGGCCATACAGAGGCCTATGTTAAAAAGTCCCCCCAGCAGCAGTGTGGGGAGACGACTATCAAGAGTCCAATGGCAGAGTGGCGGAGCAGAAGCAGCTTCAATTGAAGGCCATACACAGGCCTAGGTTAAAAAGTCCCCCCAGCAGCAGCGTGGGGAGACGACTATCAAGAGTCCAATGGCAGAGTGGCGGAGCGGAAGCAGCTTCAATTGAAGGCCATACACAGGCCTAGGTTAAAAAGTCCCCCCAGCAGCAGTGTGGGGAGACGACTATCAAGAGTCCAATGGCTGAGTGGCGATCCGGGAAGTCAGCGTTGTGATTGCAGATGCAATGCAGAAATTCTACGAAGTAATGCCGTGGGTGCGAAGAAGATCATATACCGTCGTACTTCCATCCATAAGACGGAACAACCTGCGAACCGGGAGCTTTATTGCCCTGACCCGCTGAGCAGCTTCTGGGATACCCAAGAGGCCCATGGCAGAGTGGCGGAGCGTAAGCAGCTTCAATTAAAGGCCATACAGAGGCCTATGTTAAAAAGTCCCCCCAGCAGCAGCGTGGGGAGACGACTATCAAGAGTCCAATGGCAGAGTGGCGGAGCGGAAGCAGCTTCAATTGAAGGCCATACATAGGCCTAGGTTAAAAAGTCCCCCCAGCAGCAGTGTGGGGAGACGACTATCAAGAGTCCAATGGCTGAGTGGCGATCCGGGAAGTCAGCGTTGTGATTGCAGATGCAATGCAGAGATTCTATGAGGTGATGCCGTGGGTGCGAAGAAGATCATATACCGTCGTACTTCCATCCATAAGACGGAACAACCTGCGAACCGGGAGCTTTATTGCCCTGACCCGCTGAGCAGCTTCTGGGATACCCAAGAGGCCCATGGCAGAGTGGCGGAGCGTAAGCAGCTTCAATTAAAGGCCATACAGAGGCCTATGTTAAAAAGTCCCCCCAGCAGCAGCGTGGGGAGACGACTATCAAGAGTCCAATGGCAGAGTGGCAGAGCGGAAGCAGCTTCAATTGAAGGCCATACACAGGCCTAGGTTAAAAAGTCCCCCCAGCAGCAGTGTGGGGAGACGACTATCAAGAGTCCAATGGCTGAGTGGCGATCCGGGAAGTCAGCGTTGTGATTGCAGATGCAATGCAGAAATTTTATGAGGTAATGCCGTGGGTGCGAAGAAGATCATATACCGTCGTACTTCCATCCATAAGATGGAACAACCTGCGAACCGGGAGCTTTATTGCCCTGACCTGCTGAGCAGCTTCTGGGATACCCAAGAGTTTGGCTTCTGTGGGGAATATGGTTGAAAACTGAAACTTAAAGGCATGTTGACGGAAGGGCACCAGTGTCAGTGCTCCGGAGGGAATATAGCTTCAAAGCTGACACTTAAAGGTATATCGACGGTCAGAGACCACAGGAAGTGGAGCTTGCGTCTTAAATCGACTGAATGTGGCAGACGTGAAACGTCTACGGGCCGTATATGAAACGGGTTGTTCCTCTTTCTGGAATAAGTGTTGGAAATGGCCACTCTTTTTGGTGTGGCGTTTTGTCTATTTAATTCCGATAACGGACTCTACTCCTCCGTGCAATCTAGTTACGAGACCCTGGGCAGGTCTGGGTCCAATTTGTGGTAGAGACTGGTTTTGTTCAGCCATGCTTGAGCGAGTAATAACAGGTCTGTGCTGCCCTTTGGTGTCTGGCTTAATGCGCACAACACTGAACGTCCCAGCATTTGTCAACGATTTGCCGTTAAGTGATGCAAACCCGCTGAACCACGTTCATGAGGAGCCGGTACAGGGGGCCATGAATCAGTATGGACCTGGCAGCAGTGTGAGGAGACCCGAAAGTGGCACATGGCGCAGGGTGGCGGTGGAGGCAGCAGTATTCGGAAGACATACACAGGACTAGTTTAAAAAGTGGAAGCCGTCAGCAGCGTGAGCAGACGACAGAGGCACATGGCGCAGGGTGGCGGTGGAGGCAGCAGTATTCGGAAGCCATACACAGGCCTAGGTTAAAAAGCGGAAGCCGTCAGCAGCGTGAGCAGACGACAGAGGCACATGGCGCAGGGTGGCGGTGGAGGCAGCAGTATTCGGAAGCCATACACAGGCCTAGGTTTAAAACTGGAACCCAGCAGCGTGAGCAGACGACAAAGACGCACATGGCAGAGGATGGATCTGGCAGCAGTATGAGAAGGCGGTACAGGGGCCCGTGGCACAGTGTGGTGATGGGGGCTACAGCAACTGGATGCCAGAAAGTGGCCGATAGGGCTATATACTGCATGGAATTATAAAGTTGTAAAGACAGCGGCCTATAAGGCTATACACACTATAACAATCATGACTTGATTGACCATTGGCCTATACACAGCATGAATATCATGACTTATTCTGAGAGTGGTTTGGAAGGCTATATACAAAAAGTAATTCATGAGCTGTCCGGACAGCGGACAATAAGTACATATATACAAATCAATTCATCAGCTGTCCAGCCAGCGGCCTCAAAGGCGACACATATAGAAAGCAATTCATGAGCTGTTCAGACAGCGGCCTCTAAGGCGACAGATATACAAAGCAATTCCCGAGGTGTTCAGGGAGCGGCCTGAACGGCTAGGTTATTACTAAATATATTTTTGTGGCCAAACATCGGCCTATAAATAGATGTCTACACAGTGACAAAAAATTATGTCGCCAGACAGCGGCCCCTAAGGCGACAGATATACAAAGCAATTCCCGCGAGCGCACAGGGCCCACAGTGTCTGAGGATGGACGTTGGCGCAGAAAGGCAGAGACCAACTGACTACATAGGTGGTTTTTATAGTACTTTATTTTGGCCTCCCTCTCAGCAGGTGTGAAAAAGGCCACCATTTTTGAACGGTAGCGAGGGTCCAACAAGGTGGACAGCCAAAAGTCATCCCTCTGTCTGATGGTTATTATTCGTCTGTCGCTACGCAAGCAACCGAGCATGCTATGGGCCATTTGTGCCAAGGAATGCGAGGGACTCCCTGCCTCCATCTCCACAGCATACTGCCACGGTGCGTCTGGGTCCTCTGTCTCCTCCTCCTCCTCTACCAGATGCTCCTGCTCCTCCACTCCTGTCCGCTGAGTGGAAAAACCACCCATTTCACTCAATAATTCCTGAGCACCAATGTCCTCCTCTACTTCCTCCTCTTCTTCCTGTCCTGCCCCCACAGGGGTCATGTGGCGTTGAGATCTGTGCGCCACGTCTACCGCACCCTGACCAGCCATTGTTAACAGCATTTGTTCCAGGACGTGCAACAGAGGAATGACGTTGTTCATCCCATAGTCCTGCCGACTCACGAATAGCGTGGCCTCCTCAAAGGGCCTGAGCAAGCGGCAGGTGTCACGCATGAGCTGCCAATGGCTGACATCTAAGTTACACAGGGGAGTACCTTTATCCGCTTGTAACATCAGGAAATCGGTGATGGCCTTTCGCTGTTCGTAAAGGCGGTCTAACATGTGTAGGGTTGAATTCCACCTTGTTGCAACGTCGCAGATCAGGCGATGCTGTGGAATTCCGTTCTGCCGCTGCAGCTCAAGGAGGGTGTGCTTTGCGGTGTAGGAATGGCTGAAATGCATGCAAAGTTTACGTGACATTTTAAGGATGTCTTGCAGTGGGATGGTGGATTTTAGGAACCGCTTGACAACCAGATTGAACACGTGAGCCATGCATGGCGCATGGCACAACCTTCCTTGACGCAGAGCAGACACCATGTTCTTTCCGTTGTCGGTCAACATGGTTCCGATTTTCAGTTTGCGCGGAGACAGCCATCTGTCGATTTCTCTGTTCATTACACTCAGAAGTTCCTCCCCTGTGTGACTACGTTCGCCAAGGCATACCAGGTGCAGCACAGCGTGACACCGTTGCGCCCTGCACATGTGATATGCCGGTCGGGTAATGGGACTTGGCACGGGGGTGGCGGCTGAGGACACGGCGGAAGAAGAGGTGGTAGAGGCGGACATCTTTGCTGGACCAAGGACATGCAAACGTGGAGGCAAAAGCGGCGTGACCTGTCCAAGTTGCTGGTGCGGCTGTGCCGGCACCACGTTCACCCAGTGGGCCGTAAATGACATGTACTGTCCCTGACCGTAGTTACAGCTCCACACGTCGGCGCTGCCGTGCACTTTGGCAGAGACCGACATGCTCAAAGACTGGTCCACCATCTCTTCTACATGTGAATGCAGGGCTGGCACTGCCTTTTTGGCGAAGAAATGCCGGCTTGGCACTCTCCACCGCGGCTCGGCACAAGCCATCATTTCTCGGAAAGGTGCTGAGTCCACCACTTGGAAAGGGAGGGACTGCAGCACCAGCAACTTGGACAGGAGGACGTTCAGCTTCTGCACCGTCGGGTGCGTGCTCGCAAACTGTTGTCTCTTGGAAACGGATTCCAAGAAAGACTGCTGACGGAATCCGTGAAGAGGAGTAGCAGGAGAAGGAGCATCTGAACGAGCGGAAGATGCCAACGAGCGACAACTCCCCTCAGCAGAGGTGTTGGAGCCTTGACTGGCTGATAGAGGGCGATTGACGTCGGGTGACGGAGCAAGTAACGGAGCGGGTGATGGAGCGGGGGCTAGGGAAGGCAGAACCGCCGTATCTTTATCACGGTTTTCCCAGGCCACCGAATGGCGACGCTGCATATGCTGATGCAACGCTGTAGTCCCAACATTGGCCCCCTGGCCACGCTTGACTTTCTGGCCACATAGTCGACATACGGCTACGTTTACTTCCTCGGGCGGCTTGACGAAAAATTGCCACACCGCCGAGTAGGAAACTTTGCCCCCGCTACTCCTCACTGGCTGACTGCTACTTCCTCCATGCACACCGGCACCACTACTGGCCGTGGTGGTAGACTGCAGTGGAGCTGGTGCTCTACTCCGTGGCCGTTTGGCTCCACTGACACTGCTGCGACCCTGCTGCCTCCTGGGCAACCCACCGACTGTTTTGCTCGCTGGCAAGCTGGCACCCTCTTCTCCTGATGATGCGGAAGCAATAGCCTGATGACGACGAGGCTGCCAAGTGCGATCAGCCTCATCATCATCAATTAGGGTCTCCGCGTCACTACTAGCCCCCTCGGCTGCGTGTGGGTCAGGAGACAGACCTGTCTCTAGACCGGCTACCGAGCCACTCTCCTCGCCACTACTTCTTCGCCTGGCTGCTGAAGAGGCGGATGTCTCCCCCCGTTCCTGACCGCCCTCTGTTAGCTCTTCCTCACTGTACAGTGGGGCTGAGCCCACAGCATGCGATACTTCGCTTGGTGAGGGAACACCAAAGGACAGGGGCAGGTAGAGGACACGTGATTTCAGTGGGCTTGCTCCCGGGCCATGCCAACTAACGGTTGTGTCTGACGTACCCACCGACCGTTGGCTGTAGGTGTCAGAGGTGACCTGGGAAGAGGAAGACGACCGAGTCAACCAATCGATGACGGCAGGGTTGTCGGTGGAGACATGACCACTGGATGACACCGGGAGCACTGGCCTCTGGCTGCGACTAGTGCTGCCTCGACCCCTTCCTCTGCTGCCACGTCTGCTCGCTCCTGAAACATTGCCTCCTCTGCCACTCCTCTGCGTGTTGTCTGACATACTCTTTAATTCAATAAGCACCCCAAAAATAAAAATGGATTTAACTCTTTGAACGTACAATAGTGGTTGTGAAGCAGAAAGTCAGTTTATTTAGCACAATCGGTCAATTGCAGCTTGCCGTTGGCTGGAAACTGTACGTTTATGTCACTGGAATGCACTAATCACCCAAAAAATATTACCGCCACCCGGCGTGTATATGGATTTAACTCTTTGAACGTACAATAGTGGTTGTGAAGCAGAAAGTCAGTTTATTGTACACAATCGGTCAATTGCAGCTTGCCGTTGGCTGTAAACTGTACGTTTAGGTCACCGGAATGCACTAATCACCCAAAAAATATTACCGCCAGCCGGCGTGTAAATGGATTTAACTCTTTGAACGTACAATAGTGGTTGTGAAGCAGAAAGTCAGTTTATTGTACACAATCGGTCAATTGCAGCTTGCCGTTGGCTGGAAACTGTACGTTTATGTCACTGGAATGCACTAATCACCCAAAAAATATTACCGCCAGCCGGCGTGTAAATGGATTTAACTCTTTGAACGTACAATAGTGGTTGTGAAGCAGAAAGTCAGTTTATTTAGCACAATCGGTCAATTGCAGCTTGCCGTTGGCTGGAAACTGTACGTTTATGTCACTGGAATGCACTAATCACCCAAAAAATATTACCGCCACCCGGCGTGTAAATGGATCTAACTCTTTGAACGTACAATAGTGGTTGTGAAGCAGAAAGTCAGTTTATTTAGCACAATCGGTCAATTGCAGCTTGCCGTTGGCTGGAAACTGTACGTTTATGTCACTGGAATACACTAATCACCCAAAAAATATTACCGCCACCCGGCGTGTATATGGATTTAACTCTTTGAACGTACAATTGTGGTTGTGAAGCAGAAAGTCAGTTTATTTAGCACAATCGGTCAATTGCAGCTTGCCGTTGACTGGAAACTGTACGTTTATGTCACTGGAATGCACTAATCACCCAAAAAATATTACCGCCACCCGGCGTGTAAATGGATCTAACTCTTTGAACGTACAATAGTGGTTGTGAAGCAGAAAGTCAGTTTATTTAGCACAATCGGTCAATTGCAGCTTGCCGTTGGCTGGAAACTGTACGTTTATGTCACTGGAATGCACTAATCACCCAAAAAATATTACCGCCACCCGGCGTGTAAATGGATCTAACTCTTTGAACGTACAATAGTGGTTGTGAAGCAGAACGTCAGTTTATTTAGCACAATCGGTCAATTGCAGCTTGCCGTTGGCTGTAAACTGTACGTTTATGTCACTGGAATGCACTAATCACCCAAAAAGTATTACCGCCACCCGGCGTGTATATGGATTTAACTCTTTGAACGTACAATAGTGGTTGTGAAGCAGAAAGTCAGTTTATTGTACACAATCGGTCAATTGCAGCTTGCCGTTGGCTGGAAACTGTACGTTTAGGTCACTGGAATGCACTAATCATCCAAAAAATATTACCGCCAGCCGGCGTGTAAATGAATTTAACTCTTTGAACGTACAATAGTGGTTGTGAAGCAGAAAGTCAGTTTATTGTACACAATCGGTCAATTGCAGCTTGCCGTTGGCTGGAAACTGTACGTTTATGTCACTGGAATGCACTAATCACCCAAAAAATATTACCGCCACCCGGCGTGTAAATGGATCTAACTCTTTGAACGTACAATAGTGGTTGTGAAGCAGAAAGTCAGTTTATTTAGCACAATCGGTCAATTGCAGCTTGCCGTTGGCTGGAAACTGTACGTTTATGTCACTGGAATGCACTAATCACCCAAAAAATATTACCGCCACCCGGCGTGTATATGGATTTAACTCTTTGAACGTACAATAGTGGTTGTGAAGCAGAAAGTCAGTTTATTTAGCACAATCGGTCAATTGCAGCTTGCCGTTGGCTGGAAACTGTACGTTTCTGTCACTGGAATGCACTAATCACCCAAAAAATATTACCGCCAGCCGGCGTGTAAATGGATTTAACTCTTTGAACGTACAATAGTGGTTGTGAAGCAGAAAGTCAGTTTAATGTACACAATCGGTCAATTGCAGCTTGCCGTTGGCTGTAAACTGTACGTTTGTGTCACTGGAATGCACTAATCACCCAAAAAATATTACCGCCAGCCGGCGTGTAAATGGATTTAACTCTTTGAACGTACAATAGTGGTTGTGAAGCAGAAAGTCAGTTTATTTTGCACAATCGGCAAACTGCAGCACCAACTGTGCATGACAGCCACCAAAAAAAAAAAGGGTGTATGTCACTTTAAATTTTCGATTCTTTGATAGCTGTGGCCCTAAGTAACGATTCTGTGTCCCTGAGTAACGATTCTGTGTCCCTGAGTAACGATTCTGTGGCCCTGAGTAACGATTCTGTGGCCCTAAAGTCTCTGTGGCCCTAACTCTGTCCCTTAATACAGACAGGTCTGTCTCTCTTGAATGACCGGAGGCTAATGGAGAATTCTAAGATGGCCGCGATTTATAGTGCTGGCTGGCTGCTGATTGGCTAATGCGATCACATGTCATGAATGCATTATGGGTCAGCGCGTCTTGTCTGCGCGCCTTCCCAGAGATCCCCGCCCCATCTTCTCTTTCCATTTTCTCCGTGGCCACACATGTCGCCGCCATTTTTGGGAAAATTCGATTCGTGCATCCGAAGTTTGCTAATCTTCGGATTCGTCGCGAATAGAATTTTTCCAAATCTTCGGAACGAATTCCACTTCGTCATGTTCGATTTACTCATCTCTACATAGGAGCAATCCATCCCCTGACCACCCCAGGTCCCCATGCTGGGGTATATATTTTCTTTTTTAACTGGAAATGAAAGATCTTATCCAGCAGCGCCGCACACACTGATGTATTTTACGAGATCACACCCTGTTGCTGTCAGAATAAACAGATTGGTGCTGAAGCTGAATGGCATTCCAGCAAAAAAAACAACAATGGTTAATAATAAAACAGTAACAATAGAGCAGTAACTCAATAAAACTACAACTATTTTTGTTTTTTTTACTTTTTATTTTTTTAACTTCTTTTTAACTTTTCTTTTTTTTTTAATGTTAACTTTCCAGGAATATTTGGGTCTCTCAAAATAGCCTGTTTCCTGACTGCCTAACATCTTTTCAGACCCTGTGTAAATATGTTCGCTAGACTGTGCCATGCTGTACCCTATAATAATACTTCTTGAGGCAGAGACCAGGTTGGCCAGGACAGGAGGGACAAAAAAGTGGGTGTCACGCTTAATTCCGTAT
This sequence comes from Staurois parvus, assembly GCF_062004578.1. NCBI lineage: Eukaryota > Metazoa > Chordata > Amphibia > Anura > Ranidae > Staurois > Staurois parvus. Next base: position 342,524 of record NW_028318749.1, on the reverse strand, counting down.
CTGCTACAGACACTACATCTTTTTTGGGGAGACTTTTGGGTTGGGGTATGCCAGGCATGGCTTTAGGAAAATAACTCTCATGTAGCCAGCTCATTGCATCTGGGTTGGCGGTTTGGGCCACAGCACCTTCTGGATACAAAAGGACCATGATGATCTCTTCCGGAAATTTTAAGAAGGATCCACTTTGTCCAGTTGCTTTGTAAAGCACAAAAGCTTTCTACAGAGCCAATTGAAATAGATATACAGTTACTTCTTTGTACCAGTATCTGGCTTTAAGGAAAACTAAGTATGGGTTCATCATCTGGTCATTGAAGTCCACCCCTCCCATGTTAAGGTTATAGTCGTGGACACAGAGGGGCTTCTCAACACCAGCTGCCATGGAAATTTGAATGATCGCGTCTGCGTGAAAGGAAGACAGGATGAAAACATCCAGTTTGTCCTTCCACTTCACTACAAGCAATTCATAATTTTTCAAGCAGTCGGGTATTTGCAAGCCGTTGGAGGAAGCCCCAGCAATTAGGTCGCACTGTGCCACATGCGCCAATTGCAAGATTGTACAAATGTCTAAATAGTGGCACGCTTGTATAAAAATTGTCCATGTATAAGAGGTAACCCATATGGAAAGAGGGTGACCCCGAATCCCATCTTGCCACTGCTCCCCATGTAGTCTGGGCATCCAGGGGGCTCCATGTGACCATCTTTTCCCTCGTAAATCCAAAAATTACATGTATAGCCTGTTGCCCTCTCACAGGTCTTATACAGTTTGTCCCCATACCTGGCACGCTTGCTGGGGAGAAACTTTGAATGCAAGGCGGCCAGAAAAATTAACGAGGTACTCATCAACACAGATGTTTTGCTGGGGGCGTATACACATCTGCATATTTCAGGTTAAGGTGATTTACCAGGAGCCGAATTTTGTGGAGCCTATCATATTCAGGGTCACCCCAAGTGTACTGTCATTGATATGCATAAATTGCATTATATTCTAATATCTATGCCTGGCCATGGCAACAGAGAACAGGGGGAAATGATGAATCGGGTCTGTGGACATATACAAACACAATTCATTCTTTTTAGTAATGCCCAAATTCAAAAACCGTAATAGGTATGGCCTGGCAAGGTTTGAATTTGGGTTTGCAGAAATAAATTGTTGTGTGTATATAAGGGGAGTAGTTAAATTTGCTGTTTTCACCTGAATTTGCAAGCATATCCAAAGAATTATATGGGCTCTACAGGCCTGTGTTCGAATTCTTGGTGTTTGCGGGACACTACTTGTGCTAGCCACTGCACCAGCTTGTACTGCACTTATGGGACTTGCCACGTCACCAAGTTATACTGCAGTGCTGGTATGTAAAAGTCCAGGATCCAGCAATTCTAACATCTCAGCAACATGGGAATGGGGTCAGGTACGCCTGACCTTAGCAAGGACCTCTACTCCATTGTCTGAGCTATCTGTCAGGGTGCCGCAACTCTCTACAAGTTCGTATTCTGAGCTTGATTCTGTCAGTAAGGCTTCCCCTTTGCTCTCATCTGACATACTCATAATCTTGTAGGCTTCTTCACTAGTGTACCTTTTGCTGGACATTTTTGCCACTAAATTTATAGGTACCTAATGCAACTCATGGGAAAAAGAGCACCTGCCTGTCAGGGACTGCTTGAACCACTACAAAAAAAATTACCTGCTAGTGCTAGCAGAGATCAGGTCTGATCTTGCTAACCCTGCAGTTTTCTGTGCAATGTATCAAGTGACAGTGATCTACTAACACTGTACTTGCTGGGGGGAAGGGGGAAGGGGTTAAGCATAGGGACTAAACGCAGGTGCTGGCAGGTTTCAGGGCTGATCCTGCTAACACTGCGTTTTTGGAGACACTATACTATTGTGAATGCTGGTATAGTTCTGATCTCATCAAATATATTTATCCGTTCAGACACTATACTAGCAATGAAGGTTTATTGTGTATGTGAGTGTGTTTCTGGCAATCAAAGGGTTAAATGTAATGAATTATGTAGTGGTGGGCAGCCTGACGCTATCTGGGAGGGATGCTGACGCTAATCCTATCTGAATTTGCCCGTGACATTAATACAGTGATCAGTAAAAAATCACGTAAAAGCAATCCGGTGGTTTATTAGCTGCATAGATAGCTTTTACTGTATTTAGCATCCGTGGCTGAAAAAAAAAAGCTATTGCAGTCATGACTGCAGCTGCAGCCATGGCCCGGTATAACCACTTCAACCAGAGGAAGTACAGGTGTGTCCTTTTTGGGGAAGTGACCAAACCCGTGCATCCTTGCTGTGCACTCCTAAATTGTACCACTAACCATAGATGTTTTTTCAGCTGCGAGTGCTAGATTTAATTCTGTATTTCATAGAAAACCATAATGCTCAAAAATGGAATACAATCATAATGAAAAGTCTTTACTAATCGATGACAGTCTTAATGAAAAGTTACTTTTATTTCCAAAACTGAATTTCAGAAGACTAATCACTTGGTTACTCCTGTAAGGTGGAGCTGAATGCATTCACAGTTGCCTTGATAAAATGGTTTTGAGCTCTGATGGATGGCTCCCCCAACTCAGTAACCAAGAGTTAACATACTGTATGTTCCAACTTTAGAACCTGATAAAAAGCAACAATTTGGTAGGCAGATGACATGCAAGCACATTGTAATGCATCAAAGGGACAGATCCTACAAATGCCACAGTCCATATACCCACAAAATACTCTGTAATTACTGTGCTAAAAGCAATAAACACACACACACACACACACACACACACACACACACACACACACACACACACACACACACACACACACACACACACACACACACACACACACACACACACACACACACACACACACACACACACACACACACACACACACACACACACACACACACACACACACACACCTCAGGACATAAGGTAGTTTTTAAAAACCATACACTTCTTTTTCATATACAGTACTTTTCTGCACTCAGAATATTGACAGCTAACACTTTCTGAGCCTACCTTAATGAAGAACTTTGTTAAAACACTTGGAAACGACTTAGCAAGCAGCAACTGTTAGGGCAATTAATGCTTTGGCCCGGAATATGTAATGTGCAACATACAAAGTAGGGCTTACATTACAACATAGTCTATGGAGTGCAAAGGTCAGGAGTGTGTAACAGTGCATCCTACATTGCTGGTGAATGGGTTGATGAAAATAGCCCCAAAGTCAGGGTCAATGGGAAGAGACCCCCCCCCCTACAACTTTGGTGTCACTAAGTGGAAAAATCCTTTTAATAAAAACATTTTGGCACTCAGCAGTGGGACAAGTCATGGACCTGTGGGACCCCACGAGTTTGCTAAACAGTCCCTCAGGATCAGGGACAGCTGGGGGAATTTGCTGTGTAGTTGTAAATGAAAGTAAATCACAAGGGGAAATGAGCCTTATGATCAGTAGTCTCTCTGTATAAACATGGGCTTGGCTTTTTTAATCAAGCACAGCTCATTTGGTAAAACTAACAGCCCAGTGGGGGAAAAATTCAGAAGCCTATTGAAATATCATCTATACCCTTCTGGAAGGATAATTTGTTGAAGAACCAAAAATGGCTTTTTTGTTTTATTTCTCAGTGCTAAAATATAGCACTATTAATGTGGCTTGTTTCAGGTGTCTATTTTATTTTTGGTTTCAAAAAACAGAAATGCTGTGTATACTCAGCGTCCACTTTATTAACTACATCTTGCTAGTACCGGGTTGGACCCCCTTTTGCCTTTAGAACTGCCTTCTTTGTCGCATAGATTCAACAAGGTGTTGTAAACACTCCTCAGAGATTTTGGTCCATATCAAAATATTATTATATTGGCATCACACAGTTGCTGCAGATTTGTCGGCTGCACATCTATGATGCGAATCTTTCATTCCACCACATCCCAAAGGTGCTCTATTGGATTGAGATCTGGTGACTGTGGAGGCCATTGGAGTACAGTGAACTCATTTTCATGTTCGGGAAACCAGTTTGAGATGATTTGAGCTTTGTGACATGGTGCATTAACCTGCTGGGAATAGCCATCAAAAGATGGGTACACTGTAGTCATAAAGGGATAGACATGGCCAGCAACTATACTCAGGTAGACCGTGGCATTTAAACGATGCTTAATTGGTACTAAGGGGTCCAAAGTGTGCCAAGAAAATACCCCCACACCATTACACCACCACCAGCCTGAACTGTTGATACAACGCAGGATGGATGTATGCTTTCATGTTTAGACCAAAGTTTGACCCTACTATCTGAATGTTGCAGCTGAAATCGAGACTCATCAGACCAGGCAACGTTTTTCCAACAGTCTGTTGTCCAATTTTGGTAAGCCTGTGTAAACTGTAGCATCCGTTTCCTGTTCTTAGTTGATAGGAGTGGCACTCGGTGTGGCATTCTGCTGCTGTAGCCCATCTGCTTTAAGGTTTGACATGTTGTGCATTCAGAGATGGTATTCTGCATACCTTGGTTGTAACGAGTGGTTGTTTTGAGTTACTATTGCCTTTCTATCATCTCAAACCAGTCTGCCCATTCTCCTTTGACCTCTGAGATCAACAAGGCATTTTTGTCCACACAACAGCAGTTCACTGGATATTTTCTCTTTTTTTGACCATTCTCTTTAAAACCTAGAGATGGTTGTGCTTCAAAATCCCAGCAGATCAGCAGTTTTTTAAATACTCAGACCAGCCCATCTGGCACCAACAACTATGCCACGTTCAAAGTCACTTAAAATCCCTTTCTTCCCTATACTGATGCTCGGTTTGAACGTCAGCAAGTCATCTTCACCATGACTAGATGCCTAAATGCACCGAGTTGCTGCCATGTGACTGGCTGATTAGCAATTTGTGTTACCAAGCAATTGAACAAGTATACCTAATAAAGAGGCAAGTGTATATGCTCATGGACCACCAGCACGTGCGTGTATGGGGGCAATATCCAGGTGCTGCAATATATAATGCAGAGAAAGGCGCTTAAAGGTCTTCCAAACAGTCAGATAATTAATAACAGATGTTTTTGGTGAAACAAACTCCCCTTTCTCCCAGAGTATGTTTTTTACATTTGGGAATGTATTAAAATAGAAAAAAAGGGTATTGTTTAAAGATACTGTATATAATATCCAATGCTGTGTTTCGGTGTGAACAAAATAATTTGGCTGTTTACAGTTTTAGAAGTTCCTTAAATCCCTTCTTTTTTAGAGTATTTTATCATAGTGTATAGTTGTGTTGGTGATTCAATTTAATTTTTCATGACTGTGATTTTCTTCTGCGTGTTCTCGTCCACTGACCCCTTGTCCGATGATTCCATCTCACTAGGTAGCATGATATGATTTGCTCTCTCTGCCCATGTGCTCAAGCCACTTCCCTAGGGGCTGGATCACTAGCAAGGGACTGTCGAATCTAATTAAATTAACAGTTCAGTCTTTGCTGTGGGAATTTTGACCCTTTGTCTCTTTCTGTCTAATACAAGACTTTAGTTAATTAAAACCTTCAGAAAGTATTCTGCAGATTTTTTAAATACAGATGATGAGACTATTTTATTATAAAACTGTAATCTCTATGATGTGTCGAAGCTACATCGGCAGGAAAATAAAACTTGCATGAGGACCCGCCGTTAAAAGGTGACATTTCTATCATTAACAATATCTGAAAAAAGTGAATTTATACTTAGGTTGGTCACTATTGAGTAAAGAAACCTCCAACGGCTATACAGCCTGTCCTGGAAGTGGTACACCAGCTCATACCGTACCCCCTGCACAACATATAACGGGGGGAGGCGCATCCAAAAACAATTAACTGCAAAAAAACAACAAGAAAGAAAGGATACAGCACCTCAATGGCTAATGAACATTAGCCATTGAGGTGCTGTATCCTTTCTTTCTTGAGTTTTTTTTGTGGTCACTATTGAGAAAGATGTCTCATCTAAGGCAGTGGATTGTAAGACTCCAATCTTTAAATTTGGAACACATTGCAATCTTTTTCTTGACCAAAAGGAAGATGCAGGACACAGACAGTGCAGCTTTGTACCTTTCTTGCATAGAAGAGAGCATTAGTGGAACCAAGTCAGGTTGTGAATGTACCACATTCTGAATGCTGAACATGATAACAAGCCCTTTTAAAGAGTGACAGTGCTTGGTATTACTCTAAAAGCTCATGTGCATTATTCTATTTGGATCAATACACTTTTTCTGCTCAGTATCTGGAGGGTGTTGGTCAGCCATGAAAAACTTGCAAGACAAGCACACCCATTAAATGTCCTTATATAGGACATAACCCAATCATTGGGTTGATTTACTAAGAGTAGAAGCTGTTCACTTAGCAATGCCAATGTTCACTTTAAAAAGTGTATGCTCACTTTGTAAATGAATGACAATAAGAAAGATGAGCTAGTATTCACTATGAATACTCAAACATGTGCAAGGGGAATTAAATAAACACAATGTTTGATAGCACATGATTGGTTGATTAAAGCAAGCAAACCTGAATCTTATTGCATAAGCTCAGTGAACATTCACTTTGCTATATACAAAAGCTAAACTCTTTAGGAAATCTATCCCATTATCTACAATAGCAATGTCAGCTGAATTACATGAGGAAAAGAACATAAACTCATGAAAAGCTCTTGTAAAACTAGCTAACAAAACACATTCTAGTCTAACGGTACAGTAAAAGCTGAATTGTAAGTGATTATCCAGTGGTAATTAGGCCCTTGTGGTGAAAACTGGAACATTTTTCTGTAGCAGTCAATGATGATGTGTGAAGATTCTTTTTAGATAAGCAGTTTCCTTTTCATAACACATTTGCCCAAATTAAGACAAAGTTCTCTTAGCAGTAAGCATAATTTTCCACAAAAGCTGCTATTTGTTTCATATGAATATATAAGGGAAATTTGCAAGTGTTATTTTTATCTGGACTTTCTCTTTAAGTGAAAACTAGAAAAGAATTAAGTCATCAGTTACGGCACTGCATTCCAAATGTTAATATGGCCTTGTAGCTATAATTCTAAAAGATAAAATGTGTCTGCTGAGTTTGATATTTTTGACTTATAAATGCCTAACAGAGCTTAAAGAAGGCAATACTGAACTATTTTTAAAATAGTTATGCTTGTGCAGTATATTCTAATTCATTAGCATACGTATTAATTACCACACTGCACATAATTATCTACATATACAAGCATTATAAAAGATATAACAACAGAGATCCTTGCAGAGGCAATTTTAAAGCTCCAGGATGATAGTTAACCACTTGCCGACCAGCCACTGTAGAAATACAGTGGAAGGGCGGCACGACTGTGCAAAACCACGCTTTAAAACGTGATTTTGCAAAACAGGTAGGGGGCGCGCCTCGCCGCCGCCCTACCTGCGCTGCCGATCGCGTCAGTCGCTGGGTCACGGCTGGTCATTACCGGCCATGTCCCAGCGATTACCGGCAATCACTGACAGAGAGCACGGAGGCAGTGTTTATACAGCAGCTCTGCCTTCTGTCAGCTCCTGACATGCTTATCCGGAGAGAAGAGTTTATCTCTCCGGATCAGCGTGTTCCCATGCAGTATACATCCCCGCCCCCTAGTAAAACACTCCCCTCACACAGTTAAACCTTTCATTGAATAAAAAAGTTAACCCCTTCCTCCCCAGTGCCATTAGTACAGTGTCAGTGTTTTTTTTTTCCTGCACTGATCACTGTATTGGTATCACTGGGGATGTCAGTGACCCCAAGTCAGTTCACCCCAGTGTCAGAATGTCTGCCGCAGTCCCGCAGTCCTGCCATAAGTTGCTGATCACCGCCATAAGTCACTGATCGCCGCCATAAGTCACTGATCGCCGCCATAAGTTGCTGATCACCGCCATAAGTCACTGATCACCGCCATAAGTCGCTGATCGCCGCCATTATTAGTATAAAAAAAAATTAAAAATCCCAGTATCTTTCCCGCAATTTGTAAACGCTATAACTTTCACGTAAACCAATTAATTTACATAACATAAAAATAGTGCAGTGCTAAAGGTAGTGATAATAAGACAGATATAAGTCCACTAAAAGTCTTGGTCATAAGAACGTGTCCAGTGACAAATGAGGATTCAAAATTGGTGATCCGTGTGAAAACGGCTGAAAAACACACTCACCAGAAGCAAGACACATAAACGCAGTGTGCATCTAGAGCTCATGGATCCTCAATCCAATGTCAGTGCACGCTGGGATGTGAAGGAAGGATCCTGCACATCCCAGCGTGCACTGACAGCGGTTTCCGGCCCTCACGCACTCCGAGCGCACACCGATGATACGCCCACCACTCCGCTCTCCTCTGCACCCCTTCTCCAGCAGTGCCTTGTGGACCGGATCGACGTGGGACACGAAGTCAGGCGATGCACCTGTTGCAGGGGTAAATCCTTTCATATTAAAATTGGGAAGAGGAGGATCTGTTGCTGCATCCACAGAGAAGGGATCCACCATTCCTGTAACTGGACCAGCTCTATTCCCTTCTGGATTGAGGATCCATGAGCTCTAGATGCACACTGCGTTTATGTGTCTTGCTTCTGGTGAGTGCGTTTTTCAGCCGTTTCCACACGGATCACCAATTTTGAATCCTCATTTGTCACTGGACACGTTCTTATGACCAAGACTTTTAGTGGACTTATATCTGTCTTATTATCACTACCTTTAGCGCTGCACTATTTTTATGTTATTCCATTTTAAGTACATATTGGTTGCTTAGAGTGCTTAGCCGCTTTCAGGACTAGCGCTCACTGTTGTTCTCCTTATTCAATTAATTTACATGTATTGGGTTTTTTTCTTTAGCAAAGACGTTGCAGAATGCATTTTGGCCGAAATGTATGACGAAATTTGATTTTTAAATTTTTTTACTGGACATGTTTTATAGCAAAAAGTCCAAAATATTGTTTTTTTTCTCAAAATTGTCAGGCTTTTTTTTTTATAGCGCAAAAAATAAATGGGCGATCAAATACCACCGAGAGAAAGCTCAATTTGTGGGGAAAAAAAGGACGTAAATTTAATTTGGGTGCAGTGTTGCATGACTGCGCAATTGTCAGTTAAAGTAACGCAGCGCCGTAACACAAACCTCTTCTGTAACCGCTTCCTGACCACCCTATAGCAGAAATACTGCTACAGGGCGGCATGGGTGTGCAAAATCACACACATATATATATATATATATATATATATATATATATATACATGATTTGTGCTCCCATGGTTTTCACACCCCTCCCAGATAGCGTCAGATTGCCAGTCAGTACACCAGTCATCACATTTAACCCTTGATTGCCAGTAGCACGATCATGCACAATAATCCTCCATTGCTAGTATAGTGTCTGAACGGATCAAGATCTTTGATCAGGTCAGCACTATACCAGCGTTCACAATTAGTATAGCGTCCCCAAAAATGCATTGTTAGCAGGATCAGCCCCGGCACCTGCCAACACCTGCGTTTAGCCCCTACGCTTACCCCCCCTTCTCCCCCAGCAAGTGCAGTGTCAGTAGGTCCCTGTCACTTGATACATTGCACACAAAACCGCAGTGTTCGCAGAATCAGGCCTGATCTCTGTTAGCACTTGTCAGTAAATTTTGATGACTCTCATATGCAGCAGAATGCCAGTACTAGTGCCGCTCTACCTTTTGGTGAACTGGCGAGCACCAGCAGTCTAGTACATCTTTGTCTTTCACATATCTCTTAGATTGTAAGCTCCCAGGATCAGGCCCTCCTAACCCTCTTGTATTGAACTGTATTGTTCTGTATTGTCTCCCATTATATTGTAAAGTGCTGAGCAAACTGTTGGCACTATATAAATCCTGTATAATAATAATAATAATAATACCAGCACTGCAGTATGACTTGGCGACGTGGCGAGTCCCATAAGTCCAGTACAAGCCGGTGCGGTGGCGAGCACAAGTATTGTCCTGCAGCCACCAAGAATTCGCACACAGGCCCACAGAGCTCCTAGTATCCTTTTGGATGTGCTTGCAAATCCCAATTGGCAGCCCACAAATTCTGCAGCGCCTGTACTTCCCCCATTCACTGCCCAACCTGGAATTCAGGTGGAAATAGCAAATTTAACTGTTTTTCACAGAATATCTGTATGCGTTGATTGTGGATCAAAGCAATTTATATGCACAACATTTTATCACCGCCAACCAAAATTCAAACCTTGCCAGATCAGTCGCATGGAAACTCATTACGGTTTTCGAATTTACATTTTTTGGGGGCCTAAACCCTCAACATACTAAAAGAAATGAATTCCAGTTGTATTGGTCCACAGACCCAATTCATCAAATGCCGTGTTCTCTGCTGCCATGGCCAGGCATAGATATGAGACTATAATGTGTTTTATGCATTTCAACAACACACTCTGTCATCCTCGGGGTAACCCTGAATTTGACTGGCTCCACATAATTCAGCCCCTCGCAAATCACCTTAGCCCAAAATTTTCAGATGTCTATACTCCCCAGCAAAACATCTGCATTGATGAGTCCCTCATTAATTTTTCTGGCCGCCTTGCATTCAAACAATTTCTCCCCAGCAAGCGTGCCAGATATGGGGTCAAGATGTAAAGACCTTTGAGAGGACAACAGGCTATACTTATAAGTTTCAGATTTACAAGGGAAAAGATAGTCAAGTGCAGCCCCCCGGATGCCCAGTCTACATGGGGAGCATTGGAAAGATAGTTTGGGACTGGTGTCATCCTTTTTCCATATGGGGTACCACTTATACGTGGACAATTTTTATTCAAGCGTGCCACTATTTAGACATTTGTTCAATCTTGGAACTGGTGCTTGTGGCAAATTTTGACCTAATGTGTGCCCACCATTAGAAGTGGGTGGATGCAGGGCAGTATATTCTAATGGTGGGCATACCACACACTTTTTCTGACAGAAATGTCTTCTCTTTTTTTCATTCAGCCCACAGGCTGCATACAAAAAAAAGAACATAGCATATACACCCAACAAGGACCAGCGACATACTGGTACATCACTGGACTTTGAATGGTTATACCAGGGTGATGCCTACAGCTGCAAGCATCATCCTGGTATCGTTTTTTTCAGCCGGCGATCGGCTTTCATGTAAAAGCAATCCTAGTGGCTAATTAGCTGCAGGATTGCTTTTACAAGCAGCTGGAGATGATGCCCCCCCTCCCCCGCTGCCTTCCACGGCCTTCTCGGGCAGTCTTGTGCCATCGGGGGAACCTGAGAATGCAGCCAGTGTTTCTGCCAGCTGACCATAGAGCTGACTGTAGACCAGAGTAGTGCCAATCATCTCTATAGTCTAAGAATTCAGAAGCTACGAGCATCACTTCAGTTTCGCAGGATATAAACAGCGCCATTTGTAAATTGGGAAAGCATCTGATCACACCGATTTTGGTTTGATTAGATAATGTAAGGGCAGAGGAGATATCTAAAGTCTGATAGACTCCAGATTTCTCAAAAAAGAATATATGACAATGCCCATTGAAGTTATAGGGGATATTTGCATTCCCTGTGATAGCATTAAAAGTGATAAAAAAAAATGAAAGGTACAGTGTAAAAATAATTGAAAAAATCAAAATGACAAAAAAAAAAACCTTGCCACTCCCATGCACGCACACCTGTGTGCACAAATGTTGACCCTGTGGCAGTATGTAAACAGTGGATGCACCATACATGTGAGGTATTGCCGTAAACGTCAGATCAAGGGCAGTAATTCTAACACTAGACCTCCTCTGTAAATCTAAAATGGTAGCTTTTAAAGGCTTTTAAAGCATTGCCTATGGATATTAACAATATGTATGCAGTTTGTCACCATTTCACGTTGCATCCGCAGTTTTAAAGTATGTCATGTTTGGTATCTATTGACTTGGCATACCATCATCTTTTATATCTTACCAAATAATTGGCCAATATATTGTGTTTTTCTGTATGGATTGATAAGCCCATGTGAACGAGCCAAAATGGAAGTTAAAACTGGGCAGAGTACTCTAGATGTGATATGACAACACTGCCCTGCTAAATTTCCTCATTCACCACATTACAATACAGTACCATGAACTAAACAACAGTTCTACTTGAACTGTCAGTGCATTTATCTGAGTTTAAAAACATGTGTTGAACTGAAAGAATATAAAGCATAACCCAATCAATCAACTCTTATTTTCAGGCTTTGATGTTTTAATGTAATTTCAAAAGTCATTTTTAGCATTTTGCAGCTTTCACTTCGCCTCTCACCCCCTATGGATCAGAACAATTTTTACATTTCTGCTATGAGCTTGTTTATTAGGCAATAACTTTGTCATTACTTAGGATAAAAATATAATACATATAATTTTTTTTTAATGACTAAAAAGGCTTTCTTTTTGTGAATACAGTCTTGAATCAATCATTTTTTTTTCGCAATCCTTAAACAATTAAACAAGACAAAACTTAACAAAACACACATTTTCTTTTTTTGAGCAGTGTTAGTTTAAAAGTTAATAGTGTTACTGTATATAAAAAGTGCACATTTTATTCTAGAATCTGTCCGGTTTAAAAAGACACAAATTCTGATTCTGATACAAAGCATTGTAAAGTTATTTACAAATGAATAAAGTAGTTTTTTTTAATGTTGCGCTTTTTTAATGTGAAATGTGTAAATATACCTTAAATTAGTTAATAAAATAGAAACGAACAAAAGATAAAATCAGCAGGAAAATAATAATTGAATACAGAAGGAGAATAAAGAGTTAATTAGGGCTGATTAAAGTAAACTAAGGGTAATAAGGGATTATACAGAGGAACATTAATTTAAAAAAAAAAATTTTTTTACTTGTCAGGTTGCTTTAACTGACTTCATCTGCAGATCAAAGATCATCCCTTTGATCTGTAGATGAATAAACAGAAAGATACAAAATGAAACATTCTTTCCTTGTATGTTTCTGTATTCATGGTGGAGCAATGTCAGAACTTTCTCTGTGTACTCAGCAATGCCACTTGATTAATCAGAATATATGGTACTGGCCAGTTATACTATATATTGGTGGTTCTTCTATCCCAACTCACAGAACAATAGTAAACATAGGGCCTCCAGTGTACAGTGCCTTGAAAAAATATTCAATCCCCTTTCCTTCCACTTCACAATTATATGCCACTTTGTGTTGATATATCACAAAAAAACCAATAAAATATATTTACATTTTTGGTTGTAACATGACAAAATGTGAAAAATTTCAAGGGGTATGAATACTTTTTCAAGGCACTGTACAGTGCATACAGATAGTATTCACAGCACCTAACTTTTGCCACATTTTGTTATGTTACAGCCTTATTCCAAAATGGATTATATTCATTTTTTTCCCTCAACATTCTACAAATAATACCCCATAATGACAACATGAAAGAAGTTCGTTTTGAAATCTTTGCAATTTATTAAAAATAAAAAACAAATAAAAACCCACATGTACATAAGTATTCACAGCCTTTGCCATGACACTCAAAATTGAGCTCTGGTGTATCCTGTTCTCACTGATCATCCTTGAGACATTTCCACAACTTGATTGGAGTCCACCTGTGGGAAATTCAGTTGATTGGACATGATTAGGAAAGGCATAAACTTGTCTATATAAGGTCCCACAATTAACCGTGCATGTCAGAGCACAAACCAAGCCATGAAGTCCAAAGAATTGTCGGTATAATGTCGGTAATTTAGAACCACCAGGAATCTTCCTAGAGCGTGCCGCCTGGCCAAAATGAGAAATCAAGGGAGAAGGTCCTTAGCCAGGGAGGTAATCAAGCACCCGATGGTCACTCTGAAAGAGCTCCAGTGTTTCTCTGTGGAGAGAGGAGAACCTTCCAGAAGAACAACCAACTCTGCAGCACTCCAACAATCAGGCCTGTATGGTAGAGTGGCCAGATGGAAGCCACTCCTCAGTAAAAGGCAAATGGCAGCCCACCTGGCGTTTGCCAAAAGGCACCTGAGGGACTCTCAGACCATGAGAAACAAAACTCTCTAATCTGATGAAACAAAGATTGAACTCTTTGGCCTGAATGCCAAGCGTCATGTCTGGAGGACACTAGGCACTGCTCACCACCTGGCCAATACCATCCCTACAGTGAAGCATGGTGGTAGCAGCATCATGCTGTGGGGATGTGTTTCAGTCAGGAATGAAGGAAAGATGAATGCAGCAATGTACAGAGACATCCTTGATGAAAACCTGTTCCAGAGCACTCTGGACCTTAGACTGGGGCGACAGTTCAGCTTTTAACAGGACAACGACAGCACACAGCCCACATAACAAAGGAGTGGCCCAGTCAGAGACTAGAATTGAACCCGATTGAACATCTCTGGAGAGATATGAAAATGCCTGTGCACCTATGCTCCCCATCCAACCTGATAGAGCTTGAGGGGTACTGCTAAGAAGAATGGGAGAAATTGCCCAAAAATAGGTGTGCCAAGCTTGTAGCATCATACTCAAAACGACTTGAGACTGTAATTGGTGCTAAAGGTGCTTCAACAAAGTATTGAGCAAAGGTTGTGAATACTTATGTACATGTGTTTTTTTATTTTCAATAAATTGCAAAGATTTCAAAACAGACTTCTTTCACTTTGACATAATGGGGTATTGTTTGTAGATTGTTGAGGAAAAAATGAATTTAATCCATGTTGGCATAAGGCTGTAATATAACAAAATGTGGCAAAAGTTAAGATCTATGAACACTTTCTAGATGCACTGTATATCAAGGCACAGCCCATCTTGTGTCAGAATATCAGAGCCTCTGTACACCACAGCCAAAATGTGGTTTCTGATAGAGGAACAATTAGAAGAACTACCACACAATCAGGAACGGACTGACAACTCATGGGGCCCCCGGGCAATAGGGGATCATGGGGCCCCTGTGTCCTTGCCAAACTCAAAAAAGCCTATGAAAAAGGTCCCAGGGGCATCTCATGGGGCCCCCTACTGACCCCGGGCCCTCGGTCAGTGCCCGAGTTTCCAAATGGTCAGTCCGCCCCTGCACACAATATACATCTAACTGGGGGTCCTATTACCTGCTAACAATGGTAAAAAACCGGGATGCCCAAGATTCGTTAGTAACTGAAAATCAAAGGGACTCTGTGCATCTAGTCCCTAAATTTACAAAATCAATATAGCCGACTCACATAAAAATAATAATGTGGTGTCCTCGGAACCTAACAATGCATAGAAAGGAAGAATGGACCAGGGGAAAGAGATCCCTAAGGTCAAGGGGTCCCAAAGAGGCCAGACTGCAGGTTATATGAAAAAGTTTGACCATTTATTGCTGAATAAAAAAGCAGACATGAACATAGAGTTACAAAAATAAGACCTTACCACCACCAACAGAGAAACATGAAGGATAGAGATGACGTGGTCATCCAGGATGACATCACACGCTGAGAAGTCCCGGCACCTCAAAAGAAGTACTATGCCTGTGGGGGGTGAAGCACTAAATAGATAAAACAGGCCATGTGAGGATATTGAATAGAGTTAAAGCATATATGATGCTAAGTGAGAAACATCAATAACATATAGTCTCATACACATATAACTTAAATAAAAGCCATTGAAAAATGGATTAGTTTGTCCAAGATGGTTCAATAATGATGGTAAATCCTAGATGGACAAAAATTACTTGATATGTATTGGAAAAGGACGGTGCGACAAGAATTGTCCATAGATTAAATTGGTTAACACATGAATTCACCTCATGGACATGTAATATAGAAATTCTGACATCAAGGCAGTCCCCCCCCCCATAGCAGAGCCCAATAGGGAATGTACTATGAGAAAAAAATTATCAAATAGGGCAAAAGATTGTGATGTACTGATGAACTAGAGGCAATGTAGAAGTTGCACACATTTAGCCGATAAGCTCCAATAATGGTAAATACATATAATCAATGGCCAATGAACCGACCATATAATCATTTGTATGGAGCTAATTTGTCTCACCACCATATACCCACATGTATAATTGCCTTCTCATATCTGTAACCAAGGATGTAATGGGAATTGGCTGCTTGCTGACTGTCCCAGAATGATGAAGTATGTATTCGCTGATTAAAGCAGACATGGGGTCATGTTTCCAAACCTTTCATATGCCAGTGACGCATGCAGAGCGTGCAGCAGTGCGGACCAATCCTCTTGTGATGTAGGGAGGCATGCAGAGCCTGCAGCAATGCAGTCAGGTGGATGTCCAGTGGGGGGTATAATGTAACAACCCTTCCACAAGTGAGTGACGAATGTAGAGTATGCAGCGGTGCGGACCGATCCACCAATGATTTAGGGAATGTGCAGAGTCAGCAGCAATGCGGCCGAGTAGTTGTCCCATGACGGGTAGCATGGGAGACCAGGAACACTGCGAGCAGAGTACGCAGGGAAGCAATCTGGTGTGTGGCTTCTGGTCAGCCAGGACAGCGCAGGCGCGGGCGTCACCCGGATGTGATGTAACGCGTTTCGCCCTCCGAGTCACGTGGGCTTCTTCAGACTGAGAGCAACCATATTGATGGGTCCCTTTATACTTGTAAGGAGCCTCGCTTTCAAAAATTCACCACATAGGAAATCAATTCAGGGCAAAAAAAATCAACTGACATCTCAAAAAAAAAACATGCTAAAGACTAAGTATGACAAGTAAAATTGCGGAACTAATGTATAATCATTCACCTAGTATGAAAGATGTAACCCTTAGATACACAATTTAGAAAAGAGTATATGTACATATATGAGTGCGCACAGTGGGGACAAAAATAATAAGTAAACAACAAAAAATACGAAAAATACATATTGCTTGAAACATAATACAAAACGATTAAGTGAACAAAATAAACTTGATTATAATAAATTAATCAAAAAATATCAAATTACAAAAATTAAGTATAAGGCTATCAAATATAATTAAACAATTGAGAAAAAATGTGAATAAAAAAAAATTTGAAAATTAAATTAGGTTATGTTGTAAATATATTAATCAAGAATCATATTGTCATCATACCTTGCAAAAAAAAAAAAAATATTATAATAGTAAATGAAGAAATAAAATTAAAGGTACTAAGGATCCAGAAAAACCTGGAGACTGCATTCATTATTGAGACCGGTCATGTCAAGGATCCCAATTTGAATATCCATTGCTTTTCTTTCTGCAACAAAATGGTGTCAAAATCCCCCCACCTTGAGGAAACCTTTAAAGTATATATAGCCTTTACACATACTGTAATCCTATAGGAGAAGAATGATGCATCTGAGCAAAATGTTCTGCCACTGGTGTACGATCATGGTGATTACAGATGCAATTAATGTGTTCACCAATTCGAACTCTTAATGGACGTTTGGTTTTGCCTATGTACATTTTGTTACATGGGCATTGCAGCATGTAAATCACCCTTCTCGTCGCACAGTTGACAAAATGTCTAATATGGAATGAATTTGCCCCAGAGGCATCTGTGAATGTATCCTTGCGGTCAACAAATTTACAGATAGAACAATGGCCGCAGGGATACATTCCCTTCAATGGAGCCAAGGAGGTAAGCCAATTTTTGGGAGCGGTGCGTAGAAATTCAGAGTGTACCAGGTTATCACATAGATTCATGGCACGTTTAGCCACCATTAAAGGCCTAGAGCCTACAATAGAAAACAGCTCAGGAGTTTGTGTAAGTATGTGCCAATGTCTAGTGAGAACCATGCGCACTGCTTCCCATTGAGTACCAAATCTTGTAATGATCCGCACAGGGGCAGATTCAGTGGAGGAAGGCTTAGATACTATGCTGGTCAGGAGATCACTGCGATTTCGCTTAGAGGCTTTGGATTGATATTTACGGAGATTTCCATGAGAATATCCTCTCTCACGGAATCCTATGATTTCTATCATTTTGATTTAATCCAGCCAAAAAAGTATGGAGGTCCACTACAGTGCCTGTCCAAAGCACCAATACATCGTCAATGTATCTTAGCCACATTGACACATGGCTGTGATAGAATTTAGACTGAAATACCACTTGTTCTTCCCACCACCCCAGGTGCAAACAAGCATAAGCTGGGGCCCAAGGGGCCCCCATAAAGGTACTCCGTACCTGATGGTATGAAATCCCCAAGAACTGGAAAAAGTTGAAATGCAAGGCAAACTCCAACAGTTCAACCACAAATGGAAACATTTGTTCAAGGAAATGGGCCACCGCACTAGTACCCCAGGTATGGGGAATTGATGTATAAAGTGACTCAACATCAATACTGACTAAAAGTGTATCTGGCGGTACCGTGATCTGTGATATTTTAAGTAATACATCTCGTGTATCTTGAACATATGATGGAAGTTTGAGCACCATCTCTTAATCAGGGAATCAATGTATTTACCGACGCGTTCCAAGGTGCCCCCTGTAGCAGGAATGATAGGTCGTAAAGAGGGTCCTATTACCTGTATTAAATTCAGATAATCAGGTTGAATATACTCTGTTTGAGCTTGGGTGCCCAGGTACTTACAGTCCACCACAGCCTTGTACTGGATTTTATATTTACCTAGCTGGATCACTGGAGGGTCCTCTTGCCCACGTGATGCCAGGAGTTAACCAGTAAAAATTTCCTATCTTTAACATAATATATGGCGATAACCCTTTTGCTGTATTCTACTGTTCATCCCTGAAGAAGATTCAGAATATAAACCTTATGAATTGAAATGCATTGGGGTTTTCTCTTTTTGGTGAATACAGCCAAACCATTGCCATTTTTATATATATTACCTTGTACAATGTTTTCTTTTTTTTTGTTTTTAAGATTGGATCTAATAAAATGGTGTTTTAGACATTTTCTTTGTAGTAATACTTTGGTGCTTGCAAAGTCCCTGTTTTAAAAAAATGTATGTTTACGATTTGTTCTTTGATTAATCAGAGCTGAATTGCAGAGTACTGGGACAGGGGTGATCCTGGCAACAGGGCAGAAGGACTGGAAATTATTAAATTTTTTTGGCTGTGTGTAACACACCCAGAGTCTGCAACTGATTAAGCTAAGACCTGGTGAGGCTCCCATGACAGTCCTTGTTTAAGCAATTCCGTATTTAGGGTAACACCTTTCTGTCTATGTATACCAAAGGGACTCTTTAATGACTGGCATAGTACCACTGGATTGGCATAAGTCCAATGTGGTGCTAATATTTAAAAATGGGTCAAAATCTTTACCAAGTAATTATAGATCTGTTAGTTTAATTTCTATAGTTGGGAAGATACTGGAGAGTTTAATAAAAGACCACGTAGATGAGTTCTTGCTGGAAAATAATATTTTAAGCAACAGACAGCATGGATTCATGAAAGACAGAAGTTGTCAAACAAATCTGATTTCTTTTTTATGAGGAGGAGAGCAAAACCTTGGACAAAGGGGTGGCGGTGGACGTGGCATACTTGGATTTTGCAAAAGTGTTTGACACAGTTCCCCAAACATGGCTAATGTGTAAGGTAAAGTCTACAGGCCTAGAAAAATCTGTATGTAAATGGATTGAAAACTGGCTAAAAGATCGTATTCAAAGAGTAGTGGTTAATGATTCATACTCTGAATTGTCTAGGGTTGTCAGTGGTGTACCCCAAGGTTCAGTGTTGGGACCCTTACTTTTTAATATATTCATAAATGATATAGGGTCTGGGATTAAAAATATAATTTCAGTCTTTGCAGATGACACCAAGCTGTGTAGTAGAATAATGTCCTTACAGGATGTTTCCAATTTACAAGCTGACCTCAATGCACTGTTCAGTTGGGCAACTATGTGGCAAATGAGGTTTAATGTTGATAACTGTAAGGTTATGCACTTGGAGGCTAAGAATATGCATGCATGATACATACCGGGGGAGAGGTACAACTGGGGGAATCAATGGTGGAGAAGGATCTGGGAGTTCCAATAGATCACAAGTAGAGATGAGCGAATTATTCAAAAATTCGATTCGACTGATTCGGCGAATTCGTGAAAAAATTTCGATTCGAGTCGAATATATTCGCTGCGAATTTAACTTATAAAAGGGTGTTTCTAGGCTTCAGAGAGCCTTTATATTAGTGCAGAACACTGTACCTTTAATTTAAATGCCCTTGGAGTCTGCTGGGGAAGAGAAATAATACTGTCAGTCAGTATGACATGCAGATGAGTGCCGTCGATCTTAGAATCACCGCACACTTCACTCATTTGGGCAGTCATGGGGCCAAAACCAGAGTGTGGAGCCACAGTGTGGCGGTGGAGGCAGCAGCAATGGGAGGCCATACAGCACCCTATGACAAAATGGAACCCACCAGCAGTGTGAGGAGACCTGAAAGTGGCACATGGCAGAGTGTGGCGATGGAGACAACAGCAATGGGAGGCCGTACAGGGACCCATGACACACTCTGGACCTGGCAGCAGCATGAGGAGGCGGTACAGGGGCCCATGACAGATTACAGGCCTGGCAGCAGCATGAGGAGTTGGTACGGGGCCCATGGCAGATTACGGGCCTGGCAGCAGCAATGGGAGGCCGTACAGGGACCCATGACACACTCTGGACCTGGCAGCAGCATGAGGAGGCGGTACAGGGGCCCATGACAGATTACGGGCCTGGCAGCAGCATGAGGAGTCGGTACGGGGGCCCATGACACACTCTGGACCTGGCAGCAGCATGAGGAGGCGGTACAGGGGCACATGACAGATTACGAGCCTGCAGCAGCAACTTGGACAGGAGGACGTTCAGCTTCTGCACCGTCGGGTGCGTGCTCGCAAACTGTTGTCTCTTGGAAACGGATTCCAAGAAAGACTGCTGACGGAATCCGTGAAGAGGAGTAGCAGGAGAAGGAGCATCTGAACGAGCGGAATATGCCAACAAGCGACAACAGGGGCCCATGACAGATTACGGGCCTGGCAGCAGCATGAGGAGTCGGTACGGGGGCCCATGGCAGATTACGGGCTTGGCAGCAGCAATGGGAGGCCCGTAATCTGCCAGCACCCTATGACAAAAAATGGAACCCACCAGCAGTGTGAGGAGACCTGAAAGTGGCACATGGCAGAGTGTGGCGATGGAGACAGCAGCAATGGGAGGCCGTACAGGGACCCATGAGAGACTGTGGACCTGGCAGCAGCATGAGGAGGCGGTACTGGGGCCCATGGCAGATTACGGGCCTGGCAGCAGCTATGGGAGGCCCGTAATCTGCCAGCACCCTATGACAAAAAATGGAACACACCAGCAGTGTGAGGAGACCTGAAAGTGGCACATGGCAGAGTGTGGCGATGGAGACAGCAGCAATGGGAGGCAGTACAGGGACCCATGAGACACTGCGGACCTGGCAGCAGCGTGAGGAGGCGGTACAGGGGCCCATGGCAGATTAAGGCCTGGCAGCAGCAATGGGAGGCCCGTAATCTGCCAGCACCCTATGACAAAATGGAACCCTGGGCTGGGGCAGGCAGAACCGCCGTATCTTTATCACGGTTTTCCCAGGCCACCGAATGGTGACGCTGCATATGCTGACGCAACGCTGTAGTCCCAACATGGGCCCCCTGGCAACGCTTGACTTTCTGGCCACATAGTCGACATACGGCTACGTTTACTTCCTCGGGCGGCTTGACGAAAAATTGCCACACCGCCGAGTACGAAACTTTGCCCCCGCTACTCCTCACTGGCTGACTGCATCTTCCTCCGTGCACACCGGCACCACTACTGGCCGTGGTGGTAGGCTGCAGTGGAGCTGGTGCTCTACTCCGTGGCCGTTTGCCTCCACTGACACTGCTGAGACCCTGCTGCCTCCTGGCAGCAGCAATGGGAGGCCGTACAGGGACCCATGAGAGACTCTGGACCTGGCGGCAGCATGAGGAGGCGGTACAGGGGCCCATGGCAGATTAGGGGCCTGGCAGCAGCTATGGGAGGCCCGTAATCTGCCAGCACCCTATGACAAAAAATGGAACACACCAGCAGTGTGAGGAGACCTGAAAGTGGCACATGGCAGAGTGTGGCGATGGAGACAGCAGCAATGGGAGGCTGTACAGGGACCCATGAGACACTGTGGACCTGGCAGCAGCATGAGGAGGCGGTACAGGGGCCCATGGCAGATTAGGGGCCTGGCAGCAGCTATGGGAGGCCCGTAATCTGCCAGCACCCTATGACAAAAAATGGAACACACCAGCAGTGTGAGGAGACCTGAAAGTGGCACATGGCAGAGTGTGGCGATGGAGACAGCAGCAATGGGAGGCCGTACAGGGACCCATGAGACACTGTGGACCTGGCAGCAGCATGAGGAGGCGGTACAGGGGCCCATGGCAGATTAGGGGCCTGGCAGCAGCAATGGGATGCCCGTAATCTGCCAGCACCCTATGACAAAAAATGGAACACACCAGCAGTGTGTGAGGAGACCTGAAAGTGGCACATGGCAGAGTGTGGCGATGGAGACAGCAGCAATGGGAGGCCGTACAGGGACCCATGAGACACTGTGGACCTGGCAGCAGCATGAGGAGGCGGTACAGGGGCCCATGGCAGATTAGGGGCCTGGCAGCAGCAATGGGAGGCCAGTAATCTGCCAGCACCCTATGACAAAAAATGGAACACACCAGCAGTGTGAGGAGACCTGAAAGTGGCACATGGCAGAGTGTGGCGATGGAGACAGCAGCAATGGGAGGCCGTACAGGGACCCATGAGACACTGTGGACCTGGCAGCAGCATGAGGAGGCGGTACAGGGGCCCACGGCAGATTAGGGGCCTGGCAGCAGCAATGGGAGGCCCGTAATCTGCCAGCACCCTATGACAAAAAATGGAACACACCAGCAGTGTGTGAGGAGACCTGAAAGTGGCACATGGCAGAGTGTGGCGATGGAGACAGCAGCAATGGGAGGCCGTACAGGGACCCATGAGACACTGTGGACCTGGCAGCAGCATGAGGAGGCGGTACAGGGGCCCATGGCAGATTAGAGGCCTGGCAGCAGCTATGGGAGGCCCGTAATCTGCCAGCACCCTATGACAAAAAATGGAACACACCAGCAGTGTGAGGAGACCTGAAAGTGGCACATGGCATGAGACACTGTGGACCTGGCAGCAGCATGAGGAGGCGGTACAGGGGCCCATGGCAGATTAGGGGCCTGGCAGCAGCAATGGGAGGCCCGTAATCTGCCAGCACCCTATGACAAAAAATGGAACACACCAGCAGTGTGAGGAGACCTGAAAGTGGCACATGGCAGAGTGTGGCGATGGAGACAGCAGCAATGGGAGGCCGTACAGGGACCCATGAGACACTGTGGACCTGGCAGCAGCATGAGGAGGCGGTACAGGGGCCCACGGCAGATTAGGGGCCTGGCAGCAGCAATGGGAGGCCCGTAATCTGCCAGCACCCTATGACAAAAAATGGAACACACCAGCAGTGTGTGAGGAGACCTGAAAGTGGCACATGGCAGAGTGTGGCGATGGAGACAGCAGCAATGGGAGGCCGTACAGGGACCCATGAGACACTGTGGACCTGGCAGCAGCATGAGGAGGCGGTACAGGGGCCCATGGCAGATTAGGGGCCTGGCAGCAGCTATGGGAGGCCCGTAATCTGCCAGCACCCTATGACAAAAAATGGAACACACCAGCAGTGTGAGGAGACCTGAAAGTGGCACATGGCATGAGACACTGTGGACCTGGCAGCAGCATGAGGAGGCGGTACAGGGGCCCATGGCAGATTAGGGGCCTGGCAGCAGCTATGGGAGGCCCGTAATCTGCCAGCACCCTATGACAAAAAATGGAACACACCAGCAGTGTGTGAGGAGACCTGAAAGTGGCACATGGCAGAGTGTGGCGATGGAGACAGCAGCAATGGGAGGCCGTACAGGGACCCATGAGACACTGTGGACCTGGCAGCAGCATGAGGAGGCGGTACAGGGGCCCATGGCAGATTAGGGGCCTGGCAGCAGCTATGGGAGGCCCGTAATCTGCCAGCACCCTATGACAAAAAATGGAACACACCAGCAGTGTGTGGAGACCTGAAAGTGGCACATGGCATGAGACACTGTGGACCTGGCAGCAGCATGAGGAGGCGGTACAGGGGCCAATGGCAGATTAGGGGCCTGGCAGCAGCTATGGGAGGCGGTACAGGGGCCCACGGCAGATTAGGGGCCTGGCAGCAGCAATGGGAGGCCCGTAATCTGCCAGCACCCTATGACAAAAAATGGAACACACCAGCAGTGTGTGAGGAGACCTGAAAGTGGCACATGGCAGAGTGTGGCGATGGAGACAGCAGCAATGGGAGGCCGTACAGGGACCCATGAGACACTGTGGACCTGGCAGCAGCATGAGGAGGCGGTACAGGGGCCCATGGCAGATTAGGGGCCTGGCAGCAGCTATGGGAGGCCCGTAATCTGCCAGCACCCTATGACAAAAAATGGAACACACCAGCAGTGTGAGGAGACCTGAAAGTGGCACATGGCATGAGACACTGTGGACCTGGCAGCAGCATGAGGAGGCGGTACAGGGGCCCATGGCAGATTAGGGGCCTGGCAGCAGCTATGGGAGGCCCGTAATCTGCCAGCACCCTATGACAAAAAATGGAACACACCAGCAGTGTGTGAGGAGACCTGAAAGTGGCACATGGCAGAGTGTGGCGATGGAGACAGCAGCAATGGGAGGCCGTACAGGGACCCATGAGACACTGTGGACCTGGCAGCAGCATGAGGAGGCGGTACAGGGGCCCATGGCAGATTAGGGGCCTGGCAGCAGCTATGGGAGGCCCGTAATCTGCCAGCACCCTATGACAAAAAATGGAACACACCAGCAGTGTGTGAGGAGACCTGAAAGTGGCACATGGCAGAGTGTGGCGATGGAGACAGCAGCAATGGGAAGCCGTACAGGAACCCATGACAGACTCTGGACCTGGCAGCAGCATGAGGAGGCGGTACAGGGGCCCACGGCAGATTACGGGCCTGGCAGCAGCAATGGGAGGCCCGTAATCTGCCAGCACCCTATGACAAAAAATGGAACACACCAGCAGTGTGAGGAGACCTGAAAGTGGCACATGTTTGGAGCATGATTCATGGCGGATTTAGTCAGTTGTGTCAGGAACTGGTGATTTGAAATCCAGACTAATCCACGCCTGATTCATTTTCACAAACGTGAGTCTCTCCACACTTTGGGTGGACAGTCGTGTCCTCCGCGGAGTTACAATACCTCCTGCCGCACTAAACACGCGCTCAGATGCCACGCTACTGGCCGGGCATGACAGCCTTTCAAGGGCAAATTCAGCTAGTTGGGGCCAAAGGTCAAGTTTCGTTGCCCAGTAGTCAAGGGGATTGTCTACCTCGGTTGGCAGGGTGCTGTCCAAGTAGGCCCAAGCCTGTTGTTTGAGGTCCTGCTCCAGGTCCACCTGATGCTGCTGCTGCTGCGGCTGGTTAGTAGTTTCCTCACTGCGCTGGTGAAGAAAGCTACTCATCATCGACTGCAGACTGAGGCAGCCGCTGCTGGTGGAGCTGCCACTGCTCCTACCACCCCACCCCTCCCCTGCTGCCATGGCAGCGGAACGCGAGCGCACAGGGCCCACAGTGTCTGAGGATGGACGTTGGCGCACAAAGGCAGAGACCAACTGACTACATAGGTGGTTTTTATAGTACGTTATTTTGGCCTCCCTCTCAGCAGGTGTGAAAAAGGCCACCATTTTTGAACGGTAGCGAGGGTCCAACAAGGTGGACAGCCAAAAGTCATCCCTCTGTCTGATGGTTATTATTCGGCTGTCGCTACGCAAGCAACCGAGCATGCTATGGGCCATTTGTGCCAAGGAATGCGAGGGACTCCCTGCCTCCATCTGCACAGCATACTGCCACGGTGCGTCTGGGTCCTCTGTCTCCTCCTCCTCCTCCTCTACCAGATGCTCCTGCTCCTCCACTCCTGTCCGCTGAGTGGAAAAACCACCCATTTCACTCAATAATTCCTGAGCACAAATGTCCTCCTCTACCTCCTCCTCTTCTTCCTGTCCTGCCCCCACAGGGGTCATGTGGCGTTGAGATCTGTGCGCCACGTCTACCGCACCCTGACCAGCCATTGTTAACAGCATTTGTTCCAGGACGTGCAACAGAGGAATGACGTTGTTCATCCCATAGTCCTGCCGACTCACGAATAGCGTGGCCTCCTCAAAGGGCCTGAGCAAGCGGCAGGTGTCACGCATGAGCTGCCAATGGCTGACATCGAAGTTACACAGGGGAGTACCTTTATCCGCTTGTAACATCAGGAAATTGGTGATGGCCTTTCGCTGTTCGTAAAGGCGGTCTAACATGTGTAGGGTTGAATTCCACCTTGTTGCAACGTCGCAGATCAGGCGATGCTGTGGAATTCCGTTCTGCCGCTGCAGCTCAAGGAGGGTGTGCTTTGCGGTGTAGGAATGGCTGAAATGCATGCAAAGTTTACATGACATTTTAAGGATGTCTTGCAGTGGGATTGTGGATTTTAGGAACCGCTTGACAACCAGATTGAACACGTGAGCCATGCATGGCGCATGGCACAACCTTCCTTGACGCAGAGCAGACACCATGTTCTTTCCGTTGTCGGTCAACATGGTTCCGATTTTCAGTTTGCGCGGAGACAGCCATCTGTCGATTTCTCTGTTCATTACACTGAGAAGTTCCTCCCCTGTGTGACTACGTTCGCCAAGGCATACCAGGTGCAGCACAGCGTGACACCGTTGCGCCCTGCACATGTGATATGCCGGTCGGGTAATGGGACTTGGCACGGGGGTGGCGGCTGAGGACACGAAGGAAGAAGAGGTGGTAGAGGCGGACATCTTTTGTGGACCAAGGACGTGCAAACGTGGAGGAAAAAGCGGCGTGACCTGTCCAAGTTGCTGGTGCGGCTGTGACGGCACCACGTTCACCCAGTGGGCCGTAAATGACATGTACTGTCCCTGACCATAGTTACAGCTCCACACGTCGGCGCTGCCGTGCACTTTGGCAGAGACTGACATGCTCAAAGACTGGCCCACCATCTCTTCTACATGTGAATGCAGGGCTGGCACTGCCTTTTTGGCGAAGAAATGACGGCTTGGCACTCTCCACCGCGGCGCGGCACAAGCCATCATTTCTCGGAAAGGTGCTGAGTCCACCACTTGGAAAGGGAGGGACTGCAGCACCAGCAACTTGGACAGGAGGACGTTCAGCTTTTGCACCATCGGGTGCGTGCTCGCAAACTGTTGTCTCTTGGAAACGGATTCCAAGAAAGACTGCTGACGGAATCCGTGAAGAGGAGTAGCAGGAGAAGGAGCATCTGAACGAGCGGAAGATGCCAACGAGCGACAACTCCCCTCAGCAGAGGTGTTGGAGCCTTGACTGGCTGATAGAGGGCGATTGACGTCGGGTGACGGAGCAAGTAACGGAGCGGGTGATGGAGCGGGGGCTGGGGCAGGCAGAACCGCCGTATCTTTATCACGGTTTTCCCAGGCCACCAAATGGCGACGCTGCATATGCTGCCGCAACGCTGTAGTCCCAACATGGGCCCCCTGGCCACGCTTGACTTTCTGGCCACATAGTCGACATACGGCTACGTTTACTTCCTCGGGCGGCTTGACGAAAAATTGCCACACCGCCGAGTAGGAAACTTTGCCCCCGATACTCCTCACTGGCTGACTGTTACTTCCTCCGTGCACACCAGCACCACTACTGGCCGTGGTGGTAGGCTGCAGTGGAGCTGGTGCTCTACTCTGTGGCCGTTTGCCTCCACTGACACTGCTGCGACCCTGCTGCCTCCTGGGCAACCCACCGACTGTTTTGCTCGCTGCCAAGCTGCCACCCTCTTCTCCTGATGATGTGGAAGCAATAGCCTGATGACGACGAGGCTGCCAAGTGCGATCAGCCTCATCATCATCAATTTGGGTCTCCGCCTCACTACTAGCCCCCTCGGCTGCGTGTGGGTCAGGAGACAGACCTGTCTCTAGACCGGCTACCGAGCATCTCTCCTCGCCACTACTTCTTCGCCTGGCTGCTGAAGAGGCGGATGTCTCCCCCCGTTCCTGACCGCCCTCTGTTAGCTCTTCCTCACTGTACAGTGGGGCTGAGCCCACAGCATGCGATACTTCGCTTGGTGAGGGAACACCAAAGGACAGGGGCAGGTCGAGGACACGTGATTTCAGTGGGCTTGCTCCCGGGCCATGCCAACTAACGGTTGTGTCTGACGTACCCACCGACCGTTGGCTGTAGGTGTCAGAGGTGACCTGGGAAGAGGAAGACGACCGAGCCAACCAATCGATGACGGCAGGGTTGTCGGTGGAGACACGACCGCTGGATGACACCGGGAGCAATGGTCTCTGGCTGCGACTAGTGCTGCCTCGACCCCTTCCTCTGCTGCCACGTCTGCTCGCTCCTAAAACATTGCCTCCTCTGCCACTCCTCTGCATGTTGTCTGACATACTCTTTAATTCAACGATTATGTGTCCCTGAGTAACAATTCTGTGTCCCTCAGTAACAATTCTGTGTCCCTCAGTAACAATTCTGTGTCCCTGAGTAACAATTCTGTGTCCCTGAGTAACAATTCTGTGTCCCTCAGTAACAATTCTGTGTCCCTCAGTAACAATTCTGTGTCTGTCCCTGAGTAACAATTCTGTGTCTGTCCCTGAGTAACAATTCTGTGTCCCTCAGTAACAATTCTGTGTCCCTCAGTAACAATTCTGTGTCCCTCAGTAACAATTCTGTGTCTGTCCCTGAGTAACAATTCTGTGTCCCTCAGTAACAATTCTGTGTCCCTCAGTAACAATTCTGTGTCCCTGAGTAACAATTCTGTGTCTGTCCCTGAGTAACAATTCTGTGTCTGTCCCTGAGTAACAATTCTGTGTCTGTCCCTCAGTAACAATTCTGTGTCCCTCAGTAACAATTCTGTGTCCCTCAGAAATGATTCTGTGTCCCTGAGTAACAATTCTGTGTCCCTGAGTAACAATTCTGTGTCCCTCAGTAACAATTCTGTGTCCCTCAGTAACAATTCTGTGTCTGTCCCTGAGGAACAATTCTGTGTCTGTCCCTGAGTAACAATTCTGTGTCCCTCAGTAACAATTCTGTGTCCCTCAGTAACAATTCTGTGTCCCTGAGTAACAATTCTGTGTCTGTCCCTGAGTAACAATTCTGTGTCTGTCCCTGAGTAACAATTCTGTGTCCCTCAGTAACAATTCTGTGTCCCTCAGTAACAATTCTGTGTCCCTCAGTAACAATTCTGTGTCCCTGAGTAACAATTCTGTGTCCCTCAGTAACAATTCTGTGTCTGTCCCTGAGTAACAATTCTGTGTCCCTAAGTAACGTTTCTGTGGCCCTAAGTAACGGTTTTGTGTCCCTGAGTAACAATTCTGTGTCTGTCCCTGAGTAACAATTCTGTGTCTGTCCCTGAGTAACAATTCTGTGTCTGTCCCTGAGTAACAATTCTGTGTCCCTCAGTAACAATTCTGTGTCCCTCAGTAACAATTCTGTGTCTGTCCCTGAGCAACAATTCTGTGTCCCTAAGTAACGTTTCTGTGGCCCTAAGTAACGGTTCTGTGTCCCTCAGTAACAATTCTGTGTCCCTCAGTAACAATTCTGTGTCTGTCCCTGAGTAACAATTCTGTGTCCCTAAGTAACGTTTCTGTGGCCCTAAGTAACGGTTCTGTGTCCCTCAGTAACAATTCTGTGTCGCTCAGTAACAATTCTGTGTCTGTCCCTGAGTAACAATTCTGTGTCCCTAAGTAACGTTTCTGTGGCCCTAAGTAACGGTTCTGTGGCCCTAAGTAACGTTTCTGTAGCCCTAAGTAACGTTTCTGTGGCCCTAAGTAACGTTTCTGTGGCCCTAAGTAACGGTTCTGTGTCCCTCAGTAACAATTCTGTGTCCCTCAGTAACAATTCTGTGTCTGTCCCTGAGTAACAATTCTGTGTCCCTAAGTAACGTTTCTGTGGCCCTAAGTAATGGTTCTGTGGCCCTCAGTAACAATTCTGTGTCCCTCAGTAACAATTCTGTGTCTGTCCCTAAGTAACAATTCTGTGGCTCTAAGTAACGTTTCTGTGGCCCTAAGTAACAATTCTGTGTCCCTCAGTAACAATTCTGTGTCCCTCAGTAACAATTCTGTGTCCCTGAGTAACAATTCTGTGTCCCTCAGTAACAATTCTGTGTCTGTCCCTGAGTAACAATTCTGTGTCTGTCCCTGAGTAACAATTCTGTGTCCCTAAGTAATGTTTCTGTGGCCCTAAGTAACGGTTTTGTGTCCCTGAGTCACAATTCTGTGTCTGTCCCTGAGTAACAATTCTGTGTCTGTCCCTGAGTAACAATTCTGTGTCTGTCCCTGAGTAACAATTCTGTGTCCCTCAGTAACAATTCTGTGTCCCTCAGTAACAATTCTGTGTCTGTCCCTGAGCAACAATTCTGTGTCCCTAAGTAACGTTTCTCTGGCCCTAAGTAACGGTTCTGTGTCCCTCAGTAACAATTCTGTGTCCCTCAGTAACAATTCTGTGTCTGTCCCTGAGTAACAATTCTGTGTCCCTAAGTAACGTTTCTGTGGCCCTAAGTAACGGTTCTGTGTCCCTCAGTAACAATTCTGTGTCCCTCAGTAACAATTCTGTGTCTGTCCCTGAGTAACAATTCTGTGTCCCTAAGTAACGTTTCTGTGGCCCTAAGTAACGGTTCTGTGGCCCTAAGTAACGTTTCTGTAGCCCTAAGTAACGTTTCTGTGGCCCTAAGTAACGTTTCTGTGGCCCTAAGTAACGGTTCTGTGTCCCTCAGTAACAATTCTGTGTCCCTCAGTAACAATTCTGTGTCTGTCCCTGAGTAACAATTCTGTGTCCCTAAGTAACGTTTCTGTGGCCCTAAGTAATGGTTCTGTGGCCCTCAGTAACAATTCTGTGTCCCTCAGTAACAATTCTGTGTCTGTCCCTAAGTAACAATTCTGTGGCTCTAAGTAACGTTTCTGTGGCCCTAAGTAACGTTTCTGTGGCCCTAAGTAACGATTCTGTAGCCCTAAGTAACGTTTCTGTGGCCCTAATTAACGTTTCTGTGGCCCTAAGTAACGTTTCTGTGGCCCTAAGTAACGGTTCTGTGTCCCTCAGTAACAATTCTGTGTCCCTCAGTAACAATTCTGTGTCTGTCCCTGAGTAACAATTCTGTGTCCCTAAGTAACGTTTCTGTCGCCCTAAGTAACGGTTCTGTGGCCCTCAGTAACAATTCTGTGTCCCTCAGTAACAATTCTGTGTCTGTCCCTAAGTAACAATTCTGTGGCCCTAAGTAACGTTTCTGTGGCCCTAAGTAATGTTTCTGTGGCCCTAAGTAACGATTCTGTGGCCCTAAGTAACGTTTCTGTAGCCCTAAGTAACGTTTCTGTGGCCCTAAGTAACGTTTCTGTGGCCCTAAGTAACGTTTCTGTGGCCCTAAGTAACGGTTCTGTGTCCCTCAGTAACAATTCTGTGTCCCTCAGTAACAATTCTGTGTCTGTCCCTGAGTAACAATTCTGTGTCCCTAAGTAACGTTTCTGTGGCCCTAAGTAATGGTTCTGTGTCCCTCAGTAACAATTCTGTGTCCCTCAGTAACAATTCTGTGTCTGTCCCTGAGTAACAATTCTGTGTCCCTAAGTAACGTTTCTGTGTCCCTAAGTAACGGTTCTGTGTCCCTCAGTAACAATTATGTGTCCTTCAGTAACAATTCTGTGTCTGTCCCTGAGTAACAATTCTGTGTCCCTAAGTAACGTTTCTGTGGCCCTAAGTAACGGTTCTGTGGCCCTAAGTAACGGTTCTGTGGCCCTCAGTAACAATTCTGTGTCCCTCAGTAACAATTCTGTGTCTGTCCCTAAGTAACAATTCTGTGACCCTAAGTAACGTTTCTGTGGCCCTAAGTAACGATTCTGTGGCCCTAAGTAACGGTTCTGTGGCCCTCAGTAACAATTCTGTGTCCCTCAGTAACAATTCTGTGTCCCTCAGTAACAATTCTGTGTCTGTCCCTAAGTAACAATTCTGTGGCCCTAAGTAACGTTTCTGTGGCCCTAAATAACGTTTCTGTGGCCCTAAGTAACGTTTCTGTGGCCCTAAGTAACGTTTCTGTGGCCCTAAGTAACGATTCTGTGGCCCTAAGTAACGTTTCTGTGGCCCTAAGTAACGTTTTTGTGGCCCTAAGTAACGTTTCTGTGGCCCTAAGTAACGATTCTGTGGCCCTAAGTAACGTTTCTGTGGCCCTAAGTAACGTTTCTGTGTCCCTAACTAACGTTTCTGTGTCCCTAAGTAACGTTTCTGTGTCCCTAACTCTCTCCCTCAATACAGCCAGGTCTGCCTCTGTTGAATGACTGGAGGCAAATGGAGAATTCTAAAATGGTCGCCATTTATAGCTCGACCATTACACAGTGCTGGCTGGCTGGCTGCTGATTGGCTAATGCGATCACATGTCATGAATGAATGCATTATGGGTCAGCGCGCCTTGTCTGCGCGCCTTCCCAGACATCCCCGCTCCGTCGCCGCACATGTCGCCGCCATTTTAGGAAAAATTTTGATTCGCGCATCCGAGGTCTGCTAATTTTCGGATTCGTCGCGAATCGAAATTTTCCTAATATTCGAAACGAATTCCACTTCGCCTACTTCGATTCGCTCATCTCTAATCACAAGCTTAAAAATGGCATGCAATGGAGATCAGCCATGAGGAAATATTATAGGAACTGAATTTATTCTCTCTTGAGAGGAGGAACGTGGTGTAGAGTTATTCACCAAGATGATCACAGAGGACAAAGGGGCACTTGTTGGATTTTTAGACACATATAATACTTCTTCTAGTGTCTTGAGGCGATTATGAATGAAAGAGCCATTGAAATAAAAAATGAAGTGTGATTTTATTCTATCACACAATGGTGTCAAATAACAATGTAAAGCGTATTATGAACAGTTCCATGTAGATAAAACTACTGTAAAAATGACAAGCAAATGTTTAAAACAAAGTCACCATTATCTGTCATGGCTGTCCTTGCCATGTGCGATTCTCATGTCCTTGTCCAACACAGAGTCCGAGAAAGAAAGAGCCGGACGTGACGTTAATGATGATCTCTTGTCTTGCAGCACCTGTTCCAGCATCTCATCCGTGTGTGTACGTGTATGTCAAAGTGTCAATATTAGTGTGTGAGCGTGAGTGTCTCCTTGTCCGTTCTCTCATGGACTTTTAAGAGGCAAATGTACGTCATAGTTAGTGATCTTAATACCTTCTATGGAAATTATTACTGCTTAGCAAAGCCATTTCATATAAGGAAAGGATGCTATACATACGATGTTTGATGGACAGGAACATATGTATGCTGATGTAAATAATATTATAAGCTAATGACGTAACCCTTAGCTATAATTGAAGAATAGTAAAGCTTAAGAACATATCAATGTATAATCACTAAACTATATATGTATCAATGTTAGAAACGTATACTAAATACTCACAGATACTATTAAAATACAAACTGTAATAGTAAGTCACTTCTAATAACCTTGACATAACTACCAGATACTTTTAACCAACTATATCTAAATATAGTCTTCAACTATCAGTTGGTATATACTATCTCAGCTTAACTTGTATATCTTTTGGTCTCAGCTATAATTGAAGAATAGTAAATACTACCATTTGTCAAAGACCACTTACACATATTAATATTAATTATGACTAATCATAAAAACCAAATATTTTGCAAGCTTGCCATCAATATAAATGCCGAATCATAATTTAGATTTAACAGCACTCTTTATGTCTGGAGGAAAAAAAATGTTATCACCAAACAATTTTAAGAAAATTTTAGAGATGTTATGGTGAAACCTACAAGCTTTTCCCAGTGACTGGATTTGGGGCCAAAAGAACAAGTCAGAGTCTAGGATTACACCTCGTACCCTGGTGTGAGAGGAGGGACTGATAGTTGTATTATTGATCTTGATGGAAAAGTCATGCAGGAGGGCACGATTGTGGGTGGGGGGGGGCTATTACCAACTCAGTTTTAGAGAGATTATGTTTGAGGAATTCATCTGATATCCATGTTGATATGTAGTAAGTTAATAATGTGAAAGGAGACTAAAGGAGTAAGGTGAGGAGTAGAGAGATAGATTTCGGTGTCTTTGGGATAGAGATGGTATTGGAAGCCATGGGAGGTTATCAAGTGACCAAGAGAAGAGTTGTAGACAGAGAAGAGAAGGGGTCCAAGAACAGAACCTTGGGGGACTCCTACAAAGAGATGCAGTGGAGAGAAGGAGTAAGAGTTATCGGTAACACTGAAGAAGCACTGTGATAGATAGAAGGAGCACCAGGAAATTGCAGAATCTTGGAGGCAAAGGGAGTGGAGTTTATTGAGAAGGAGTTAGTGTCAAAGGCTATACAGACATCTAGTAGTAAGAATATGGAGTGTGGTCTTTGGTTTTAGCAGTTAGTAACTCATTATTGACTTTTAGTAGGGCAGTCTCTGTGGAGTGCTGTGACCGAAAGCTGAACTCTAAGGGGTCAAGAAGGTTGTTTTCAGTGAGGTAGGCGCTCAGACGGTTGTAGACTAAATGTTCTAAAAGTTTAGAGGTGAATGGGAGCAAGGAGATGGGTCTTAAGTTGTTCAGGTTCGTGGGATCCAGTGAGGGATTTTTAAGTATGGGAGTGATCTGTGCATGCTTTATAGGGGAGGGGAATGTGCCATTAGCTAAGGGGAGATTGAAAATGTAAGTGAGAGAACATAGGGCAGAAGAAGAGGGTGACTTTAGTAGTTGCGATGGAACAGGATCCAAGGGACAATTGGTGAGGTGGATGTCGTTGTGAATGCATTTTTAGAAAGAGGACACCTGTGGTGTGGGTTTTTTGTTTTAAAATTTAAAGTGAACTTGGGCTGTACATTTTTAATTTTCACATTTTTCTCTTGCTTTTATCTTGCCATTAATGATGGGGCACTATTCCTCCCCCCTAATATCAATATTTTTAATATATTGTTTAACCCCTTCACGCCTAAGGGTAAAACAAATCTAAATGCCTAAGCACAATTCTGCAACGTTGACGTGTTAGTAAAACCGTACATATCGTCACAACTACTTTGTACATCCAGGTGGATTATACCTTGTTTTTTTCAGGACAAATTGGGCTTTCATTTGGTGGTAAATGGTCATGGATAGCTCCTAATTTTTTTTTATTATTAAAGGAAAACTGGGCCAAAATAGTAAAAAAAATCATTTTTTTTAATTTAACTGTGTTTCTTGTTACGACCATAACCTACCACCAAAGAACAACCTAAAATACATTCTCCAGTTCTTGATGATCGCAGCGATACCATATATGTGTATGTTATTTGTTGTTTGTACCCGTAGTACAGTCCAGAAACAACAGTGCGCATTTTGTTTTTGTCTTTTTTTTTTATATAAAACACACTGTCACTGACATTGACATTAACACTAACTGACACTGATACCAATTTTTTTTTAAATCCTGACCTTTGACCCTGACCTTTGCCCTTGACCCTGACCTTTGACCCTGACCTTGACCCAAACACTAACCCTGGTACTGAACTAGATCAAACCTTGATCTAGGTATTTTTCTTTATTTTTTCTTTTATTTTTTAATATTTATTTATCTTTTTTTTTTTTTTACAAACTTTTTTTTTATCTCTCTATGTCAGGAGTTCGAGAGATACAATGTATCT
The DNA here is from genome assembly GCF_062004578.1 of Staurois parvus. Lineage (NCBI taxonomy): Eukaryota > Metazoa > Chordata > Amphibia > Anura > Ranidae > Staurois > Staurois parvus. The sequence goes on along the minus strand of NW_028318749.1, from coordinate 306,966 downwards.
CTCTTCTCCATTCATAGAGAGAGAGAAAACAAGGGGGCCGGGCTGCACAGTGAGTGATCACTGTGATAGCCAATCAGAGGCTATCACAGCGATCACGTGACCCGGAATCGGGAGTCCCGGGTCCCGATCGTTAGAACGGGACCCGGGGCTCTCAGTGACACCGTGGTCTTGGTGCTGGGAGCGCGCCGAGCGGCGCGCTCCCAGCACAAAGACAGGTACGCAAATATGCGGCCCCACGGAAAAAAGCCCAGGTCCGTGAGGCCGCATATTTGTGTTACGTCGGCGTCAAGGGGTTAATATATTTATTTTTAATTTTCAGTCTTTTTTTGTTTATAGCACAAAACATAAAAAACCCAGTGGTGAAAAATACCACCAAAAGTTAGCTCTATTTATGTGAAAAAATAATATAAATTTTATTTGCAGCTTTGCATGATGGCACAATAGGCAGTTAAAGTAAGGCAGTACAAAAAAGCAAAAAATGGCCTGGTCATGAAGGGGGTAAATCGCTTGGAGGTCAAGTAGTTAAGAAACCTCTGCATTAAGGCAGCCCATTTATTTTTAGTGGGCTGGCAATGCACATTAACACACTGAAAATCTTTTTAATGCAGACCTTGCCTGCTACTGTAACAGGGTGTTGGGGTGCTATTCAAAATGATTTGCATTGTATCACCATCACATTAACCTGCAGTAAATCTTACCATAACACCCCAATGTGGATGATTCAAATCATTCAGAAACTATTCTAACAGCTAAGTGAATAATGTATAGGAAAGCTATGTACATGCAGTATGTATATGCTAGCATTCTTTTTTTTTTAATCACATACAAGCATGAAAATGTACACTGTGCACAAAAACGCTATGCGTGTCATAAAAAACTCCCATCAGTACCAGTAACACCTGGTGACTGAACAATGCACCTGCAGTCCCACCAATCCACACATGCCACTTTTCCAACCACATATTCAGTAACATTGCCCCATGTCTGTCACCTGAATGTCAACAAAGGGGCGGGTCAATGTGGTCACTGACCTTATATGGCAACTGCCCTGTCCCTTTGTTTACATTCATTGTGGCAATGTAAAATGGAGAATGCGTGTTGGCAGAACTGCAAGCTGATTGTTTTGTCACCTAGTATTGTCACGACTGGTAGGAGCCATTTTTTTAGTAACTCGCAGAGCGTTTTTCTACCCAGTGTGCTGCATTTTTATGCATGTTGCATAATTCTGCCCAGCTTTGCTCTGCGCACCACATCAGCAATATGGTGTGAACAGGGCAGATAGAAAACAATGGTATTCTGTGTGCCTTGCAGAGACTAGCGTCTTCTAGTGCAGAAAATTTGCAGCATGGGCGTAGTGTATTATTTCAATAAAGAACTGTTTCTAGCTTGTAATGGCGGTGTTATCTGGGACCCCCCCCTTTTTAAAAGTGGTTTTTAGTTTCCGATGAGCCCCCCCTCCTGCAGACCCCCACAACAACCAGCCAGGGTTGTGTTGTAGAGGACCTTTCCTTCATGGGGACTAACTGTATTGCCAGGAGTACTCTTCCTTGTTGAGGGCATGCAGTCTGGAATGGCTCAGGAAGTGGGGGGGGGGGGGGGGGTGCTGAAAATTAAGGGTGAACCTCACATTAAAAAATTGCAAAGTTCACCTTCATTTTCATAGACACTGATCATGCTATGAATATTAAAGGGAACATCACATATTAGTTTTTCTTCTTTTTGTTGCAGGGTTCCCCTTTGTATTAATATCAGATTTAAATCCTGGATGAGGGTCTCATATGGATTTTAAAGGGAACTCCCCACTTTTTTTGTAACTTATTGCTTGGGAGTTCCCCTTTATATTCATATCATACCATAAAAACTACACAGTTTTTCTCATTCAAAAGAATGGAAGAGTAATTGATGACACAGGATGTAATGTGAAAGTGTACAGAAACAAGCACACATGAAAACCGATGTCAATGTCCATAAATACACATGAAAATCCATGTCTCTGCAAATCAAATCTGTGTGTTTTTTCCATCAGTTCTTAAGCATGTATAATATGAACGAGGCCTAAGCCAGAGGCCTGTCATGGCTACATTGCAATGTTTACTGATGCTGATTGCTGTGTAGAGGCTACATTCAGCATAAGGATGTGCCCATAACAATGCAGACTTCCACCCTCACATCCTGGCTCTTTTCCAGTTGTCCAATTTAGCTGCCAAAGAAGCACAGATCATTTCTACAAATATCAACTATAGTGATCGGTTTCATGTCAATAGAAGGAAAGTGTGTCATGACTGTTTGTATTGCCGTGTTTCAGTAGAATATAAAATTGCACTTAGCATTAAGTTCTCTAATGCACGTTGTGTATATTTTCCAGTCTGTGTTCTGCAGCCATCATGAAGACATAATATGTATTGAGCTTCCTAGTTATGTGTATTTGAGTACTCACTGGCCTGGTCTTATGTTGGCAGCGCTCCACTACACAAATTCCCCTAGGGTTCTACTTACTGTACGTAAGAGATACATCACTGTCACTGAAGCCTCTCAGGGACGATGAACTCGGCTACAAATGTCTGCTGTCAACCAAAGGGAAATGTATGAACATCCCAGTGAATGTGTGCCTCAGCAACACTAACTATAGTGAATTAAAATATCACTTGGTAAAATTAATATAGGACATGCTTCTTGAGTGTGTTTGAAAGCAACAACCACAAATAATGGTGGATTGGGGAAAGTATTTAATTTACAAGAGCCATATTATATTAACATCTTAATGACTAGGAGTGATTAAAGTCTAGATGCTCAGACCACATTTATCCGCTTCACTGAGCATCAGTTAACTTGACAATGACTCAATAACTACTTTGCCTATGTAAATCATTTTAAGATTTTTTTAGAGGGCAAATGTGCCTTTTATCTGGTACACTGGTTTAAGAAATACCTCACTAATGTTTTTTTGTTATGAGCTGACAAATGTAAAAAATTGTGTGTTTGGATAATGCAATAAAGTACATATCACTTTTAATCAAATGTATTTTTTTAAATATATTTTTATACATTTAACATTGTACTTCTTTTCCACTGCACAAAAACAAAGGCACAGTGCCATCTGCAAGCTGGATAATTTTGTAAACAAAAATCAACCCGTGTCATGATTCCGCATAACTTTCTATTAATGTGCTTTGATACAGCACTTTGGAACATCCAACTTCTTTTGCAATTACCTTTTGAGGCTTTCCCTCCTTATGGAGGGTGTCAATGATGGTTTTCTGCACAACTGTCAGGTCAGCAGTCTTTCCCATGATTGTGATTCCTACTGAACCAGACTGAGAGACCATTAAAAGGCTTAGGAACCCTTTGCAGGTGTTATGGCTTAATTAGCTGATTAGAGTGGGACACTTTGAGCCGAGAATATTGCACCTTTTCACAATATTCTAATTTTCTGAGATTGTGGATTTGGGGTTTTCATGAGCTGTAAGCCATAATCATCACAATTATGACATGTCACGGCTTTGCATGTAATGAGTCTATCTCATATATTAGTTTCACCTTTTAAGTTGCATTACTGAAATAAATGAACTTTTGCACAATATTCTAATTTTTCGAGTTTCACCTGTATGTGGTATGTAACCAGTCCATAAAAGTCCAATGTCCATGGTAAATCTACAAACCCAGATGGCAGCCATTCCACAGTATTCCAAACTCTAAACATAAATGTAAAACAGAAAAGAGGGAGAGAGGCGCCTTCTGAGTGCAGTATGTGTGTAAAATGTATTGAGTCACTGTTAAAAAAAAAAGCAAGAAGAAAATAAAATCGCCCATAAATAGTAGGGGGAAGGACATCCAGGGTCCGCTGCTAGTCCTCCGCATCCTGAGGGGGTCCGCCTGCCAACAGGTGCGGAGTGCCAAGGAAAGCTGAGGCTATGTGCTCTGAGCTAGCTGCTCCTTCCTTCCAGAGGCCTGGCGGTGAACTGTCAATGGCCCTCCATATATAGAGAGACAGAGGACCGAGTCCGGAGGACAAAAAATCCCAGTGGACCCACCATATTTGGATGGCACCATATATAGATACAACATATTATATAATATGATATAAAACCATAATAATAATAATAATAATATTTATAAATAATGATAGGAAATTACAATCATAAAACATGAAATGGCACACACACATATAAGGCTATGTGTACCTATTACAAAGTAGGACCAATACTAGGGTATATCATAAATTATTATGAAAATTATTATAAAAAGGGATAATGATAATAATACTAATATATCCCAGTCACTCCCCCACGGACCACTGTGGTCCTTTTCATTGAAAGGAAAAATGTATTCCTTAAGGGCCCCTCATATATATAAACAAATAAAATAAATAAATGCCAAAGCATATAAAACAAACGTGCAAAAAATAAAGGAGGAAGTAGGGAGAAATTAGGAGAATTATGGTACCTATTGATGCAGAAAGGGAGGGAGAGGGGGGGATATTATTTTATTAAAATAGAGTATGAATGTCCAGTTCTTCGTTAAGGCCTCCCAGGGCTAGAGTCCCCAAGGTATAGATCCAGAAGGTCTCACGTTGGCACAACCGCTTAAAATGTTCTGCCGTAGGGAGAATCTTGGAAATGTGTCAGGGAATGGGAAGATCGCCTCGGCGATCGAATCTGCACATGCGTAGAATCCTGACAAGACATACAGGCAGGCAGGCACTAGGACCCAGGCGCGCCTGTCACAGATGACGGCGCCGGACAGGCACTAGGACCCAGGAGCGCCTGTCAGGAGTTGGGCGGCCTATTTAAACCCAGCTCTTGCAATGCTCAAGTGCCGTATGGTCTTACCTGTTACCTGTGTTCCTGTTTGATCCAGTGTTCCTGAATACCTTGTTGCCGACCCAGCCTGTTCCTGATACTGCTGTCTTCTCCTGCTCTGGTCCCTGGCTTGTCTGACCATTCTCCTGCTTAACCCTGCACGTTCTGATCTCCTGTTAACGAACCCGGCTTGTGACCAGTTTATTCCTCTGCCTGCTGACTTTGTACCACGCTGCCACCATTGTTACCGACCCAGCCTGCCTGACGCTGCTCTTGTGACCTCCTCACATCAGACTCTCACCTGCTATACACCTCCAACGGTGCTTCTACCACAGCTGGGTGAACTCAAGGGCCGCGACCTGGTCTCGGCCTGCTCCAAGTCCATCCCCACCATCAGGGGCCCTGGTGAACAAGCAGGTAGGGACTTAGATTCCGCGCCTTGGGGGAATCCGGTCTGTGGAGTGCTAGAGGCTACCGCTGTAGGATCCCTGACAGAACCATACGGCCATGACAGAGTCTGGAGGAGGACCTTCACCCTGGGAAGAGATGTGCCAACATCTGGCAGCACTCACACGAGCGGTGAAGACCCTGGAAGAGGGATACAAGCACCTGGAGGGACAGGTTCAGAGCCTGGCCGCACCAACACCCACAACATTGGGCTCAGTGGGAACACCTCCCGCCACGGGTTCAGCAGGGCCTTCCACTGGAGCAGCATTTACAATTCCTCCGCCAGAACCAAGAGTACCGACCCCTGAGCGGTTCAGTGGGGATCGAGGGAAGTTCAGGGCCTTCCAAAACTCCTGCCAGCTATACTTTGACCTGCAACCCCGGACCTTCTCTTCAGAATCGGTGAAGGTGGGATTTGTTATATCCCTGTTGCAGGGCGAACCTCAGGGATGGGCCCATCGCCTGATGGAGGCCCACCACCCACATTTGAACACTGTGGCCACCTTCTTTAAGGCAATGGCACAGCTGTACGATGACCCGCATCGAGCTGCCTCGGCTGAGGCAGCCCTCTATTCTCTACAACAGGGACGCCGGGCTGCAGAGGATTATGCTGTGGAGTTTAGGCGCTGGAGTGGAGATACACAATGGAACGACGCAGCCTTGCGCCACCAGTTCCGGTTGGGACTGTCGGAACCACTGAAGGACGAGTTGGCAAGAATAGGGGTTCCAGACTCCTTGGAAGGTCTAATAGATCGTGCGATCCAAATCGATCGCAGACTGCGGGTAAGGAGACAGGAGAGGTCCAGCCAGGGGCAAAGTACCTCATGGATGCTGCCAAGAGTACCAGTCATGCCAAGGGTCAGTGTCGGCAATCGGGGCCCAGAGCCGTCAGAGGGAGCCGAACCTATGCAACTCGGCTTGATGCGGCCTTCCCTTTCTACTGAGGAACGACAGAGGCGTCGGGCAAACAACCTGTGTCTGTACTGCGGAGCAGCGGGTCATATGGTGCGCTCCTGTCCGGAGAAATACTGTAAGTCCTCTATTTTCTCTAATATATCTACTGTGTGCACAGGCAACCCCACTCACTTGGCTGTACCTGTGTCTTTTCAGCTCCCAGGAGGAAGCATACAGGTGACGGCTATTATTGACTCCGGGGCATGTAGCTGCTTTGTTGATCTCAGTTTTGCTACCCAGCATCAGATACCGTTACTCACCAAAGAACATGGGTTGAATATTTTCTTGGCAGATGGGTCTCAAATAAAATCGGGGACTGTAGATCGGGAAACTCCTCCCATACACACCACAGTGGCGGGACATCACCAGGAGTTCCTCCGTTTGGACGCCATCGCGTCCCCCCTATTTCCAGTTATTCTGGGGCTCCCTTGGCTACGAGCTCACGACCCCCAGATTGACTGGAAGACCGGGTCAGTCCAGTTTCCCTCACAATACTGTCAGGAACATTGTTTATCTAAGTTATCATTAAATACACAGGCCCTACTGGCTGTAAGCCCTGATGCCGAGTTAGCCCAAATTGTGCCTGCGGCCTACCACCAATTCTTGGATGTATTTAGTCCACGGGGGGCAGAAGTTCTTCCCCCACATCGAGCATATGATTGCCCCATTGATCTGCTCCCAGGTTCAGAAATCCCTTTTGGCCGCATTTTTCCACTATCTGAGTGAGAACTAGGGGCACTAAAATAATACATTGATGAGAGCCTCCGTAAGGGATTTATCCGCCCTTCCACATCACCGGCCGGGGCAGGGATTTTCTTTGTCGAGAAAAAGGACGGATCCCTGAGACCTTGTGTTGACTACAGGGACCTCAACAAGATTACGGTCAAAAACCGCTACCCCCTTCCTTTAGTTCCAGAGTTGTTTCAGAGGTTAAAATCAGCATCCATTTTTTCTAAACTGGATCTCAGGGGTGCCTATAACTTGGTAAGGATACGTGAGGGGGATGAGTGGAAAACGGCGTTTCGCACTCGGTTCGGGCATTTTGAGTGTCTAGTCATGCCTTTCGGGTTATGTAATGCACCAGCCACCTTCCAGCACTTTGTCAACGACATTTTCAGGGACTTCCTTGACATATTTGTAATCATCTACTTGGACGATATCTTGATATTCTCCTCGTCTTTGGAAGCACATCGGGGACATGTTAGGAGTGTGCTAGAACGTCTCCGTCAGCATGGACTCTACGCTAAAGCTGAGAAATGCTGTTTTGAACAGAAAAGCATCTCATTTCTTGGTCTAATTATCTCCACCACGGGGATCGCTATGGACCCTCAAAAGATCTCGGCCATCCTGGAATGGCCTGCCCCCACGGATAAGAAGGGCGTCCAGAGGTTTATTGGGTTTGCCAATTTTTATAGAAAATTTATAAAGAACTTTTCAGGCCTGGTAGCACCCATTACTCAGCTCACCAAAGTGGGAGTACGTTTCCAATGGACCCCAGCAGCACAGGCAGCTTTTGAGGCATTGAAAAAGCTATTCACAACGGCTCCCATTCTGAACCATCCTGATGCATCATTGCCCTACATACTAGAGGTAGATGCATCGGAAGTGGCTGTAGGAGCAGTGTTATCACAGAGGGTAGGGGCCAAGGAGCTGATGCACCCAGTGGCTTTCTTTTCTAGGAAGCTCTCCCCTTCGGAAAGGAATTATGATATTGGGGATCGGGAATTACTGGCCATTAAGACCGCTCTGGAGGAATGGCGATATCTGCTAGAGGGGGCCCCACATCCCATTCTGGTCTATACCGACCACAAAAACCTCGAGTACTTGAAAACCGCTAAACGCCTCCGTCCACGCCAGGCCAGATGGGCATTGTTTTTTGCAAGGTTTAACCTCCACATAACGTATCGTCCTGGGTCAAAAAACACTAAGCCAGATGCTCTTTCCCGGATGTTTGAGGACCCTGGAGAGAACCCCCAGCCAGACACCATCCTGCCAGCAGGTAGCTTCCTACTGCTTCAATCTGAGCTGTTGTCTAAATTGCAGGCTGCTTCCACCCGGGTCTCTGACCTGCCTGGAGTCTCCCTACTGAATAAGGAGGGACTCTTCTGGAAGGGGGAACAAATCATGGTACCCAAGGAGGTCCAGTCCCTGGTGTTAGGTTACTGCCATGACCATCCCCTAGCGGGGCACTTTGGGATACATAAGACTATAGATCTGGCACGACGCACATTTTGGTGGCCAAACATGGCCAAGGATTGTGAAGCGTACGTGAGATCTTGCCCCATCTGCAACCGGAATAAACCTACCAGAGACAAGGCCTGGGGCCTATTGAGACCTTTACCAATACCTGACCGTCCCTGGAGTATGATCTCCTTAGATTTTATTGTAGAATTGCCACCCTCGCAAGATCACACCGTGATCTTTGTGGTAGTGGATCGCCTTTCTAAAATGGCCCATTTCCTTCCACTAGCCAAGACACCATCTGCCTCCGAAACAGCCCAAGTGTTCATTAGAGAGATTGTGAGGCTTCATGGAGTGCCAAGAGAGATTGTCTCAGACCGGGGGGTGCAATTTACGTCCAAATTCCGGAAAGCGCTATGTGAGGGGCTGGAGATTAAGTTATCTTTTTCGTCAGCATATCACCCCCAGACAAACGGGCAGACAGAACAAACCAATCAGACTCTCGAGCAATATCTGAGATGCTACACATCATTCCTGCAGAATGACTGGCTGACACTTCTACCAATGGCAGAATTTGCATATAATAATGCGAATCATTCCGCCACCAACCAATCCCCATTCTTTGCCAATTATGGGTTCCATCCTACCTTCCTGCCAGACCTGGTTCCTGAGAACTCAGTTCCGGCAGCCCAGGACACCTTAGAGTTCTTTACTACCAATAACAAGGTATTACAGGAAACAATGGCTAAGGCCCAAGAAGACAGTAAGAGGTTTTGTGACAGGAGGAGGAAGGGAGAATTGGTCATACACCCTGGGGATCGGGTTTGGTTGTCAACAGCCAACCTAAGACTGACATGCCCATCCAGAAAATTGGCACCCAAATTTGTGGGACCTTTCCCAGTAGAACGCAAGGTTAATGAAGTGGCATTTAAACTGACTCTCCCCGAGTCCCTCAAAATACATCCAGTCTTCCACGTATCATTATTAAAACCTGCAGTTCCAGACCCCTTTTTAGACCGCAGGTCTAGACCTCCAGAAGCTATAGATATCAACGGGGAGGAGGAATTCGAGGTGGAGGCAATTTTGGATTGTAGGAAGAGGGGTGGTCAGGTACAATACCTGATCAAGTGGAAAGGCTTTGGGCCGGAGGAGAATTCGTGGGAACCAGCCCAGAATGTCCATGCCCCCAGATTAGTACGAGAATTCTGTCATAGCCAGCCACAAAGGAGGAATCGGGTGGGCATCCGGAGGCTGCCCGTAAGGGGGGGCAATGTCAGGGAATGGGAAGATCGCCTCGGCGATCGAATCTGCACATGCGTAGAATCCTGACAAGACATACAGGCAGGCAGGCTCTAGGACCCAGGCGCGCCTGTCACCGATGACTGCGCCGGGCAGGCACTAGGACCCAGGAGCGCCTGTCAGGAGTTGGGCGGCCTATTTAAACCCAGCTCTTGCAATGCTCAAGTGCCGTATGGTCTTACCTGTTACCTGTGTTCCTGTTTGATCCAGTGTTCCTGAATACCTTGTTGCCGACCCAGCCTGTTCCTGATACTGCTGTCTTCTCCTGCTCTGGTCCCTGGCTTGTCTGACCATTCTCCTGCTTAACCCTGCACGTTCTGATCTCCTGTTAACGAACCCGGCTTGTGACCAGTTTATTCCACTGCCTGCTGACTTTGTACCACGCTGCCACCATTGTTACCGACCCAGCCTGCCTGACGCTGCTCTTGTGACCTCCTCACATCAGACTCTCACCTGCTATACACCTCCAACGGTGCTTCTACCACAGCTGGGTGAACTCAAGGGCCGCGACCTGGTCTCGGCCTGCTCCAAGTCCATCCCCACCATCAGGGGCCCTGGTGAACAAGCAGGTAGGGACTTAGATTCCGCGCCTTGGGGGAATCCGGTCTGTGGAGTGCTAGAGGCTACCGCTGTAGGATCCCTGACAAAATGGATTCTACGACCCAGACAAATAACCCTGAGGTGGATTTAGAATGTTGTTCAAGAAAATGTTCGGGGACACTATGTAGGACATCTCTATCCTCAATGAGGCGTCTGTGTTCCCCACAAACGCTTTCTCAAGGTTCTAATGGTCCTGCCAACATAGAACAAGCTACAAGGGCAGGTAAGACAGTAGACCACGTAATCAGATGAGCAGTTCTGGAATTCTTTAATGGTATATGTTTTTGCTTGTACTGTAAAACCCCACTGGCCTTGTTTAACAAATGGGCATGTGAGGCACAATTTGTTCTTGCATATATACATGCCATTTAAATGAAGTAATGTGACAAATGGATCCCGTATTGTCTGTTGTGTTTTGAGTTTGCTGGGAGCTATTAGGCTCTTTATGTTCCGGGCTTTGCGATAGGACACCTTTGGATAAGACGTCAAAGAAGATTGTAAAAAAGGGTTTTCCAACAGTATAGACCAATGTTTCTGGAGCATATTTTCCATTTTCCTGTATTGTGAATGATATTCTGTAGTAAATCTAATTGGTTGGTCTACATTGGAGGTAGTATTTTGTTTAGAATGTTTTTGCTGATATAGTGAGAATGTTTCCTGGACAAGAGGACCAGGGAACCCCTTGTCCATAAATTTTTCTGTGAGTTTCGCCACATGAAGCAGATAGTCCTGCTCGTGAGTGCAATTTTTGCGCAGCCTGCAAAACTGGCTTTTTAGGATGTTTCTGATCCATCTAGGGTGATGGCAACTGGTGTAATGTAAAAAGAAGTTGCCTGCTGTAGGTTTGATATAGTGGCTGGTGTATATTTGTGTGCCCTCATGGCATAGTTCTAGATCCAGGAAGGCCAATACATGATAGTCATGGACGTGGGTAAACCAGAGCCATAAGTGGTTGTTGTTAAAATGTTGGACAAAAAGGTCCACCGCGTGGTGGGAACCATCCCAAATGATGACAATGTCATCAATATACCTGCCATAAAAAATTATGCTGGACGTGAATGGGTTGTTCTTTCATATGAACTGGGACTCCCAATAGCCCATAGTCAGATTGGCATAGCTGGGGGCAAAATTTGCCTCCATAGCTGTGCCATTTGTTAGAAGGTAAAAAGTACCATCAAATAGGAAATAGTTATGTTGGAGGCAGAACACAGTAGCCTCCAATACAAAGTTGGCCTGTTTGGCATTTATAAGGGGGCCCTAATTAAATGGTATTGTACAGCGTGTAGGCCTACTTCATGCGGTATAGAAGTATTTAGGCCATTAACATCTAAACAGAGTCATGAATAGGTCAGCTTCCAGGTATATGATGTTAGCATTTCCATCAGATGGATACCATCACGGATGTATGAAGGATGACTTTGTGCCAGGGGTTGTAAAAATTGTCTATATAGATGGAGAATCCACTAGAAATACTATTCATGGCTGCAACAATGGGTCTGCCTGGAGGATTATTGGAATTTTTGTGTATCTTGGGCAAATGGTAGAAGTAAGTTATGTGAAAAAAATCTCCAATGAAGAATGAGGCTTCGGATTTGGAGATAATGTTATCTTGTAATGCTTTCTGATATAGAGCTTTGGTCTCTAGTTGAAATTGTGGCAATGGATCCTTAAGTCATTTGGAGTATGTATTATTATCCAAAAGTAACCTAAGTGCTCCTGTCATGTAATTATCCCTGTTCTGAATGATAATGCCACCCCCTTGTCAACAGGTTTGATAATGATGGTATTTTTGGGAGATAATTCATCCAGAGCTTTTTGTTCTAGAGGTGTGAGATTGGCTTATTTGGTGAGGGTTTCTGTTTCACACATACAGATAAGTTCAGAATACACAACCTGATACAATGTCTGAAGATATGGTCCTTTTTTGTGAATAGAATTAAATACAGATTCGGTTTTCAAATGAGTATGCTGTATGGGGGGTGAAGTGCGTAGATGAATCCATTGCCAAGGCTCTCCATACGGCAGAACATTTAAGCAGATGCGCCAACATGAGACCTTCTTTATCTATACCTTGGGGATTCTGTCCCCAGGAGGCCTTAACAAAGAACTGGAAATTCATACTCTATTTTAATAAACTAGTAGCCCCCACCTCTTTCCCCCCTTCCTTTCTGCATCAATAGGTACCATAATCCTCCTTATTTTTCCCTACTTCCCCCTTATTTTTTCTTGCACATGTTTGTTATATTTGCTTTGGCCTTTATTTATTTTAACCTCACATTTGTTTATATCTATAGGGAACCCTTAAGGTTTTCTGGAAGGATTACATTTTATCTTTCACTGAAAAGGACCACAGTGGTGCATGGGGGAGTATATTAGTAAGTATTATTATCATGATCCCTTTTTATAATAATTTTTATAATAATTTATATTATTATTATACAAGATTTATATAGCGCCAACAGTTTGCACAGCACTTTACAATAAAAGGGAGACAGTACAATTACAATACATTTCAGTACAGAAGGAATAGGAGGACCCTACTCGTGGAGCTTACACTCTAAAGGAAAGATATACCCTAGTATTGGTTCTACTTTGTAATAGGCACACATACCCTTATATGTGTGCGTACCATTTCATGTTTGATGATTATCATTTCCTATCATTATTAATATTAATATTGTGGTTTTATATCATATTATATAGTATGTTGTATCTGTATATGGTGCCATCCAAATATGGTGGGTCTGCTGGGCTTTTTTGTCCTTTGGACTCAGTCCTCTGTCTCTCTATATATGGAGGTCCATTTACAGTTCACCTCCAAGCCTCTGGAAGGAGCAGCTATCTCCGAGCGCATAGCCTCACCTCTCCTCGTAAAACTGCTCTTCTCCTCCCTGTGACATCACGTCCGCCCAGGCTTGCGGTTTATGCTGGTTACAGAAACTTCCGGTCCGATCTGCAGCATTCCAAGATCTCCCTTACCACCAATGGTGACTTCACCCGATGCCAGGTGGACCTCCTCAGGATGCGGAGGACTAGGAGCGGGCCCTGGATGCCCTTCTCCCTACTACTGATGAGCAATTTTATTTTCCTCTTCTTTTAAGTTTTTAACTGTGGCTCAATAAATTTTACCCACATACTGCACCCAGAAGGCACCTCTCTCCCTCGTTTCTGTTTTATATTTGATCAAGTGGCAGGTGGAAGGAGGAGAACTAGCTCTTTCACAACCCGGGGGGGCTTGACAAGCTTTTAGAAACCTCATGCCAAAACTCCAACATACCACTTCTAAGCACAACAGGAAGTAAAGAACACAAGCTGAATACACCTGTCACGCTGTTTTAAAAATGTAAAGCTAAATTCTAGGCAGATATATTAGACACAAATGTATGCATCTCGGTAAACATTAAAGCATTGTGGCATGCATTTTTTAAACTACAAGCAGTGTATGTATCTGAATTTGACCTGGTATCAGCCTCTTACAGTCCAGGTAAATCAGAGCTGGAGTGTGAGGATGAAGCAACAGATGTTGCTAATCATTTCATGTGCTGGCAAAGAGCTGGATGACAGAAGGAAAGAGCAGAGTGACACAGAGCTAAGTTCATCACTGTGCTTCTTCTCTTTTCACTTATCAGTCATAGGCTTGGGCAGGTCCAGACAATCAGGGCTAGTGTTGCCAACCATCTGTAAACCTTGATTTCTTCCTTCTGTAAAAGTCTGTGGAAAGGAGAAACTGCCTCTGCAAACTCTGATGTACGGGAAGACTTTGGGAACTCTGATGTTAGGGGGGACTCTGAGAATTCTGATTTAAGGGGGAACACTGGAGACTCTGATGTAAGGGGGGACTCAGCAAACTCTTCTGTAACAGCAAGACACAGATATAAGGGGGAGTGGGGACACTGAGGTAAGGGGGGATATGGATGTAAGGGAGCAAGGAGACACTGATTGAAGGAGGAACTCTGCAGCCTCTGATGTAAAGGGAACATACATATACACCAAAGGTCTCCTAAAATACGTAGCAGACCCCTAAGGGTCTATGTAAAGTATTTTAGGGGGCCTTTGAAGGGGTCTGTGTGGCATTTTTTAGCAATGAAATGTAATTTGCTTGCAATTTAAACTGTTAATGACTTCACTTCTGCTAATGACTGTTTAAGCTGGCAGTGCTGCCCACAGGCATTCTTTGAAAAACAGGTGGCAATTATTGCCCTTATTTAAGGAAGGAAGGCAGCAAATGTTGTACATGCTGGTTACAGTGCATTTCTCTCTGAAACTCTGAGGAAAATGGGTTGTTCCAGACAGTGTTCTGAAGAACAGCGTACCTTGATTAAAAAGTTGATTGGAGAGGGGAAAACATATAAAGAAGTGCAGAAAATGATAGGCTGCTCAGCTAAAATGATCGCAAATGCTTTAAAATAGCAATCAAAGCCTGAAAAACGTGGAAGAAAGCAAAAAACTACCATTCGAATGGATAGAAGAATAGCCAAAATGGCAAGGACTCAGCCAACAATCAGCTCCAGGAAGATCAAAGAAGGTCTAAAGTTACCTGTGAGTTCTGTTACAATTAGAAGATGCCTATGTGAAGCCAAGCTATCTGCAAGAAGCCCCCGCAAAGTCCCACTGTTGAAAATAAGACGTGCTGAAGAGGTTACAATTTGCCAAAGAGCACATTGACTGGCCTAAAGAGAAATGGCGCAACATTTTGTGGACTGATGAAAGTAAGATTGTTCTTTTTGGGTCTAGTGGCCGGAGACAGTTGGTCAGATTACCCCCAAACACTGAATTCATGCCATAGTACACTCTGAAGACAGTGAAGCATGGTTGCGCAAGCATCATGATATGGGGATGTTTCTCATACTACGGTGTTGGACCTATTTATTGCATACCAGGGATCATGGATCAGTTTGAATACATCAGAATACTTGAAGAGGTCATGCTGCCTTATGCTGAAGAGGAAATGCCCTTGAAATGGGTGTTCCAACAAGACAACGACCCCAAACACACCAGTAAACGTGCAACATCTTGGTTCCAGACCAACAAGATTGACGTTATGGAGTGGCCAGCCCAATCTCTGGATCTTAATCCCATAGAAAACTTGTGGGGTGACATCAAAAATGCAGTTTCTGAGGAAAAACCAAGAAATAGAGAAGAACTGTGGAATGTAGTCCAATCATCCTGGGCTGGAATACCTATTCACAGGTGCCAGAAGTTGGTTGACTCCATGCAACACAGATGTACAGCAGTTCTCAGAAACAGTGCTTATACAACTAAATATTAATTAAGTGATTGAAAGGAAAGCAAAATCTTCAAACATTATTCAGTTTATATAGTGAATGTGAATGAGTTTGTAAAGAAGAATACAAACACTGCAATTTTTTGAACAGTCTTATATTCACTTTTCTTAAATTTTTTTAGGGGAACAACACAAATTTGATATATTTTTCTTCATGTTTTGATTTGGAATAGAATGTGTAGTGTTCCCAATGCATTTGTGTGTATGGAAATAAAAGCTGTTAGAAGGATTTTGAGCTTTATTCACTTTTTTCAACACACTGCTATTATTTTGAACACAACTGTATGTGGTCACTAGAGATGAGCGAATCGAACATGGCGAAGTGGAATTCGTTTCGAATATTGGGAAATATTCGATTCGCGCCGAATCCGAAAATTAGCCAACTTCGGATGCACGAATCGAATTTTCCCAAAAATGGCGGCGACGTGTGGGGACGGAGCGGGGATCTCTGGGAAGGCGCGCAGACAAGGCGCGCTGACCCATAATGCATTCATTCATGACATATGATCGCATTAGCCAATCAGCAGCCAGCCAGCCAGCACTGTGTAATGGTGGAGCTATAAATTGCGGCCATCTTACAATTCTCCATTAGCCTCCGGTCATTCAAGAGAGACAGACCTGTCTGTATTAGGGACAGAGTTAGGGCCAGAGAGACTTTAGGGCCACAGAATCGTTACTTAGGGACACAGAATCGTTACTTAGGGACACAGAATCGTTACTCAGGGACACAGAATTGTTACTCAGGGACACAGAATTGTTACTCAGGGACAGACACAGAATTGTTACTGAGGGACACAGAATTGTTACTCAGGGACACAGAATTGTTACTCAGGGACACAGAATTGTTACTCAGGGACAGACACAGAATTGTTAATGAGGGACACATAATTGTTACTGAGGGACACAGAATTGTTACTGAGGGACACAGAATTGTTACTCAGGGACACAGAATTGTTACTCAGGGACACAGAATTGTTACTCGGGGACAGACACAGAATTGTTACTGAGGGACACAGAATTGTTACTGAGGGACACAGAATTGTTACTCAGGGACACAGAATTGTTACTGAGGGACAGACACAGAATTGTTACTGAGGGACACAGAATTGTTACTGAGGGACACAGAATTGTTACTCAGGGACACAGAATTGTTACTGAGGGACACAGAATTGTTACTCAGGGACACAGAATTGTTACTCAGGGACAGACACAGAATTGTTACTCAGGGACACAGAATTGTTACTGAGGGACACAGAATTGTTACTGAGGGACACAGAATTGTTACTGAGGGACACAGAATTGTTACTCAGGGACACAGAATTGTTACTCAGGGACAGACACAGAATTGTTACTGAGGGACACAGAATTGTTACTGAGGGACACAGAATTGTTACTCAGGGACACAGAATTGTTACTCAGGGACACAGAATTGTTACTGAGGGACAGACACAGAATTGTTACTGAGGGACACAGAATTGTTACTGAGGGACACAGAATTGTTACTCACGGACACAGAATTGTTACTCAGGGACACAGAATTGTTACTCAGGGACAGACACAGAATTGTTACTGAGGGACACAGAATTGTTACTGAGGGACACAGAATTGTTACTGAGGGACACAGAATTGTTACTCAGGGACACAGAATTGTTACTGAGGGACACAGAATTGTTACTCAGGGACACAGAATTGTTACTCAGGGACAAACACAGAATTGTTACTCAGGGACACAGAATTGTTACTCAGGGACACAGAATTGTTACTGAGGGACACAGAATTGTTACTCAGGGACAGACACAGAATTGTTACTCAGGGACACAGAATTTTTACTGAGGGACACAGAATTGTTACTCAGGGACACAGAATTGTTACTCAGGGACAGACACAGAATTGTTACTCAGGGACACAGAATTGTTACTCAGGGACACAGAATTGTTACTGAGGGACACAGAATTGTTACTCAGGGACAGACACAGAATTGTTACTCAGGGACACAGAATTGTTACTCAGGGACACAGAATTGTTACTGAGGGACACAGAATTGTTACTCAGGGACACAGAATTGTTACTCAGGGACACAGAATTGTTACTCAGGGACACAGAATTGTTACTGAGGGACACAGAATTGTTACTCAGGGACACAGAATTGTTACTCAGGGAAAGACACAGAATTGTTACTCAGGGACACAGAATTGTTACTCAGGGAAAGACACAGAATTGTTACTGAGGGACACAGAATTGTTACTCAGGGACAGACACAGAATTGTTACTCAGGGACACAGAATTGTTACTCAGGGACACAGAATTGTTACTCAGGGACAGACACATAATTGTTACTCAGGGACACAGAATTGTTACTCAGGGACACAGAATTGTTACTGAGGGACACAGAATTGTTACTCAGGGACAGACACAGAATTGTTACTCAGGGACACAGAATTGTTACTCAGGGACACATAATTGTTACTGAGGGACACAGAATTGTTACTCAGGGACACAGAATTGTTACTCAGGGACAGACACAGAATTGTTACTCAGGGACACAGAATTGTTACTCAGGGACACAGAATTGTTACTGAGGGACACAGAATTGTTACTCAGGGACAGACGCAGAATTGTTACTCAGGGACACAGAATTGTTACTCAGGGACACAGAATTGTTACTGAGGGACACAGAATTGTTACTGAGGGACACAGAATTGTTACTCAGGGACAGACACAGAATTGTTACTCAGGGACACAGAATTGTTACTGAGGGACACAGAATTGTTACTCAGGGACAGACACAGAATTGTTACTCAGGGACACAGAATTGTTACTCAGGGACACAGAATTGTTACTCAGGGACAGACACAGAATTGTTACTCAGGGACACAGAATTGTTACTCAGGGACACAGAATTGTTACTGAGGGACACAGAATTGTTACTCAGGGACAGACACAGAATTGTTACTCAGGGACACAGAATTGTTACTCAGGGACACAGAATTGTTACTGAGGGACACAGAATTGTTACTCAGGGACACAGAATTGTTACTCAGGGACAGACACAGAATTGTTACTCAGGGACACAGAATTGTTACTAAGGAACACAGAATTGTTACTCAGGGACAGACACAGAATTGTTACTGAGGGACACAGAATTGTTACTGAGGGACACAGAATTGTTACTGAGGGACACAGAATTGTTACTCAGGGACACAGAATTGTTACTGAGGGACACAGAATCGTTACTCAGGGACACAGAATTGTTACTCAGGGACACAGAATTGTTACTCAGGGACACAGAATCATTGAATTAAAGAGTATGTCAGACAACACGCAGAGGAGTGGCAGAGGAGGCAATGTTTCAGGAGCGAGCAGACGTGGCAGCAGAGGAAGGGGTCGAGGCAGCACTAGTCGCAACCAGAGGCCAGTGCTCCCGGTGTCATCCAGCGGTCGTGTCTCCACCGACAACCCTGCCGTCATCAATTGGTTGGCTCGGTCGTCTTCCTCTTCCCAGGTCACCTCTGACACCTACAGCCAACGGTCGGTGGGTACGTCAGACACAACCGTTAGTTGGCATGGCCCGGGAGCAAGCCCACTGAAATCACGTGTCCTCTACCTGCCCCTGTCCTTTGGTGTTCCCTCACCAAGCGAAGTATCGCATGCTGTGGGCTCAGCCCCACTGTACAGTGAAGAAGAGCTAACAGAGGGCGGTCAGGAACGGGGGGAGACATCCGCCTCTTCAGCAGCCAGGCGAAGAAGTACTGGCGAGGAGAGTGGCTGTCTCCTGACCCACACGCAGCCGAGGGGGCTAGTAGTGAGGCGGAGACCCTAATTGATGATGATGAGGCTGATCGCACTTGGCAGCCTCGTCGTCATCTGACAGGCCCGTAATCTGCCATGGGCCCCCGTACCGACTCCTCATGCTGCTGCCAGGCCCGTAATCTGTCATGGGCCCCTGTACCGCCTCCTCATGCTGCTGCCAGGTCCAGAGTGTGTCATGGGTCCCTGTACGGCCTCCCATTGCTGCTGTCTCCATCGCCACACTCTGCCATGTGCCACTTTCAGGTCTCCTCACACTGCTGGTGGGTTCCATTTTGTCATAGGGTGCTGGCAGATTACGGGCCTCCCATTGCTGCTGCCAGGCCCGTAATCTGTCATGGGCCCCTGTACCGCCTCCTCATGCTGCTGCCAGGTCCAGAGTGTCTCATGGGTCCCTGTACGGCCTCCCATTGCTGCTGTCTCCATCGCCACACTCTGCCATGTGCCACTTTCAGGTCTCCTCACACTGCTGGTGGGTTCCATTTTGTCATAGGGTGCTGGCAGATTACGGGCCTCCCATTGCTGCTGCCAGGCCCGTAATCTGTCATGGGCCCCTGTACCGCCTCCTCATGCTGCTGCCAGGTCCAGAGTGTCTCATGGGTCCCTGTACGGCCTCCCATTGCTGCTGTCTCCATCGCTACACTCTGCCATGTGCCACTTTCAGGTCTCCTCACACTGCTGGTGGGTTCCATTTTGTCATAGGGTGCTGGCAGATTACGGGCCTCCCATTGCTGCTGCCAGGCCCGTAATCTGCCATGGGCCCCCGTACCGCCTCCTCATGCTACTGCCAGGTCCAGAGTGTCTCATGGGTCCCTGTACGGCCTCCCATTGCTGCTGTCTCCATCGCCACACTCTGCCATGTGCCACTTTCAGGTCTCCTCACACTGCTGGTGGGTTCCATTTTGTCATAGGGTGCTGGCAGATTACGGGCCTCCCATTGCTGCTGCCAGGCCCGTAATCTGCCATGGGCCCCCGTACCACCTCCTCATGCTGCTGCCAGGTCCAGAGTGTCTCATGGGTCCCTGTACGGCCTCCCATTGCTGCTGTCTCCATCGCCACACTCTGCCATGTGCCACTTTCAGGTCTCCTCACACTGCTGGTGTGTTCCATTTTGTCATAGGGTGCTGGCAGATTACGGGCCTCCCATTGCTGCTGCCAGGCCCGTAATCTGCCATGGGCCCCCGTACCGACTCCTCATGCTGCTGCCAGGTCCAGAGTGTCTCATGGGTCCCTGTACGGCCTCCCATTGCTGCTGTCTCCATCGCCACACTCTGCCATGTGCCACTTTCAGGTCTCCTCACACTGCTGGTGGGTTCCATTTTGTCATAGGGTGCTGTATGGCCTCCCATTGCTGCTGCCTCCACCGCCACACTGTGGCTCCACACTCTGGTTTTGGCCCCGTGACTGCCCAAATGAGTGAAGTGTGCGGTGATTCTAAGATCGACGGCACTCATCTGCATGTCATACTGACTGACAGTATTATTTCTCTTCCCCAGCAGACTCCAAGGGCATTTAAATTAAAGGTACAGTGTTCTGCACTAATATAAAGGCTCTCTGAAGCCTAGAAACACCCTTTTTATAAGTTAAATTCGCAGCGAATATATTCGACTCGAATCGAATTTATTCCGCGAATTCGCCGAATCAGCCGAATCGAATTTTTGAATACTTCGCTCATCTCTTCATTTGAAGTCGCACAGCGCATATTGTTTTATAGATATTGGTATTTAATTTTTGTATGAAGGTAATGCACTATATAAGTTTTTTCTTTTTTGAGGTTCACATTTTCCATTGGAGCCATTTGGAGGGCTCGGCAACAAAGATTTGAGAATTTTCCTTATTGGAATCAGAGTTAGGAATGACTTTAATTTTTGGACACGAGTGAATAATTTTATTTTTAGTTTTTTGGAGACTATATGGATTTTCACATTTTGTAGTCATCTTTGTATTATAGCATTGTTTGAGAATCATGTCATTTTGGCAACCAAGCAAGTATGATTCTTGAATTGCATGATTTTTTTCCAAACATGTTTTTGAACAAAGGTACCAACAACAAGAGTGAACAACATGACATATTCAAATTCCTGATTTACTGTATATAAGTGAATGTGAGTAGTAGGTATATATTTACAAATCAACATATTGCCAAGATTCCAAGAAAGAGGACAAAAGACAAACTTACAAACTATTAATATAAGGGGATTCATAGGGAAGGATGGAGAGAGAGGAAAATGTAATAGGCTTTGTCCTGTATCACCTGTAGAAAAGTGAATGCCAGAGTCTCCCAAAGCTTTTTCCCAGGAAAAATCTATATTGTGACCTCAATCCTAAAGCTCATGTCATCCTGCAGGATCTGAATTGTATGATTTTACAGATCTACAGGTTTACAGAATAAACAAAATCTGCACAGGATTTGACACTGTACATCAAACCAATTTTCTCATCACTATTGCTATTAAAATCTGTATAAAAGTGAATCTGTGTATGTGTAGTTTTACCTGTACGCAATGCAGAATATTTTACCTGGGATCCCCAGAGTTCCCCAGAGTTCAGTTTGAAAGTGCAGTTTTAGCCAATTCTTTTTTAATTTTTCATGTGTGTAAAAAGAGTTGTTTTTTCAGAATTTGGAAAGGGTAGAACCCCGGTAAGGTGTTTATTGCTGTCTGTGTCCCCACAGCAGAGATACACCCTCTTGTGCTGGTGACCACTGTCATTGGGAAAGAAAATGATGGGAAATTCAATCTTTTTTAGGTTATCAGCAGAACAGGAGGTGAAATCTTCCAATAAGGGCATGTATACCAGTGACAATGGTCTAATAGGAATTTGCCTTCACTTTGAAGATATTTTATGTCACTTTCTGTTCTGTCACTGGGGCAAATGATGAAGGGAAATTTTAAAATATACAACAGGGATTCAAATCAAGCCCCACTGTATCCAAAACTAAAACCTGAGAAAAAAAGGCTTTGGATTTAGTCAGTTGAGTAAACCTGAACATTCTGTGTTATAAGAAACACTTGGCAATACCCTGATAAAATCTACCTATTGTCTTGAATTACTTGGGGGTAATGAACAAAAAAAAATTTAATGGAGGAGAACGCCTATGGCAGTTGGGAATCAAGGACTTCAGTGTGCCCTTGATCCACAGAGTTTAAAGAAAAATACTTTTTCAGTGTGGAGTCGGAGACTTTACTGTGTGCCACTGGTCAGTGGAGTAATCTCACTAATGCATTTTCCCACATTAAGTTTAAAGTTCCATCTGCCAGCACCACAGTCAGTATCTAGTAGAGGGATATGCCCTCCACCTTTCTTAAGAGCAGACGCTGTCTATTGAATTTTGGCCATAAGGAAGCAGCGTGGGACAGAGACTGTAAGCCCTGAGCACTGTGTATTGTGTCCTGACTTTAGCATTCAGAGTCCTATGTCCTTAGCCTGGAGTCCTGTGTTCTGAGTCTAGAGTACTGTGTTCATATTCCTGTGCTCTTAGTCAGGGCCATTCCTGTGTTCTGATTCCAGTGTCCTAATTCCAAAGTCCATTTTTGAATACAGTATCCAGCATCAAAAGCCCAGTGTCCCGAGTCTAAAGTCCAGTGTCCTGAGTCTGGGGTCCACTGGAGTCTAGATTCCAGTGTACTGAGTCCAGAATCCTGTGTCCTGATAAAGTCCAGTACCCTGTGACCATAGTCCAGTTTCCAGAGTCCTGTACCTAGAGTCCCAAGTCCAGTGTTCAATGTCCAGACTCCAAAGCCATAAGTCCAGAGTCTAGGGGAGTCCTGAGTCTTGGCTGAGGACAACAGAGTGTTACTGCTAGAGTCCGTGAGTAACTTTGCACTGTAAATCAGTGATACACATTGTACTGACTGTATATCTGTGGTGTACCATAACCGTTGAACATGTACTGGTGTGGTGCATGCAATGCCCTGTTTTAACTGTGCCCCCTACTCTGCCCCTGTCCCTCCCCCAGGGGGTACAATTTTTGGAAATGGACTGCCAAGGGTACCCAAATGAAAAAAAAGTTGGGAACCACTGCTCTATGGCACAGCTGCCTTTGAATGCCACTTTCACATGATTCGGAGTGAAATTTGGTGATGGCACTACTATGCTGCTCATTGTTCTCCTTATTGGAAGTTCTGCAAAACTCTGCCTCTACCAAGATGGCCAATTCCACACAATGCACAGTGCAGAACAAGGCATGGTAAGTCAGTAATGGGCAAAGATCAGCTGCAGTGAGACCATAGGCAGTGCTGGTGACTAGTCCTTTGCTCCTTATGCAGCCGATCCATCACGGAGCTCAGATGGATCTGTTATACTGCATGCTAGTTACACGTACTTCGATCACCAATAGATGAACCAGACTCCAAAAACATGGCCGCCGCCATGCGGACTATTATTATTATACAGTATTTATATAGTGCCAAAGGGTATGCTCAGCGCTGTGACTACTAGAAAATGGCGCCCGTAGTACCTATATAAGTCAATGAGCGCTGTGCCATCCAATCAATACTCCCTGATGAAGCCAAGTGACCCGGTGGCGTAACGCGTAGGGAAGGGGCTCTGACGTCACAATGCTTAAAGGCAACCACACAGCAATTATATGGGAGTGTGGCAAACATATTAAGGATCATTCAAAATTGTATAAAAAGCGTTTTTAATCTTTATACTATGTGAGTGCACTACATTTATTTAATAATTTTTTTAAAAAAAAGATAAGGCGCTATATTCTCTTTTTAATTACATGGCATATATACACATGGAGGAAAAGGTTTTAAAGGAGTCAAGAGACCCCCAGGTGGGAAGAGGGATAACTCCATCCATCCTTCTCCAGGAAAAAGGTCCCTAGGAAACAGCAAGACCCCCTGCTGGAAAAACTCCATTCATCCATCCATCTGGGATACAGGGATTTATCCATTTCTTCACCTCTGAGCCCAATTAAAGAGACACCAGCTTGTATGACCTCACTTAACAGTTCTGTCATATACATCAGGTGAGAGCACAACTGGTGAAGGAGCACATTATATATGAACTGATGGACTATATTTGTTTTGTAATACACCTTTAGAAGACACCATAGGATCATGGAATTTTCAAAGATATGCATGCAGCACTAACGTGATAGCTATATCACGCAGTGGAAATATATTAGAACTCAGTCACTTGATATAATTTGTTGAAATTTATTTAATTAACTCATTTAATATAATTTTATTTATATTTGACACAATTCGCAAGGACATTGCCGCAACTCACACACCCTCTCAACCCGTCCCCTCTCACACAGCTACCCCCTGATCCCCCCTCCCCCTCGACATAACCCGCAGGGACTTCGTCGGTGCTCAAACTCTCTCCAACCCCCTTCACCCTCACTCAGCTACCCCCTCATCACCCCTCTCCCACGGCCCCACCACTGCTCTGACCTCCTCTTCCACCCCACCCTACATTCCTCATACTGAAGCTCCCCCCACACTCCG
This sequence comes from Staurois parvus, assembly GCF_062004578.1. NCBI lineage: Eukaryota > Metazoa > Chordata > Amphibia > Anura > Ranidae > Staurois > Staurois parvus. The sequence goes on along the minus strand of NW_028318749.1, from coordinate 282,133 downwards.
CACCTTTGACCTTACTACCATCGAGGAAGTCTCCAAGATCCTGATGCCCGCCTCACCACCTGCCCCCTCGACCCTATCCCCTCACAACTCCTACGACCTCCTTCCTCCCTCATCCTACGCTCCCTCACCCACATCTTCAATCTCTCCCTCTCCTCAGGCACTTTCCCCTCCCCTCTGAAACATGCACACATCACCCCCATACTTAAAAAGCCCTCCCTGGACCCCAATGACCCAAACAACCTCAGACCCATCTCCCTGCTCCCATTTACATCTAAACTCCTCGAGCGCCTAGTCTACACCCGCCTATGCTCTCACCTCAACGACAACAACCTCCTTGATCCCCTACAGTCCGGCTTCCGTCCCCTACACTCCACCGAAACTGCCTTAATCAAACTCTCCAACGACCTGCTAATCGCCAAAGCTAATGGCCATTATTCAGTGCTCCTACTCCTTGACCTCTCTGCGGCCTTTGACACAGTCGACCACCCCCTCCTCCTCAAAATACTACACTCCCTCAGCCTCAGAGATTTTGCTCTCTCCTGGCTCTCATCCTACCTGTCACAACGCTCCTTCAGCGTTACCTATAATGCTACCACCTCCCCCTCACTCCCCCTCTCTGTTGGGGTCCCTCAAGGCTCTGTCCTTGGGCCCCTTCTCTTCTCCATCTATACCTCCTCCCTTGGCCAACTCATACACTCCCATGGCTTCAACTACCACCTCTATGCCGACGACACACAAATCTATCTCTCAACCCCCCACCTCACCTCCTTGGTCTCAGCCCGAAACACACACCTACTGAGCGACATATCAGACTGGATGTCGCTCCACTTCCTTAAATTGAACCTCTCCAAAACTGAGTTTCTTGTGTTCCCCCCAGCCCGGACACCACCCCCCATTGATTTCTCCATCACATCCAACAACGCTACCATCAAACCCGCCCTGCAGGCCAGAGTGCTTGGTGTAATTCTGGACTCCAACCTATCCTTTCAACCCCAAGTCCAATCTTTAACAAACTCGTGCAGACTCCACCTCCGCAACATCGCCAAAATCCGCACATTCCTAACCCCAGAAACCAGTAAACAGCTCATCCACTCCCTCATCATATCACGACTCGACTACTGCAACTCCCTCCTCACTGGCCTGCCTCGCCACTGGCTATCCCCGCTTCAGTCGATCCTGAATATGGCATGCTAGACTCATTCACCTTTCCAACCACTCTGTCTCCACCACCCCCCTCTGCCAATCCCTCCACTGGCTTCCGATTGTGCAACGGATCAAATTCAAAATCCTAACGCTGACGTACAAAGCTGTCCACCATACTGCCCCAAACTACATCACTGACCTAATATCCAAGTACCGCCCAGCATGCACACTCCGCTCCTCACAAGACCTCCTTCTCTCTAGTTCCCTGGTCTCCTCCTCCCATGCCCGCCTCCAGGACTTCTCCAGGGTGTCACCCATCCTCTGGAACTCCCTGCCCCAACCCATCAGATTATCACCTACTCTCCTCTCCTTTAGGCACACCCTGAAAACCCACCTCTTCAGGGAAGCCTACCCCACCCCCTGCTAACTTGCCGACCTCCTTCACTCTTCCTACCACTCCATCCCCCACAGCTATCTCCTCCTGTGCCACCATCCCCTCCCTCCTAGATTGTAAGCTCGAAAGAGCAGGGCCCTCAATCCCCTCATGTTTTGCATTGTATTGTATTGTTCTGTCACATGTTCTGTCCCCCTTTGTAATGTACAGCGCTGAGCGAACTATTGGCGCTTTATAAATACTGTATAATAATAATAATAATATTTTTACATGGTCATTTAAATGTATTGATAGTGGAGCGTGACACCACGGGCTTTGATTAGTCCTTTGCTCCTCATACTCCCCTTATGTTTTTAGAGTAGCCTATAGAGTTCAGTTCCTATAGCCTATAGAGTTACATTTTTCCTATGTGCTGCTTTTATGTAGGTGTATGTATAGTGATCAGACTGATTTGTCTTACTCCATTCATAATTCAAATATGAATGGCAGGGCAGATGCACTACAGCCTATTTATTACAGTGCAGCTGGGATTCCCAGAAATCTAAAACTAGACATGAGCAAGTGCCAAAAATCTACTTCGCTAGTGATTTGGCAGTGCACTCTGCTGGATGAAAATTTATAGCTGAAGTTTAGTTTAGTTTTTTTTTTTTTTTTTAATAAACCACACCAGGGGCAGTACTTGCAATGAATGAAAAGTGTCTCGTGCTGGTGGCTGCTGTTTTTGGTCTAAATCTTTAGCCCTGGTTCACACCAAATGCGACACTGAAATCATGCTACTTCACTTGGAGTAGCACAATTTCAAAGCCGTGGACTCAGTGCGATTTCATATGCGACTTGCCTGACATCTGTGCGACTTCATGCACAGATGTCAATGCAAGCCACACCTGAAATCGCTGAAAATAGTGCAGGAACTATTTTCCATCAGAGTCGCACTGATTGCCATTGCTGACAATAGAGTGCGACTTGTCATGCTATTTGAAACTGTCGAACCGGGGCTTACTTCTTTGCCCCCATAGCTGTGATCTTTGGTTGCTGTGAGGGCTAATACGAGTGGATGCACTCATGATAAGCACTCATCAAAGGTGCCAACTGGGCCTGCCCTTTCCGCTCCCATGCTCCATTTATAGAAGCTGTATTAGTGGTTCCCACAATGAAAACAGCTCTATGAATGGATTGGGGCAGATGAATGAAACAGAGATTTATTCCATTCATAGAGCGCTTTTCATTGTGAGAACAGCAACCAGCACACAGGACACTTTTTATTCATTGAAAACAGGGCTGCTGTTAAAATCACGGGACCCAGTACAGCGCCCCCCCAAATAAAATTGATTTTCATTATGAATACACCAAAATAATTATTAGCGGACGTCAGGAAGAGTCAAATCCCAGACAGGGAAGGTGATTGGTGGAGTGAAGGGGGGCAATTACAGGAACCAATCCCCTGTGCGGCTCTCCCTGCAGCAGCTGAAATCCGATGGAGGGGGGTGGGGAGAGAAGGAGAAGCTAGCTTTAAGCTGCTGCAGGAAAAGACACCCAGCAGATCAGTTTCTCTAATTGTCCGCCTCCCCCTGCTTTACCGATCACCCCCTCTCCTTCCCATGTCATATTCCTCTGCTGCCCGGGCCATCTCTGATGGCCTGGGCCCTGTACAGGAGGACTGATGCTACCCAATTATCAGCAGCCCTGATTGTAAGTACTGTCCCTGGTGTTGTTATGTGTGTGTTTTTTTTATACCTTCAATAAAAAAGTCATTTTTTATTTATCATGTGTATTAATAACATGTTAGACAATTACACATTTGGTATTTAGCCCCAGTGCATGAGGCTTCAGCAATTGGCCGCAGGTGTAGGGCACAGATGTCCCATCCAGCCCCCCTCCAGGCAGCCTGTCAAACTCTATGAGAGTCTGCTGCAGCTGGATGGGGCTGGACAGTGCACTTAGCGATACGGATGATTCGGGCAGTATGCTCCCAGGGACGATTGCCCGATAACACAGATTTCATTCGCTCACAGACATGTTTATTGTGAGGGGATAAGAGAATGCTTGGTCTTTGCCAGAGCTACGAAGAGTGGAATTGTATCTGTGCAGCTGACATTCACAGGCTGTGATTCTCACTAATGATGCAATTGAGACAGAGAGTGAAAAAGAAAATTAAAAACAGGGCTGGTTTGGTGCATAGTTTTAACCAGTTGTCTCCCAGGCACTTATACCCCCTTCTTGCCCAGGCTAATTTTCAACTTTCAGCGCTGTCACACTTTGAATGACAATTGCGCGGTCATGCAACTCTGTACCCATATGAAATTTCTAGCATTTTTTTCACACAAATAGTGCTTTCTTTTGGTGGTATTTAATCGCCGCTGGGTGTTTTATTTGCACTATAAACAAAATATTAAGAAATAAAAAAGTTTTTCTTTGTTTCTATTATAACATTTTGCAAACGGGTACCATATTTTTCGCTCCATAAGACGCACCTGACCATAAGACGCACCTAGGTTTTAGAGGCAGAAAACAGGAGAAAAAATATTCTAAACCAATGGACTGCAGACATAGTACAGGAGATGACCAGAGACTGCAGACATAGTACAGGAGATGACCAGGGACTGCGGACACAGTAGATGACCAGAGACTGCGGACATAGTACAGGAGATGACCAGAGACTGCAGACAGTACAGGGGGTGACCAGAGACTGCGGACACAGTAGATGACCAGAGACTGCGGACATAGTACAGGAGATGACCAGAGACTGCGGACATAGTACAGGAGATGACCAGAGACTGCGGACATAGTACAGGAGATGACCAGAGACTGCGGACATAGTACAGGAGATGACCAGAGACTGCGGACACAGTAGATGACCAGAGACTGCGGACATAGTACAGGAGATGACCAGAGACTGCGGACATAGTACAGGAGATGACCAGAGACTGCGGACACAGTAGATGACCAGAGACTACGGACATAGTACAGGAGATGACCAGAGACTGCGGACAGTACAAGAGATGACCAGAGACTGCGGACAGTACAGGAGATGACCAGAGACTGCAGACAGTACAGGAGATGACCAGAGACTGCGGACAGTACAGGAGATGACCAGAGACTTTGGTTGTTCTTTGGTTAGTGTCCGCTCTGCAGTGGGACCTTACCTGTTCCTCTATCCAGTGCCGCGCTGTCTTCCCGGCTTCTGTAGTGTGGGCGCTTGGCTTGACAGCCGGGTGCCCAGTGTGCATGAGTGAGAAGCGCTGCGCTTTGTGATTGGTCCGGCGGCTTCTGGGACCTGTCATGTGTCCCAGGTGCCGCCTTACCATTCACAAAGCGCACCGCTTCTCGCGCATGCGCACTGGGCACCCGGCTGTCAAGCCAAGCGCCCACACTACAGAAGCCGGGAAGACAGCGTGGCGCTGGATAGAGGAACAGATAAGGTCCCGCTGCAGAGCTGAGCGGCCGGGCCCTGTATTCTGACACGGCGGTGGTGGAAATACCGGACCGGCCGCTCCATAAGACGCACTGACGTTTTCCCCCCTTTTTTGGGGGAAAAAAGTGCGTCTTATGGAGTGAAAAATACGGTAATTTTTCTCCTTCACTGATGTGCGTTGATGAGGCTGCTCTGATAGGCAGCACTGATGGGCACTGATAGGAGGCACTGATAGGCGGCATTGATAGGCAGCACTGATGAGCTGGCACTGATGATGCTGCACTGATAGGCAGCACTGAAGGGCACTGATGAGGTGGCATGGATAGACAGCACTGATGGGCACTGATCGGAGGCACTGATAGGTGGCATTGATAGGCAAAGCCATCCACAACACTCATCCACAGATACCGCCCAAATCGCCCACTCCGCTCCTCCCATGATATCCTCCTCTCTAGCTCCCTCATCACCTCCTCCCAGGCTCGCCTCCAGGACTTCTCCAGAGCCTCTCCCATCCTCTGGAACTCCCTGCCACAGCATGTCCGGTCAGCCCCCACCCTGTCTGCCTTTAGGCGATCTTAGAAAACTCACTTCTTCAGGGAAGCCTACTCCATCTCCACCTAAGAACTGTACTTGAATCACCTCCGCCAGATCATCCCCCGCAGCTATCACCTTTTGTATCACCTCCCCCTTCCTTTAGATTGTAAGCTCCACGAGCAGGGCCCTCCTATTCCTTCTGTACTGAAATGTATTGCAATTGTACTGTCTCCCTTATATTGTAAAGTGCTGCACAAACTGTTGGCGCTATATACAACCTGTATAATAATAATAATAATAGGCGGCCCTGATGAGCTAGCACTGATGATGCTGCACTGATAGGCGGCACTGTTGGGCAGTACTGATGGATGGCACTGATGGGCATTGATGGGTGGCACTGATGGGTGACTTTGCTGGGCAGCACTGATGGGTGGCACAGCTGGGCACAGGTGGGTGGCACTGCAGGGCACAGGTGGGTGGCAGTGATGGGTACAGGTGGGCGGCACTGATGGGTACAGGTGGGTGGCACAGGTGGGTGGCACTGCTGGGCACTGATTATCAGGGCACTGATGATCAGTGCCGATCACTTTTCTGACAATTGCAGGTGATCGGCAATACTTTCCTCACGCTGTAACAGCGTGAGGAAAGTGCAGCCGCTAACCGGCAACTGTATTTACCCGGTGATCTGCTGTGTCATTGGACACAACTGATCACGTGGTAAAAGGCTGCCGTGATTGTCCGTTTACCGTATCCTGTTATCAGCTGTGTCAGTGACACCAATGAGGGGGCAGTATTCCTCCCACTGACACCAATGATGCTTACATTGCTGTGCTGACCCCTGCTCGAGCCCGGGCTCCCTCCCTCTCCCAGCCATAGCCAGCATACCTGGCAGCAGCAGCACCATCTGCACTGCCCAGATCCTGGGCGCACAGACACTTACCTTACCGATCAGCTGTCTTCCTTCTCCGGCCACTCTCCTCCTCTTCATTGACTCCGGCCGGTCCCTCACTCGATCTTCTTCGATCTTTGCGCTGCCGCGTGGCTCCTACTCTCCAAGTTTCGCCTCCTCGCTAGTGATTGGCCACCTGTGTGCCTTTCCTGAGCTGCAGATCCGGCGGCCAATCATCAGCAAGGAGGCGGAGCTTGCAGAGGGGGAGGGACAGGCTGCCATAGGTTGCCCAGTGATCCCAGGGGTGTGGCCAGATGAGAGGTGTGGCATGTCATCCCGCCCACATCGTGATCAAGATAGAAGGAGATGAAGACACCGGATGGACACCCTCTCCAACCCTCCTCCAGCAGCACCTCGTGGACCGGATTGACATGGGACACGGAGTCGCGGACACAGGTAAGTCACAGAAGCCCCTGTCCTAAGTGTCCCTTCCGTAGGAAAGGGGGGGGGCGCGGTGGTGCCACCCTAGGCAAACGCCTTGTTTGCTTCATGGCAAATACGCCCCTGGCTACATCTCCAGCTAACATCATCCAATCCTGTGTTGGGACAGTTGCACCAGGACCCAGAAGTGACGTTTTACACATTGCTTCCGGGTTATTAACAGGAAGGAGAGATCAGTGAACAGGTGTTTGCTGATCTCTCTCCCTTCTATCGGTAGCACCCACCATGCAGGTCCACTGATGGGAGCATAGAGCCTGGGAGCATGGCAGGCAACATAGGGGGTGTGGAAGCCATCTGGAGGCCACACTTTTACCACCCCCAGCCACTCCCCATTATGCTGCAAAGGCACTGCCACTGTAGTACAGCAGCGGGGGGTTTTACACAACACCCAGCTACTATGAGGAGTGGTTGAGGAACAGTAAAAGTGTGGCTCAGCTGCATATTTTTAATGTCCCTCAAACACAAGTGTAAATAAGAACTAACAGGAAGAATCTCACTGTGCTTATGTAATCGCAATCATTATCATGATGATGAACACACGGTACAGAAAGTGCTGTATGTCTGTATCTCTGTCTGTGCCTCATAAAACAGAAAATGTACACTTGCCTGTGCTCTGGGTTCCCATTGTCACCTGTGTCCCCAGCCTCCTCTCTGTTGAATCACCTCCCGCCACCAGACTACAGCTTTGCCTTCCATCCTCCTCAGTGGAGGAAGGGATAATCACTCCACCAGTGAAGGGCTGTGAGCAGCCACGGCTGATCGACACTGATCAGCAGTGCAAAACACAGCGCATCTTTAGCTGCCTGCTCCTGAAATTAGAAAAAGAGTCCCTCTCTGCTCCTTGCTTCCTGGCCCCCTAGGCGGCAGTGCACACTAGGCCACTGCCTAGTTAGCCTAGTGGTAGCACCGGCCCTGGCGATATCATCTGCCTGCTGTAAATGAGATCCTCAAGGGGGAAATATTGAGCTGAACCAAGAAGAGATGCAAATTCAGGGTAAACCGCAAGCAAACATATACAAAGCAAACATATACAAAGCCATCTACAAGTCTCACCCAGTTACATCACCAACCAACCTTCTCTCAAAATATCACCCAAACCATCCCCTCTGCTCCTCCTAAGACACCCTGCTCTCTAACTCTCTTGTCTTCTCCTCCCACACTCACCGCTAGGACCTCTCCCATCCACTGGATCTCCCTGCCCCAATCTGTGTGGCAATCTCTGACTCTGTCTGCCTTTAAGTGAGCGATCCGTGAAAATTTGTCTCTTCATGGTGGCCTATCACACCTATCACGACTGTATTATATTTTCTAAAACAACTCATCTAACCACATTTGTTACATTTTGTATTACTTCCCTTTTCTTTAGATTGTAAGCTGATGGGAGCAAGGGCCTCCTAGTCCTCTTGTCTTGAATTGTATTGTAAAGATACTGTCTCCCTTTATTTTGTAAAGCACTGTGTAAACTGTCGGCACCATATGTAATGCCTATGAAATGTGTTGGCCTTGGACCCTTTGTTTCTTGGGTAATTTTTACAATAAAGCATTGTTGCCCAAATGCCAGGGGCATGAGAACTGACTTGATGTCATTTCTTTAGCCAAAGGAACAGAGTCACAAGATATTCTGCTGAGAGCAAGATAAAAATTTGTTTATGGAATAAACTGTGTATATGACATCTAGAAACCTCACATTAGGAGATAAAAACCTAAAGGACATCTAAGTTAGAAATCCTTAAGTCTGGGGGAGATGAAAAGAGTTTTTGGGGTAGATAAGAAGCAAAAGTGTGACTTTTCAGATAATGAATATGGTGGTTGAACGTGACTCTTATCCTCGCGGAACCCTTCTGCTAGCTCCTCCTGCGGTGGGTGTGGCGCCGCCTACTATTGGACCACTTCCAGAAAAAGGGTTTATAAGGCGGAAATCTGGGCGAGACCAGCAGAAGCTACCCTAGTGGCCAGAGGATTTTTGTCAAGGCTATATAGGCTCATCGACTGGTCGTGCCTACGGCTTCTCCATGACCCCCTGGGCAGTTTAGTTCTGCTGGGATTTGTTCCTCCCAGCTTCCACATAGCTTTGGTAACGTATTTATTCTATGCTGTGATGCTGTCAAATGATGTGTCTATTTCATGCTGTAATGCTCACATTAATATCGGTGTGTGTTATTATACAGATTGTAATGACTATAAGATATATCCTCCTGTGTGTCGTGTGATAATAAAAGTGGAGGTTTTGACAGTGCAAGAATATTGCAGTTGGATTCTGTTATTTCTTGGAGTGCCGGGTGAATGCTATGATGTGCCAGGGCAGGTATTCCTTTGGTAGTTGGTCTTTCACATGCGTAGAACATGTAATGGTTTAATTGCTGATTAAAAGTACCTGCATGACTACATGTTCATTGTGTATGTGTATATGTTTTGTTTTTTGTAATTGCACCCAGCATTTTTTTACTACACCATATAAACCCTGAATAATAATAATAATAATAATAATAAAAACACATAGCTGGAGAAAGGTAGTGGTAATATATAAGGAAAAAACACTACAACAGGCCAGACTGGGAATAAACAAGCTAAAGGAACAAAATGTTACCATGGGAAACAGACTAGACACAGCAATCACAAGCTAGGAGAATACAGGAGGTGAAGAGCAAGCACGGAACTGGTCAAGGGTCAGAAGAAAATGTTCCAGTACAAGCCAAATGGACACCATTAAAGCCTAAGTTTAATTACATTTTTTTTAAAGAAATCAGCACAAGGCATGGTATTTACACTCAGTGATGTAAGGGAACTTCCCTCAGATAGCAGGGTGAGGGCTAAAGGTTTTTGATTGCAAAAAGAACAGTACACAACATGCAAGCAACCAGCTTTCAAATCTAAACCATAGGAAAATGTGTATTTCTCATAATTACGTCTGTATAAGTGTAGTAATTAAAGGGTGAATATTGGGGTTCATGAAGAAAATGTATAGCGCCACCCCAAAAGGAGCCGCTAGGTAATTTTGGGTTCTCTGTTCTGAGCCTAGATTCCAAGAACCTCAGCCTCTCTTGACACACCTAGTTGAATAGAAATCACTGCACGCACATATAAAGACACAAATATAAATACCTTTAGCCTGGCTGTGGGTTAGTACCAGAAAACAGGCACACGCACCGTTTTATTGGTAAAGGTATTTTATCTATTTGTACGGGTTAGAATAAACAGCAGTTAGAACAATAATGAGCACACAGCTGGTAAATTTAAACACAATCTGCTGGACAGAGTAATAACTATGCCAAAATGACTAAGATCAGGTTCTGTACCACTAACTGCAATCAATACATGAATGCATAGATAAAAAGATAAATTAATAGTTCATATGGTGATATCAAGGTGACTTCTGGTGCTCTCATCTATTCCTATTCTCCAGGTGACAGGATACTGTGCGATATAGTGCAGAAGGGATGCACACTCACCAGAACGCACAGTTTAATGAGCGTTTGTATATATATATATACACTGATCCCTTGAGGTCATCAGCTGATCAAGATGGAACTTGAAATCCAATGGTCTCCCTCCAAGTGATGAGGACCCTCCTTTCACCAGCAGTGGCCAGATGGCTGTAAATTAATACTCCCCGAGGGAGTCAAAGTAGAGACATCTCCATAGTGTAGTAGTTAGGTATTTATTGGTATAAACGAAGATAAACATCGTGCACATTTGGCAAATCCCCCCAGACGACGTGCGTGTGCACGAAACGCGTAGGAGGAGCCAGGAACGCCGTGACGTCACGCCGCCGGAGCATCGTGGAGCTCCGGCGGCCATCTTTAACATTGGACGGTCAGTCCATGATTTCTCTTGTTTTTACTCTGATTCATACATCGATGTTTATCTTCGTTTATACCAATAAATACCTAACTACTACACTATGGAGATGTCTCTACTTTGACTCCCTCGGGGAGTATTAATTTACAGCCATCTGGCCACTGCTGGTGAAAGGAGGGTCCTCATCACTTGGAGGGAGACCATTGGATTTCAAGTTCCATCTTGATCAGCTGATGACCTCAAGGGATCAGTGTATATATATATATACAAACGCTCATTAAACTGTGCGTTCTGGTGAGTGTGCATCCCTTCTGCACTATATCGCACAGTATCCTGTCACCTGGAGAATAGGAATAGATGAGAGCACCAGAAGTCACCTTGATATCACCATATGAACTATTAATTTATCTTTTTATCTATTTATTGATATACCTAGAGTACCTTTTGTCCAGCGCTGCATCTATTGATTTATATTATTGTTTTATTGGGTTTATGGTTACCTGGTGTACAGCTGCTTATTACATTTTGTAGGTGCGCTCGTATACATTATTTCTAATACATGAATGCATGAATTAGTAAATCAGCAATACAAAATTTAAATATACTGTTTCTACACTGGTTTAGAGTGAACTCCAAGGGGGTGGCTGGTCAACATCTCCAGAGAAGTACCTCGTAACTAATCAAAGAAGTAAAAGGTTTCTGGGTAACAACTGTTAAGGGGCATTCTTTAGTCCTGACTCTTCAGCCGATGTTGGGGCCAAGTAACCATTGGTGCGCTTTAAGGAAATCAACAAGACCTGCAGGCAGTACTATAGCTATAAGGTAGCTGGTTAGGTAGTTCGTAATGGCTCAGTCTCTAATGGTAGCAGCAGGTGATGGCCACAAGGACCTCTCACCAGACACTGTGACACAGTAGCAGTGGTCCTTCCGCTTCTCGGCCTTTTGGCTAAGATCAAGTGTAGTATCTGTTCTTATCAGTGTCCAGTGGGGGTGCTCCCAACCATTCTAGCTTTGCGGGGATGGTTGTTGTATAGTACCCTCACTGGTATGATGGGGGTCCGGAAGGCTAGTACCGGAGGGACAGAAACCAGGGAGCGCCATGATTCGTTCTGGGGCCTTGGGAGTAATTCCTCTGGGAAGACTGGAAAGACCCAGTACCTCCTGATTTGGACGGATCTACCTTGGTCTGGCCAGGGGCTGGGGACGCAAAAAGTCCGCAAACTCAGTGCCCCCTGGGGAAGACGCTCTCAGGGGTGTCACTAGTAACACTTGGGTGTGGGACCCCACGGTGTGAAGATGACACATGGCCACTGTTTTTCACCTCTTTTTGCACAGCGCCCTAAGGACCAGGTCTTTTGGCTAAGTCCAGGGCAATTTTTGCTACGGGCCTCAGGGCCTGGTCTGTGCACAATTCGGCACGGTACCACTTTTTTATTTTTTTCTTTACTTTATCTTTACCTTATTTATTATGCACTCCCACGTTTTGTCACTTTTTACTTTACTTATGTGTGTGTTTTTCACGGATGGAGGGTGTGGGTCCTCGGGCCTTACCTGAAGTCTAGGGGGAGGATGTGTGGCCCTACGGTTCCTTCCTCCCCTGATCCCTAGGGGGTTTTCTCTTCGGGAGAACCCCCTTGCCTAGTACTGGATGTCCGGCTTCGGCTGGGCATAAGGAACGGTGGTCCACCAGGCCTTTTGGCCAGGAGGACCAAATGGGAACCTTGTCCCTGTCAGGAGCTTCGTGCCCCGGGGGATCGGGTGAACGGTCCAACCCTTCCGGGGGTAGGACAAACACACCCCTAAGTGCACTTTTTCGTGTGGTGTTTTGCACTTGCACATTTTTTGTGAACACTTACGGGTTTTTTCGTTATAGTTGCACGTTTGCGGACTTAAAAGTAGCAGTGGTCCTTCTGGTTATATATAAAAATGAAGACTTGTGAGCTGCTATATAAGTGATGAATAGTCCAGAGTGCTAATTGTGAATCGCTTGCACCTAACACATACTCACACTAGTGTGTCAAACCAATGCTAAATAGCAAAAAATGTGCTATGGTACACTCAATGATCATAAATTCAAATAATAAATACATCCATGTACTTCTATTAATAATAAGTGCCAAAAATATTATATTAAATTAATAAATCAACCAATATCAGTAATATGGACATTGCTTTTGGTTACTGATATTGGTTGATTTATTCATTTAATATAACATTTTTGGCACTTATTATTAATAGAAGTACATGGATACATTTATTATTTGAATTTAGCATCATTGAGTGAAGCGCAGCACATTTTTTGTTATTTGGTCTTTCTGGATAGGTGTCTCCTCACTTTGGATTTCCCACAGTGACTCCAATGGGCTGCACTCTCAAGGGGACTACATGTCCCATCATCCATCTCTCCCTTTTAGATTGATCCCTTTGCCAGGAGGGAAGGGGGGGGGGGGAGAGTGAGCATCCAACAAGGATTACACAGATCCCTCTTTAGTCCCAACTACTGACAGAAGAAGCGAGACAAGTGGGCAATAATACACAGAGCCGCTCTTCAAAAGTCTGCCATCACTGCACAATGAGGGGGAGGAGTGAAGGTGGAAGTGAGAGAGAAGTCCCCTCAACAGCCCCTGACTACAAATGTAACATAACTGTTCTCTAAACCCGCTGACACCTAGACCACCTTAGATCGAGTCCAATATGTATTGGGCGACCTGCCACCTCGTCTCATAGAAGTGAATGGGATTGTGTTTATTGCATATTGGTGCATTGCGTTTGTGTCCCCATTCACCTCTGTGGGGTGCAGTAGCAGGCATTATTCAATGGACAGAGGTATAAAATGATGAAAAAGGATTTCAGTGCAAAATCCTTCTTCGAACAGGCATGTGGGAGGTGTCTTGTGTCCTTGTCACCTCCTGTGAGCAGAAATGAAGGCACAAACATCCTTATTCTAGTTCCATCATTACTGCTAGTCCCATCAATTCAGCATCTGATAGAAATGAACAAAGGCAGTGTATGTTAAGTCCAGCCTGTATCACCATGGATGCCCCCATAAGTACGGTGAAGAATTGAGTGTAGAAAAGAAGGAACACGATAGGAGTAGTTTGCTGGATTACCAGGTAAAAATAAAGGGAAAAATCCTGCAAAAAATAAAAGCTAATGCAGCTCCTAGATCTAAGGATTGGTAAACTACAATATATTACATTCTTGTTTTTGAGATTAGAGACACTAATTCACAATAGACTGAACCCCTAATAAATCCAATGGCAGACTGCAATAAAACCTCATAGCTCTACAGAAGCCTCCATTTATTTGACTGTGACTGGTGCCACAGGGTTTTAGAATGAACCTTTGTACGTAATGTTACAATGTTGTTTAATGTATCCTGAATTGTATGATGGAGTTCTGCTGCTTAAGCTGAAATGTACTTATACTGCCACCAGGAGGTATGATGCAGTCATCAATAGTTCATATGCTCTTATACCACCAATCTCTAAATTACAGCGTGTGACAAAAACGAATAAGTATGACAAGATGGACTGAAACGCAGCACATTTGTTTTATCGCTCCATGCTGAATTTGTTAACATTTTGGGCCATATTTATAAAGCAGTGAATGTTGCAGTCATCAAATATTCACTGTAGGTGAATCAGTCACTGAATATTAACCACTTGCCTACCGGGCACTTATACCTCCCTTCGTGCCCAGGCCAATTTTCAGCGCTGTCGCACTTTGAATGACAATTGCGCCCTCATGCAACACTGCACCCATAAGAAATTTTTATCATTTTTTTTCACACAAATAGAGCTTTCTTTTGGTGGTATGTACTCGCCGGTGTTTCATTTTTTCCACTATACACAAAAAAAGAGTAAAACTTTTGAAACAAAAAAAGGTTTTCTTTGTTTCTATTATAACATTTTGCAAACAGGTAATTTTTCTCCTTCACTGATGTGTGTTGATGAGGCTGCACTGATAAGCAGCACTGTTGGGCACTAATAGGCGGCACTGATGAGCACTGATAGGCGTTACTGATGAGGTGGCACTGATAGGTGGCACTGATAAGCTGGCACTGATATGAAACAATGATGGGCACTGATAGGCGGCACTGACAGGTGGCACTGCCTGATGGCACTGACTGGCAGCAGTGCTGGGCACTGATAGGTGGCATTGCTGGGCAGCACTGATGGGTGGCACTGCTGGGCAGCACTGATGGGTGGCACTGGTGGGTACAGGTGGGTGGCACTGCTGGGCAGCACTGGAAGGTGGCACTGATGAGCACTGATCATCAGTGCCCTGATGATTGGTGCCGATTCGTTCTCTGACAATTGCCGGTTATCGGCAGTACTTTCTTCACACTGTGACAGCGTGAGGAAAGTGCAGCCAATAACCAGCAAATGCATTTACTAGTGATCTGCTGTGTCATTGGACACGACTGATCACGCGGTAAAAGGTCGCTGTGATTGGCCTTTCACCACATCACGTGATCAGCCGTGTCCATAGGACACAGCAACCACGAAGATCGCCAGGTGCGCGTCCCCAAGTGCGCGCAGGAGAGCATGCTCTGGGAGGACGTCATATAATGCCCTCCCAGAACTGGCCGGCTGCAGTGAAGCTGTCATTCGGCTATCTGTGGTCAGCAAAAGGTTAAAATAGATGAACCAGGCTGCAGTGAATATTTGGTGAAAGTCACATTCAGTGCTTTATAAATATGCCCCTTAATCTTTTTCTGCACATACTGTACATAATTCCAAGGATAATAATGATAAGCTGTCATTGCATTTCTATAAAGAGGTTTCTAAAATGTAACTGCGGAGGGAGGAATTTGAAGGTTAGTGAAAGCCCACCACTAGGAAACTTGCTGATTATCACTTGCAGTGGGGCAGACTGTGTCACACTGCAAGGGTTAATGGCTCATTTCATCTAAGGGAGAGTATAAGCGCTTTCATTTACTTGATTCTCCACTTCCCTGGCAGGCAGCACTCCCCCACGCTCCAGTGATGGACTGACCCTTGGGGGTTTATTTACTAAAGCTGGAGAGTCCAAAATCAGACTCCCTTCTGCATAGAAACCAATCAGCTTCCAGGTTTCATTGCCAAAGCTTCATTGAACAAGCTGAGGTTAGAAGCTGATTGGTTTCTATGCAGAAGGGAGTCTGATTTTGGACTCTCCAGCTTTAGTAAATAAACCCCTTGGTGTCATCATGTCCAATGCAGGACTATGAACCTTACAGTGTTGGAGTGTGGGGTCGAAGATGCTGCAAGGACCAGTCTAGCAGCACGGAGCAACAGTGGTAAGTAAATCTACTCTACAAAGTTCCCAAGTGTCCCTACTGGAAGGTATCCCCTCTATCCCTATTTTAGTGTCAATTGAAAATTTTGCATTTATCTGCACTTTCATTCCCAAATAACATTGGTGATCAAGATAATTTGATGAGTGAATCTCCTTAAGGGGGACATAAACAGCAATAAAAATCTTTGTGGTGTATGGGTGAACTTATCTGTCAAGTAAGCCTGTGGGAGAATAGAGGTTCCTGCGAGTGGGTCACTTAAAGAACGTGAGGACTGCAGACGTGGGTGACATGTGACATGTAGTAATAGAAAGTCTTGGAAACTCCAGCGGGTTGAAGAATAATGGTCCATTGGTTGTGACCCTTGACCCTATTCAACAGTGGTGGATCTCTGAGCACTAAGAGTGATTGTGTGGCATGGTGACCATTGTCGCCTGGCCTGAAGGTAAGAAACAAATCCAAAATTTTGAGTTGTCACCTGACAACAACAATAAAGAGGAAATCTTCCAATGGAGACACTTGCTCCAGTAACAACTGCCTTGGAAAATACTCTTTTACTTTTGAGAGATTTCCTTGTTTGCATTTGAGACAGGAAGTGAAATAAAATCTCCCCAATGGGACACAAACAGCACAAAAAATTGATAGGAGTTTTAAATGTATTTTGTTAATTACAATGTAGCACCTCCCTGACCTGAGAAAGGGTGGGCTGACACTTCACCTCAGGGTGCAGGTTGCTTGGCATGGTGGGTGGTGGACAGTGTAGAAAAATGGGCACCAGTCACTTTTATGCTGACAGAAATTAGTTCATGATGAATGATAAAAATTTCATATGGGCACAGTGTTGCATGACTGCGCAATTGTCATTCAAAGTGCGACAGCGCTGAAAGCTGAAAATTGGCCTGGATAGGAAGGAGGTGAAAGTGTCCGGTAGGCAAGTGGTTAAGCTGTAACCAGCATTCTGTATTTTTCTAGCAACAGCTGTTTCCAATAGCAACTGAAAAAAGAAAACTTACAAGGAAAATGCAGGAATTCTCTGCACAAGGCTGTCTTGATGGTTTCCCTGGCTCGCCATAGTTCCCCATCTAACTTCTGGTACTTCATCTCAGGTCTCCCTCTGTTCCTTCATGCTTCCAGACAACAAACCGTCTCTCTCTGGCAGAGCCTCGAGCACATGGCTAGGCCTACCCAGGACAACAGTACCTCACACATCCACACCAGACCAAGGTCTGGGTGGGAAGACCGCAATCACTTGACCTCCCTGAATATTTATACTCTGTCCCAGCATGCTCAATGG
Source organism: Staurois parvus (assembly GCF_062004578.1). NCBI lineage: Eukaryota > Metazoa > Chordata > Amphibia > Anura > Ranidae > Staurois > Staurois parvus. Next base: position 264,887 of record NW_028318749.1, on the reverse strand, counting down.
TCTGAAACTCCTACTGATTGGCTGAGAATAGTATGCATATTCATAACTCATTGCAGCTCATCATACAAATGCCAAAGGTAGCAGTGACACCTAATGGCAAAAGGGAGAAACTACAGCTATACTGAGCTTAGGAGAAAACCCAAATGATCACAAAGACTACAGATCAGCAAGGTTAACTATAACCTAGCACAGCTAAATTTACTGGTAGCCCCTTTTGAAGACAAAGATGCTACAACAACTATAACTACCTAAATCTGACTCAATATGAAGCCTCTGAAATCCCCTGTACAGCAACACACAAATGTGATGATAAAAGGAAATAGCGAGTGTGTTTATAATGTAGAAGTGAGATGATTTCATAGATATTCCTTAATTCAGGGGTATTGCAAATATTCGACTAATTACATAATCAATAGTTAAGCAAATGTTCTCAAATTAGAATTTGAAATGACAAAGCAAGCTGCAGACGTGAATTACAACCTAGCTGTCAATATGTTTCTGACAGGCTTGAGTGCAGGTCACGGTGGACGACTGTCACCTCCCCTGTGATGTTGGATGCAGAATTAGCAGGGGGAGGAAGGTATTCCATGATGAAGGCTTCACACCATCTGAAACATATTTGTCCTTATTGTAAGATTAGATGGATTATTTTTTTTATGCTTTCTTTATTTGTTGGTTTTCAAGAAACACAAATACACAAAGGTATTTTGCAGAGTACAAGAGGGTAAGGTACAATAGAATATTTTGTACGAATAAAAAGTGTGCTAATTATTCACAAAACATGCAAGGATAAATAATAAAAATAAATGAATTCATAAATATAAACATACTGTAAGTCCAGCCACCATAACAGTGATAGTCCAATATCAACTTAATGTCAATCTTGAAAACAAACACCCATGTGCAAATCTGACACCAGATGAAATGAATACACCAGAGCTATATGCTGATTATATTATAAACCAGCATGATAGCATTTTGCTCTGGGAGCGATGATCTGCAGGATATCCCAGTAGAGCAGTGCTTCTCAATTATTTTCTGTCATGCCCCCCCCCCCCTAGGAAGAAGAAAACATTTTGCGCCCCCCGCGCGACTGTAAATAGTATCATTTGTCTATAAAATTGTTATAAGTACACCTCTGCATAACACTGTATCCTTATTAACGTATAAGAGAATAAAAAAAGAAAGAAATGTGGATCAATTTACAACAAAGAATAGCTTTATTAACTGTAGCAGAAAAGATTTAAAGTGCATTAGAAATTCAAAAAAAATTAAATCCTTAATTAAACTATAAACATTTTTTGATTGGACATGTCAAACCATATGATACTGAAAAAATACATAAAATCAATAAATAATAATGAATTCAAACCGATCACCAACATTTACTTAGGACCTAATCATTGGCGCCCCATCATTGGTGTCAGTGGGAGGAATAGTGCCTCATTATTGGTGTCAGTGGGAGGAATAGTGTCCCAACATTGGTGTCAGTGGGAGGAATAGCGGCCCATCATTGGTGTCAGTGGGAGGAATAGTGTCCCAACATTGGTGTCAGTGGGAAGAATAGCGCCCCATCATTGGTGTCAGTGGGAGGAATAGCGCCCCATCATTGGTGTCAGTGGGAGGAATAGCGCCCCATCATTGGTGTCAGTGGGAGGAATAGTGTCCCAACATTGGTGTCAGTGGGAGAAATAGTGTCCCAACATTGGTGTCAGTGGGAGGAATAGTACCCTGTCAGTGGGGAGAGGAATAGTGCCCCATCGTTGGTGTCAGTGGGGGGGAGGAATAGTGCCCCATCGTTTGTGTCAGTGGGAGGAATAATGCCCCATCATTAGTATCAGTGACACCAATGATGCGGCACTATTCCTCCCATTGACACCAATGACACTTGCTGACCCCTGTTGTAGTATGGTGCTGCTGCAGCCAGCATATGTGGTTGCAGCAGCACCTCTGCACTGCACACTTACCGGCTTTTCCCTCACTCGATTTTCGCGGGTCCGCTCGGCTCCGCCTCCTCGCCCGTGATTGGCCGCCTGTGTACCTTTCCTGAGCTACAGTTCTGGCGGCCAATCACCGGTGAGGAGGCGGAGCCGAGCAGCAGGAGTGAGGGAGTGGCCGGAGTGACGGAAGGAGCAGCGCTTCCTGGATGGATCATCGTGGGAGCCAGGTAAGAGACAGCAGCCCTCTGCCCACCCCTGTACTTAGTGTCCCTTCTGTCGGAAGGGGGGGGGGACGGCGACGCGCCCCCCTTTACGGAGCCTCACTATTTGAGAAGCACTGCAGTAGAGGAACAGTAACCAATAGTGATCCAATCAGTACATATGGAACAGCTAGGCAGCACATATGGAACAGCTAAGCAGCAAATAAACTTCCAATAACATGGGCAAAGCTCAAGGAATAAGAAGAGATATGATGGTGCAGGACGTTTAAAACCAGTAAAATTTTATTAATAAAGTATTGAACTTCAAGGGGCGGAGTTGAAGACATCAAGTGACGAAACGCGTTGGGCCTGGCCTAGTGGACGTGACGTTGGAACGTTCCTCCCAGCTGACGGCTGTGTTGATCGCAGTGCAGGACGTTCGTCCCTTGGTTTTTCCCTTGTGGATGTGGCATTTTAGAGGCTGTCATTGCAGGTGTCGGCTAGACACCTTCTTTGTGAGTTCAATACTTTATTAATAAAATTTTACTGGTTTTAAACGTCCTTCACCATCATATCTCTTCTTATTCCTCGAGCTTTGCCCATGTTATTGCTTAGCTGTTCCATATGTGCTGCTTAGCTGTTCCATATGTGCTGATTGGATCACTATTGGTTGCTGTTCCTCTACTGGGATATCCTGCAGATCATCGCTCCCAGAGCAAAATGCTATCATGCTGGTTTATAATATAATCAGCATATAGCTCTGGTGTATTCATTTCATCTGGTGTCAGATTTGCACATGGGTGTTTGTTTTCAAGATTGACATTAAGTTGATATTGGACTATCACTGTTATGGTGGCTGGACTTATGTTTATATTTATGAATTCATTTATTTTTATTATTTATCCTTGCATGTTTTGTGAATAATTAGCACACTTTTTATTTGTACACCATTTTACCTTTTTTGGTTAGAGGTGCTGCTTATTATTTGATTTATTTTGCATTTTCTGTGGCGCTTCTTATATCTGCTACAATAGAATATTTGTGTGATATTTGCATACTGGTGCACTGTATACTGTATCTGGCAATCCACTGTCAAGCAATGCATGATCTCAGAATGTAATAACATACTGAGCAAAGTCCACACCACAAAAACGCACCCCAGATGCAGTTCCGGTGCAGTTTTGATGCAGTTTGCCATGTTCCAGTATGGTTCTGTGCTGAAAAAAATGCAGCATGTGCTACTTTTTTTTCTGCACCGGAAACTGACTGAAACTGCTCTGGTGTGAACTAGGGCCATTGGAATACATGGAAACACTGTGCATGCATTTTGAATGCAGAAAAAATTCACTGGACTGCATCTAGTGTGAACTAGCTCTAAGGGCCAGTTCACACTATAGAAACTCAATCTAGATGCGTTTCAGATGCGTTTTTGCATGCACGTTCTGGTGCATTTGTTATGCGTTTTTGACACGTTCCGGTGCATTTTTTATGCACTCAAGTTCATGTTTTCCCCTCTTTTTCTTCAATTTAAATAGGGACATGTGTGTTCCAGTGCATTTTTGGTGCATTTTGGTGCTTTCCAGTGCATTTTTCTGCGTTTCAGTACAGTTCTGTGCAGAAGAAATGCAGCCTGTTCTACTTTTTTTTCTGCAACTGGAATGCACTGGAACTGCAAGCACTGATGTGAATTATGATATTGACAACCATATAACTTACTTTCTGTATGGTTTGGATGCAGAAAAAAAGCAACTGAAACTAATGTAGTGTGAACTGGTCCTAAGGCCAAACGTTACAATCCATAATCCATATCCATTTCAGCTAAATTTTTGCCTCTGTTGACCACTACTCACATCACCAATTTTTATTGTTTTATATTGTATTCTAAACATTCTATTCTTTTCTATTCTATTCTTTTGTTTTCTATTCTCTTCTCTTCTTTTCTATTCTATTATTTTATATTCTATTTGAATTCAAATTCATTCTATTCAAAATTTTAATTTCAGAAGACAGTTATATTCTTTCTATTTTATTTTATTCTATTCTTTGATTTTCTATTCTAATCTTTTCTATTCCATTTTTTTATTTTCTATTCTGTTCTAAATGATTCTATTCCTTTCTATTCTATTTTGTTATGTTTTACTCTATTCTATTCTTTTCTCCCCTATTCTGCTCCATTATTTTATATTTTAATGTATTTTTTTCATATTCATTCTATTGAAATTTGAATTTCAGAAGACAGTTATATTCTTTCTCTTTCATTCTATTCTCTTCTATTGTTTTTCTATTCTATTCTTTGATTTTCTATTCTCATTTTTTTATTTTCTATTTCTTTTCTATTCTATTCTTTGATTTTTAATTCTTTTCTACTCTTTTATATTTTATTCTTTGATTTTCTATTCTATTCTAATCTTTTCTATTCTATTCTAATTGATTCTATTATTTTCTATTCTGTTCTTTGATTTTCTATTCTAATCTTTTCTATTCTTTGATTTTCTATTCTATGCTAATTGATTCTGTTCTATTCCTTTGTTTTCTATTCTATTTTGTTCTGTGTTACGCTATTCTTTTTGTTCTTTTGTATTCTGTTCTATTCTTTTATTTTCTATTCTGTTCTTTTTTCCCACTATTCTTTTCTATTCTGTTCTTTTATTTTCTATTCTTTCCAATTCCTTTATTTTCTATTCGTCTGAATTTTGTTTCGGAATGAAACAAACCACCCATGTCTAATTTTCAAAGCAGTAAGGATGTGGAACTCCCTTTCACAATCAGTGGTGTGAGCAAGAAGTGATGATAATTTTTAAAAGGATGGGCATCTTAGCGAACACAATATACAGAGATATGAGAAATGGTATTGACATAAGCACAAAGACCCACACAGGTTGAACTGAACGGACTGGTGTCTTTATTCAACCCTACCAACTATGTAACTCTATATGAAGGCATTGAAAGTGACTTGTAGTGTAATAGAAAAACCACTGGAGAGATTGTTTTATCTCTAATAAAATCCAAAATATTAGTTGTAGATTAGATGAAACGGAGGTCCGGTGGCCATCTTACTACCCAGCTGGTTAGTGCTCAGAGCAGCTTTGTGCTGCATACTTTTGCATACAACACTTTGTACCTATTGGCGAAGGCTTTTGGATTTGAATGTGTGTTCATATTTTATCAACATTACTCATTAATAAAATTTTTCATTATTTTGATATACTACACTATGGGCACCATTTTTTGCTCTGTACCAAGCGTTTAATCCCCCATGACCTAAGGTGACCATCCCAAGGCCAAGAGGAGAGTGATCCATTGCTGACCCCCACCGCAGCCTACCATTTAAAGAAGACCTCTAGAGGCGTCATCTTACTGCCCATACCCAGGGAAAAGTCTACCCATTCCGAGCTGCATCCTTCCCAGGACAGAGGTGACCTCTGTTTTTTGATTATTGTGCTTATAAATTGCACATCTAGTGAGTGCGCAATTTTACTATTTCCTGCACGCCACTGAATTATATGCCTCACTGGGAGTATTATCCTGATTATATCTCCACATACGCATATTAGAACTTTTATTATATTTACTGCATTTGGACATTTTATTTAGTGTCTCTATAATTTTATAGTTTTATCATTTGAGCCTCAGGCATTTATATGTGCATTCATTTATATCTTTTATTCATATACAATTGTTTTAGCACTGCACTTTTTGTCTTACAGTATTTTAGAAGGTTTTATGGGTTCCTGTTAGTGCATTTGCTGCTCCATCCCCTTTCTGGTTTAGCGCTCGATGAATTTTTACTTTTTAGATTAGATGAAAATGGTTTGTTCTAATACTGCATGCTTTGAGCTATGTGCAGAAGAAAAACTCTATGTCCGCACAGAACCACCTAGGGGCCAACAACGTCATATCACAGCAGCCACCTGGTGCATGGACTTGTTGCAATCCAGCTGATGCACTGATGTTGGAAATCATAGCCCGACCCAGCCATTAGAAACCAGTTGGTCCACGTAACCTATGGCCAATTCAGAAGGCCAGAACCTGTCCTCCCAGCAGGTGAGGTGACACCCCCAGATGATTGGCCAAGGGATAGAGTCTGTCCCACATCCATGCCTAAGTAAATGTATATGGTTGTTCCCTTGGAGCCTTGTTCTAAACAAGGCAGATTGATGGAACTTTGGTTTTTTTACCCACCAGCAGGAAAAACTATACTGCCCAAAAGTTGCTTTTTGGTTTTCTCCTCTTTTATTTTATAGCCAAATTTATGCATGGTTAAGTCATTAGCATCTTTGCCTAGCAGCACTAGGGACATTGGTTCATATACTGACCATGACACTACCTCCATGGAGTGTGCATGTTCTCCTGGTGCCTGAGTGGGTTTCCTCCCACACTTCACAGACATGCTGGTAGGTTAAATGTCCCCTGAATATGTTTGAATGTGAGTAAGGGACCTTAGAATGTAAGCACCTTGAGGGAAGGGACTGATGTCAATGTATATACCTGTAGTAAATATCCCAATTAAATAATGAATAAATGGCTTCTTCCAAATTCTTTGTAATTACAGCAGTTAGCAGGCAGAAAATGGGATGGCCAAGCTGATTGCATGCACATTAGTGTTGGTGTGCAAAAGCTACTGTATTTTCCAGACAGGAATCTGTGTGTGTGTGTGTGTGTGTGTGTGTGTGTGTGTCTGTGTGTGTATGGATGCCTGGCATAGCATTCAGCTGACAAACTGCAGATGGTGGCAAGCTACCCTATGTTGTATGTTTGGGGCACATGTGGGCAATGGTAAAAGTGATCATATTAAGATTATAGCTCACAGGATAGCTTAAGGAAATTCAGAAGGCTGTAGGAATTACTAGGTGGGTTCACCATCCTTACGCTGGTCATATACTATACATCTGTTGCCAAAAAATTTGAATGACACAAATATTAATTTTCACAAAGTCTGCTTCTTCAGTGTTTTTAGGTCTTTTTGTCAGATGTTACTATGGTATATTGAAGTATAATTACAAGCATTTCATAAGTGTCAAAGGCTTTTATTGACAATTACATTAAGTTTAAGCAAACAGTCAATATTAATAGTGTTGACCCTTCTTTTTTTCATGACCTCTGCAATTCACCCTGGCATGCTGTCAATCAATGTCTGGGGCACATCCTGACTGATGGCAGCCCATGCTTGAATAATCAATGCTTGGAGTTTGTCAAAACTTGTGGGGTTTTTTGTTCACTCGCCTCAATGGGATTAAGGATGGGGAGTTTCCTGGCCATGGACCCAAAATTTCAATGTTTTGTTCTTCAAGCCACTTAGTTATCACTTTTGCCTTATGGTAAGGTGCTCCATCATGCTGGAAAAGGCATTGTTCATCACCAAACTGTTCTTGGATGGTTGGGAGAGTCAATCTCAGAGGATGTTTTTGTACTGTTCTTTATTCATGGCTTTGTTTTTAGGCAAAATTCTGAGTGAGCCCGCTCCCTTGGCTCAGAAGCAACCCCGCATATCAATGGTCTCAGGATGCTTTACTGTTGGCATGACACAGGACTGTTGGTAGCGCTCACCTTGTCTTCTCCGGAAAAGGTTTTTTTCTGGATGCCCAAAACAATTGGTAAGGAGATTCATCAGAGAAAATTACTTTTCCCCAGTCCTCAGCAGTCCAATCCCTGTACCTTTTGCAGAATATCAGTCTGTCCCTGATGTTTTTCCTGGAGAGAAGTGGCTTCCTTGCATGTCCTTCTTGACACCAGGCCATCCTCCAAAAGTCTTCACCTCACTGTGTGTGCAGATGCACTCATTCCTGAGCAAGCTCAGCACTGGTGGTGTCCCGATCCTGCAGATGAATGAACTTTAAGAGATGGCACTGGCACTTCCTGGACTTTCTTGGGTGCCCTGAAGCCTTTTTCACAATAATTGAACCTCTCTCCTTGAGGGTTCTTGATGATCCCATAAATGGTTGATTTAGGTGCAATCTTAGTAGCAACAATATCCTTGCCAGTGAATCCCTTTTTGTGCAAAGCAATGATGACTGCAGGTGTTTCCTTGCAAGTACTCATGGTTAGCAGAGGAAGAACAATGATTTCAAGCACCACACTCCTTTTAATGATTCCAGTCTGTTATTCTAACTCAATCAGCATGACAGAGTGACCGCCAGCCTTGTCCTTGTCAACACTGACACCTGTGTTAATGAGAGAATCACTGACATGATGTCAGTTGGTCCTTTTGTGGCAGGGCTGAAATGCAGTGAAAATGTTTTTTTGGAGGATTAAGTTAATTTTCATGGCAAAGAGGGACTTTGCAATTAATTGCAATTCATCTGATCACTCTTCATAACATTCTGGAGTATATGCAAATTGTCATAACAAAAATGGAGGCAGCAGACTTTGTGAGAATTAATATTTGTGTCATTCTGAAAACATTTGGCCATGGCTGTACAATCTGATTGTACAATCGTCTTTAGATCTACCAACAATTATTTAGTCAAAGGCCTGCCTGATTGGATACAGTTTGATTGGATAGATTAGATAGGTATTCATATTACATAGATTTGGTAAATTGAAAGTTGATTGTACAGAGATTGTATAGTGGCCTAATGCTGGGTACACACGGGTCGAATATTGGCCAAAATCAGCCGTTACAGTAGAAATTGGCCGACTTTTCACCGTGTAAAGCTGCTTGTCCGACAGAATCCAATCTCACGACCAGCTGCTGTCAAACGTGCATGTATGAAAACTTGCAACCGACCAGCATTCGATCAGGGCTTGCAGCCAATAGCCTCTGTCAGAACCCATTTGCACAGCAGGGGAGATCCTTGCACTAAAATTTTTTTTTTATTTCAGTACAGTGATCTGTCAGGTTTTTTTTTCCCGAAAAAAAAAGACTTCCAGTGTGTCCATAAAATTTTTCTTTTAGGTTTTTTGGTTAGCATTGCAAAGGGTTAACACCCCTGTAATGTTTGTTTTGCTGTCTGTGCCCCTGTTTAGAAGATTACTCCTCACTTTCTGTCCCTGTGACAACTGGAGTTTGAAAATTTTGGGTTGTCGTGGAAACAAGTATTGTAGATAAACCTTCAGTGGAGACACCTTTTTCCCATGATAACTCTTACAGGAGCGATTTTCCCTTCCTATGGGTAGATTTCCTCTCACTTCTTGTTTCTCCCTCTGTTTGTAAGTACGAGTTGTTCGTGAATCGAATGTTCGTAACTCGGGGACTGCCTGTATTGGTATACCAAAGAAATTGTTAGAAGAAACGTATTTTGCTCACATTTATCAGTTATGACAATATGTACTATAATTATTTGTTCTGACATCAATATAGGTATATGATATAGGAAGGGGGTACCAGAAAATGAAAGAAAAATCTTGAGGAGCATTCGAGGTCCAAAAAACATTTTTCCTGCGGGCTTATATAATACTCAGCAAAGAGAACTAAGAAAATGTTTGTTCCAAAAGGTCCCCTGAAAAAAAGCAAACCTCAGGTACATAGATATTTACACAGCAGATCTCAGCTCATCCATACTTAAAAGCTTTCAGTAAGCAATTTTCAAAGTATTGCATGTTTTATCACCTAGTCTTATAGATGGGTTGCAGTGTATTTTTCATGCATGTTCACATGTATATTTTATACATTGGTGGGAAGGTCCATCTTCAAATGTGTGCAGCTGTGCGCATTAAAACATTCAGTAACGGGGAAAAAAAGAGTATCTATAGGTAAGCATGCCGAAAGCGAGCCATACAAGGCTTTTGAAATGCAATTTGCCCTAAGGAACCCAGCTCTGAATAACACCATTTAAATGAATGGTATAGCCCCACCATACATTTTACATGCAGAAAGCATGCATAAGTGTGGGTGTGCCTTACTGTTACTGTAGAATTTTGTGTTTTGCCTTTTGTCCCCTGTTTACCCAGGGATCAACAGAAAGATGGGTTTATACTGCTGGTGGGGCTGCCATTAAAGAAAGCCTTTTGCTCTGCCCTTTATGGGCAAGGGACAGGTCCCTATTCAGTTTATAAGAGAAGTTGCAATGCCAAAGAGATCATTGAATATTATAGAACAAAATAACAGACAATAGGATAGAAAAAGCAACATGCTGCAAAATACCTTGTAGTATGTTTATCTAAGTGATGCTATGATACACGGGAATACCTTCTGTTTTAGGAAAGCCCATAATGCAGGGTTCAGGAGTACGTTGCACTTAGAATGCAGGGTTCAGGAGTGTGTTACAATCACAATACAAGGCTCAGAAGCACATTGCGCTCAGAATACAGGGCTCAGGAGTGCGGTGCACTCAGAATGCAGGTTTAAGGAGTGTTACACTCAGAATGCAGGGCTCAGGAGTGCGTTATGCTCAGAATGCAGGGCTCAGGAGTGCGTTATGCTCAGAATGCAGGGCTCAGGAGTGCGTTATGCTCAGAATGCAGGGCTCAGGAGTGCGTTATGCTCAGAATGCAGGGCTCAGCAGTGCGTTATGCTCAGAATGCAGGGCTCAGGAGTGCGTTATGCTCAGAATGCAGAGCTCAGGAGTGTGAACCTTTTGAATCCCTATCGAAAGGCTCACTTCTTCACCCTTTTTTAACAGCTTATCTCTGCAACACTCTTAACAGTTGTATCTTCTTCAACTCTGATCTCTGCACCAGCACAGCCCCCACGATCTTCCCCATCCCTTCACTGTCCCCACCTGCTCACCTCTCAGCAGCAGTCCTGTGCTATTTTGTGGCTCTGCCTCTTCCCCAGTGGCCAGCACCAGAAGTGAAATTCCACTAGAGTTAAATTGGCTGTAAATTATTTCTGTCTCCTCTCTCATCTCTCTTCTGTCTGCATTAGTCACTTCTGACAGGTTAATCTTGAGAGATGGACCCCCCCCCTCCAGCACACAGAAGATAATTAAAAGCCTCAGTTGTGCATGTTTCCATATGAGAGTATGTAGAGGGGGTGTGTCCATTCCCTCCACTCAGATCTCATATTGCACTTAGCTCTCCTCCCCCTGCTGTGCAGTGTGTGACATCAGATTCCCGCCCCCTGCTTGCCAGAGCTGAGAAATGGCCTTTGATCTGTGTGCTTTAGAAAACTGTAGAGAAGAGAGGGCTGCAGAACAACAGATACAACCTAGGTAGGAGAATGTGTTTCTGTATCACCTGAGGGTACTCACTTCACTGGGTATATTTAAGGGTTTACAACCACTTTAACCTCTTCCCTTCCGGCCCATGTCGATAAACGGCCGGACGGGAGCGCTGCTGATGCAGATGGACGTTTCTAAACGTCTCCCCGCATCCATTGCCTGTGCGTACTCCCTGAGAGTGTGCGGCACCACGATCAGTGTCTGCTGTGTCCGGAGGACACAGCGGAACACAGATCGCTGTACAGGACCTCTGTGTGAGGTCCCAATTCATGTGATCACTGATTGGCCAATCAGTGATCACATGAACAGTAGTAAACAAGATGTCACTTCCTGACATCATTGCTTACTACTTGTGAAATCTGTGAATGATCACAGAGGTCACATGGTACAAGGCTATTCACAACTGCCTTGTACCATGTGACAAGCTGTGACCAATCACAGCTCGCACAGTATTTCTCAATAGATGCAGGAATGCATCCAGAGAGAAGGAGAAGTTATTGCTTTGACAGCCTTTATGGGTGTAAAAGCAATCAGTGTAAAAAAAGAAAAAAAATCTTCATCGCCACCCACAAGTAGTACAGTGTCACCTTTGTGGCACTGTACAGCTAGAGTGACGGTATGTTTAAAAAAAACAAACATAAATAATAATATAAACAAATAAAATAAAAATGTAAAACATGTTTGAAAAATTAAACTTTTTGGTTATAAACTAATTTGAGTTATTTTTTTTTACTACAAAGATAGATGAATACATTTTGGCCAAGATTTATGAAGAAAGATTATTTATTTGCAAACTTTTATAATAAAAACACTTTTTTTTCAAAATATTTGGACTTTTTCATTTATATAGCAAACAAATAAAAATCCCAGTGGTGAAAAAAACCCACCAAAATAAAGCTTTATCTGTCTCAAAAAAATTCATATGGGTACAGTGTTGCATGACCGCGCAATTGTCATTCAAAGTGTGACAGGACTGAAAGCTGAAAATTGGCCTGGACAGGAAGGGGGTAAAAGTGTCCGGACTGGAAGTGGTTAATATCAATATGGCTATGATTTTCCCAAATGTTTTACATTTTAAATGTCTCTTCCCTTTCCCCAGTTTGGCAAACCAAGGAAGGTTTGTACACCGTTGGTGTACAGAACACACCCAGAAATCTCTTCCTCCTGCTTGATTGCGCAAATTAGTTTATAACCAAAAATTATAATTTTTAAACATTTTTTTTTATTTTTTTAGATTATTATTTATTTATTTATTTTTTACATACTGTCACCCTAGCAGTACAGTGTCACCATGGTGACACTGTACTACTTGTGGGGGGTGATGAAGATTTTTTTTTTTTTTTACACTGACTGCTTTTACACCCATAAAGGATATCAAAGCAATCATTTCTCCTTCTCTCTGGCTGCATTCTTGCAGCCATTGAGAACTACTGAGTGAGCTCTGATTGGTCACAGCTTGTCACATGGTACAAGGCTGTTGTGAATAGCCTTGTACCATGTGACCTCTGTGATCATTCACAGATTTCACACGTAGTAAGCAATGATGTCACAAGTGATATCTTGCTTACTACTCTGCATGTGATTACTGATTGGCCAATCAGTGATCACATGATCGGGACCTCGCACGATCGGGACGTCCAACGATCGGTGTTCCACTGTGTCCGGAGGACACAGCGGGCACCGGATCATGGTGCTGTGCGCTCCCAGGGAACGCGCACAAGCAGGGTGCAGGGAGGCCGTTTATAAACGGCCACCCGACCCTGCACTGCCATCGCCCAGCCGTTTATATACAACAGCCGGACGGGAAGTGGTTAAAATGGAAATTTATTTTTCAAAATAAATGACTACAGTAATATCTGTTAGAGAACAAGCTCTCTTTCAGATGTATCAGTTTACAGGGATGGGACAAACTATTTAACACTGACAGCGGTGCTTACAATGATTAGCTTTTATTTATTCGTGTAAAACCTTTATCCCAAAAGGAAAAACAACTGTTTGCTGTAACTGATTATATATATGTGAGCTGGATATTGGCTTCAAGTTGTTACTGTATTTAAATCTGCTAGTACATTTAACATCCTCCTCGGAATGACAATGCTGCTTTCCAAAGGTGCCCCCTTTATCCAGAGTGGGGGCACACTAATACAGGAGGAGTGTTACTGGCCAGATTACTAGGTGGAAGCAGGGGGAAAAACAGGGGTGCAACTTGTTGTGGGCCCCAATGTAAACGCTGCCACCTGCTACTTCCACCGTGCGCAAGATCCTCCAAGTTTCTCCTGGCTGCATGTACACACAAGGTGGGGGCAGGCAAGCCACACTCTAAGCTGCCGGATGATAGTGCTGGGCTTGCATGTAAAAGAGGAAACTCAGGGAGTCCTCTGATTTCCAGATTCACATACAAGCCTATCGCTTTCACCGGGCAGCTCAGAGAGTGGCCTGCCTGCCCCCATCTCATGTGCATGTGCAAGGTTAAGAAGGGTTGAGCAGGGAGCCTGTACTGGGCTGGATGGGGGGGCTGAGCAGAGAGTGCACGGCTAGGGGAAAGTGCTTGGTCCATCACCCTGCATAGGTGAAACCGGAATAAAGGGGTTAAAGTGTCACTTACCACCAATAATTGTGGATTTTTTTTCTTTTTATAAGTGGGGGATTTCAAGTTTCTTAAAGCACTTTTATACGGAGTCTATAGTGAATGTACTCCCTCAGTCATTGACGTATCCGAACCAATGATTGGGGCACTACCTCCACCCTGCTCTGGACAATCACAACACCACATCATGTAGACTGGGTAATGTAGCCACATTAGCACATATAGAGTAGGATGGACAACTGCACCCTGAGATTAGCTCCAATTCCTGCACCTTTGCACTTCAGAATACCCCAATTCTTGCACCTTCACATGTTTTGGGACATCACCCCAAATCCTGCACCTTCACACCTCAGATCAGCACTAACTCCTGCACCTTCACACCTCATAGCAGCCCCAGTTCCTGCACCTTCACACCTCAGATCAGTCCAAATTCCAGCACCTGTAAATTAGTAGTTACCAATAGCTGGTTAATGACCAGTTCAAAATGAGAGAACGCAGCTTGGGGCGTCCGGCTCAACACCAGAAACAAATCTAGCCTGTCTGATGTGGGGGTGCAGGAAAAAATGTAAGGGGGCAGAGGATGGGTAGTCAGCAGGACAGAGAATAGGATCAGAAGGATAGAGAATGGGAGGTCAGCAAGGGAGTGTACAGAGCTCAGCAAAGCAGAGGACAGGGGTCAATATGGTGAAGAACAGGGTTCAGCAGCATGGTCAACCAGTGCAGAGGACAGGGTGTCAGCAGAGGAGTGTTCAGGGGTGAACAGTGCAGAGGCTGTGATCAGCAGGGCATAGAACTGCATCCACAGAGCATAGAACGGGGTTAGAGGGGCATAGGACAGTGTCAGTGGGACATAGGATGGTATCAGTGGGACATAGGATGGGGTCAGCGGGGCATAGGATGGGGCCAGTAGGGAAGAGGACAGGGGTCAGTGGGGCATAAGACAGGGTCAGCAGGGCTGAGGAAAAGGTCAGCACTGAAGAAGACAGGTGTCATTAGGGCATAGGACGATGTCAGGAGGGAATAGGTTGGGGTCATCAGGGCATAGGACAAGGGTCAGCAGGGCTCAGTAAAGTGGTCAGCAGGGCATAGGACAAGGGTCAGCAGAAATAGAATGGGGTCAAAGGGGCTCAGAGCAGGAGTCAGAAGGGCATAGGACAGGGGTCAGTGGGGCATAGGACAGGGTCAGTGGGACATAGGAAGACGTCATCAGGGAAGAGGACAGGGGTCAGTACAGCATAGGATGGGGGCAGCAGAACATAGCACAGGGGTCAGTGGGGCTGAGGATGGGGTCATTGTTTCTCAGGAAAGGGTTAGCAGGGCATAGGACAAAGGTCAGCTGGGCATAGGACAAGGTCAGCTGAGTATAGGACAGGGGTCATTGGGGCTGAGGATGGGATAGCAAGGCATAGGACAGGGGTCGGTAGGGCAGAGGATGGAGTCACTGCTGGCAGGGCTCTTAGCAGTACTGCTCTTCCCCACACTGCACACAGCTAAGATTGGATTATTGTACAGGCAATCTGCGCAGTGTGTAGCTGGCTGTTGCAGCTCTGTTGCTTTGACAATCTGAGGATTTCATAGCTCAGAACTGCAACACACCCCATGCAGATTGTCTGTACAAGAATCCATTCTTAGTTGTGTGCAGTGTGGGGAAGAGCAGCTCTGCTGCGTGTCCTGTGTGAGGCTCAGTGTACTCTGAGGATGGGGTGGATGAACTTACTGAACTGGGCACAGCATCCATGGAGGGGAAGGTGCACCAACCCCTAGATCCGGCTGTCCTCAACACCGCTTACTGAGTGAAGTAGGTGGGAATGGAGGCAGGTGGGACATTCCTGTGTAGCCAACCACAACTCCTGGCCTTCATTGTTGGTGTCCGGAACACTTACTGGGTGTTGGCGGCCTCTTCTGAGCAGATGGAAACCCAAGTAGCAGGAAGGCTGCATTGGCCCCCGGGAGCATGGGCAGGGTCGCCATTACAACCCCTGTGACCCCTGACGCTCTGCCCATGGAAAAAAAGCCTAAAGAAAATGAATGCAGCCACCACATCTTATTAGTAAGCTGCAATATATTACATTTTTGATTTCAGGTTTAATACTGCTTTTTAATGGAGTGAAACTATAATACTACGTAAAGGAATGAGGATTTAAGTGTATATACAGTATGTTAATCTATCAATTAATTTTTTTTATAACAATAAAGAGTTAACCCTTGCTATGGCAAGTAAATAAAAGCTAAAAGAACAGCATATTTATTATTGTATATGTAGCCTGCCTGCATTACTGTGATAAATACAGAAGGATCAATTGGGGTTTAAAACATATTTTAGTTTAGTTTTGTTAAAACAAGTATCAAATATACAGAATTACTGCAATCATGTATAGCATAGAACACTGCGTATACAGTATATAAATATATATATGGTTTGTGTAATAAACAGCAGTGGATAAAATCTCTTTGTCTGATCGCTGTTATATTTCCTGTAATCTAAGGTAAGATGTAATCTGATTGGTTACTTTCGGTAACTATACTTTGCAGTTAATTTATAAACTTTACATTTCCTATAAAATATAGATAAAGAGACAAAAACAAAACTGGATAAAAATAGGCCAGTTCCTATAATGCAGCGAAATTAAATTGAGGTATAGGCATCCAGAAAAGGACATACGGCAAAGGGCTGACCTTGCCTACAGGGGCTAGCAATCTGCTAATTCACGCTTCACATAATTCTGTAATGCTGCAGCCGCAAGTTACTTCCTCTTACCTTAGGGTGCATGTAGTGTAATTATGCATCACAAATAGGGCCATTGCAAAGTGTGTGATTAGCCCCCTCCCTTGTCAGTGTGTAACATCCCCACCTGGTTACATTGTTCTCCACTGTCATATTAGGGCTTCGCTTCGACGCAGGTTCCTGTTAACTATGTCATTGAGTCACATAGGCTTGTTATGTGAGATCACTCTAGGCTACAAGCTGTTCACCCCCCCCCCCTTCCCAAATCAATATTCCAACAGGACCAACCCTGCTACTCCTCTGATTACATTTGACAGATAAAGTGGGTGGTGAAGAGTTAGTAGATTAGAGGAAGGGAGAAGAGAGCTCTGAAATGTTGGATGTATACAACAAGACCCCTTTGACAGATGTAGAGCTCTGCAATCGCATGCATGCAGCACGACACCTTAGCATAAGAAAGGTTAATCCAGCTGCCAATTCTCTACGTCCTTTCTGCAAAACCAACCAGAGGTGGAGAATTGACTGCTTCTTAATGCAATCTTTACTGGAAAGGAAGAGATCTATTGGAAATGAGAAGAGAGTGAGGTGGGCTTGCGAAAAAAAAGCCACCCCCTGAAATTTCCAGCCAACGACAGCTCTGCTTAGAGAAAGGGGAGGGTTGCTTTATCCAATGGCATCAAATAGACATTAGGTCTAATTTTTTCCACAGTCTTTTTGTAAGCATAGAAGAATTTCATTTTTTAAAACAAGTGCATAATTTTTATTGTCTGTTTCTTTTGTATCAAACTGACTACTGACTAAGCAAAAAAAAAAAAAAAGAAAAAGAAAAAAGAA
Organism: Staurois parvus; assembly: GCF_062004578.1. Lineage (NCBI taxonomy): Eukaryota > Metazoa > Chordata > Amphibia > Anura > Ranidae > Staurois > Staurois parvus. The sequence goes on along the minus strand of NW_028318749.1, from coordinate 247,500 downwards.
AATACAAAAAAAAGACAACACGAAAAGCAACAGATTTTTTTCTCCAGTTTTCTATATTTTTGCATGGATACTGTTCATTGGAAATTCAAGATACGTGCAACAATATTGGATTTTATACTTTATGAATTTTCTATGAGAAAGGTAAGGTGCCATCCTTTGTTTTATTATAAGATGTGAGAAATGCAGTCTGTTGAATTATTCATTACAAAGGTTGTGTGATATGTCATATAGGATGCTGTTGTGCAATGATAAGAATGAATTTGCAATAAGGTTGATTATACTGCAAACATTACCACCTAGCTCAGTGCAGGCAGAGCAGCATGATTCTTCAACTGACACTGGCTGTGTCTGCCTGCCTGGCTGTGCAGTTCTTTGTGCCTTCAATCCAATTCAGCAATCACATCACAAGCCAATGGTCCTGCTATTTGTGTTTTTTAACCTATAGATTGTAAGAAGATTAGATCGCACTTGTAAATTCCCTGTCTTACGTATTATCGGACAACTGTCTTTAAGTTGCATCTGCCGCTGTCTACTTAACCATGTTTTTTTAGCCATTAAAAGATTAGATAGATAGATAGATAGATAGATAGATAGATAGATAGATAGATAGATAATGAGATGTACACATTGGGTGCAATGGATTTGCTGCTCTTTGTGTGAAGTGCACAAAGCAGGTTCAGCGTGCTTGTGTGAGCGTGTGCCTTGAATAACTAATAATCGTTTTTATGGTTGGGTGCAAACAAGGCTGCTTACATTACAATTACTATGGCTGGCCATCTGTGATGCCGGAGATTGATGCACCTATGAAGCTGACGGGACCAAACAATGTGCAAGAACAGAGGTGCCCATTTTGGGGGGGTCTGGTTAAGTCCACCACTTATGGAGCATAATTATTCAATGGAGACTTGATAACGAGGCTAATGGATCAGTGTGTCCATGTCAAGTTATTATATGCAAGGTAGCAACTTGTGGATGTGTGCCTCTCACATGGTTTGGTGCATGATACAGATCAGTGTGTTCAACGTCCACTGTGTATGTGCCAGTAGAGAATATGGGATTTGTGTACAGTCGGTGGAAGGAGGAGGGGTGTAATCAGAGTAAAAACAGCATCCCTAAAGCAGCAGTAAGGGGATAGGGGGAAGGGTGCCATTTCCACATTGTTGGTTGCCATGGAAACAGTACAGGCTAGCTGGCATGCTTTATATGGGCTGGGTGCACTGTAAAATGAATGGACGGGGAAGGGTGATGTGGAAAAGGGAAAAGTCCAGTTGTTGCAAACATATAGGAATTGGTGCAGCTGAAAGACAAATCGCTAGTTTATAACCTCAGAATGATGCTACCTGCATAGCGATGTGCAAGGATCTATTGGCAAAATAATACAGAAAGACCCCAACTCAGCTTTAGTCAATGCAGCGTATGTTGCATTATGTAAAAGCGCAAACGATGGAGGAGGCGAGCCAGCTGTAAAGGAGCAAGGGCTGATGGGATTATTTCATAGGTAGAGCCGCACTTTCAAAGCAGTTTAACTTTATAGGGCACGGCTCAGGTAATAAAGAGCAGGGATGAGATAATACTGCAGAGTCATTAATGTGTGATTTATAGGCAATCTCGGGTTTTATTTCAAAACGGACTGAACAAAATCTGCTGTACAATTGATGGTACTGAGTCATATGTATTGTGTGGAAGATTACCGGGAAGTGACATCATGATGATAAAGAAAGGTCATACGAAAATAATAACATTTCAATGAAAATAAATCTGTGTAAGCGGTGAGTAACATCATCGGGAATGAATGGCCTCTAAACTCACAACACATTGTCCTTTTCAGTGCTAACTGCCAAAGTATCTGTGAATCAGGTAAGAATCAGTGACATCACCTGTGTAGATTCAGAATCGGCAGTATTGTAGGAGGACCTACCGGTAGACCATATTGGGCTTAATCTTTATGATTATAAACTGTCTAGGTTGCTCATAACAACAACCAACTTTTTCACATTTCATAACCTGCAAAAGCACACAATACTTTATTAGCAGCTCTTACATCCATTCCAGCCTTTGATAAATCATGCTTTCTTGTGTGCAATGGTCAGCCAGTCCCAGGTTTTTAAGTTGGTATTGGACAAAAATATGGGGACCATTTAATACATGAAAGATCTGCAATGGTGGTAGAGGAGTAGGGGTGTTTGACACTTGAATTAATTGGCCAACACCCCACAGTGCCCCTTCTTTTATATCCTCATTTGTAGAATGGCAATGGAACTTACCAAACATTTGACATCCACAAGTATGTGTAGTGAATACAATTCTCTGGGTCTTAATGTCAGGATGCAATAACATAACATAGAGGTGCCAGGTCAGAAATGCACACAGTGTTGGATCTGCAGAGGTGGTTCTGGGGTATGGGTGCTTAAGCACCTGAAATAATTGGCCAACACCCCATAGTGTCCCCTTCTTTTATATTCTCATTTGTAGAATGGCAATGGAACTTACCAAACATTTGACAGCCACAAGTATGTGTAGTGAATATGATTCTCTGGGTCTTAATGTCAGGATGCAATAACATAACATAGAGGTTCCAGGTCAGAAATGCACACAGTGTTGGATCTGCAGAGGTGGTTCTGGGGTATGGGTGCTAAAACACCTGAAATAATTGGCCTAGCACCCCATAGTGTCCCCTTCTTTTTATATTCTCATTTGTAGTGTGGCAATGGAACTTACCAAACATTTGACAGCCACAATTATGTGTAGTGAATACGATTCTCTGGGTCTTAATGTCAGGATGCAATAATATAACATAGAGGTTCCAGGTCAGAAATGCACACAGTGTTGGATCTGCAGAGGTGGTTCTGGGGTATGGGTGCTAAAACACCTGAAATAATTGGCCTAGCACCCCATAGTGTTCCCTTCTTTTATATTCTCATTTGTAGTGTGGCAATGGAACTTATCAAGCATTTGAAAGCCAAAAGTACAGAGGTTCCAGAGGAACACAGAGGTTCCAGGTTCGAAATGCACACTGGGGTTGCTTGACTAAAACTGGAGAGTGCAAAATCTGGTGCAGCTCTGCATAGAAACCTATCAGCTTCCAGGTTTTTTTGTCAAAGGTTAATTGAACAAGCTGAAGTTAGAAGCTGATTGGCTACCATGTACAGCTGCACCAGATATTGCACTTTCTGGTTTTAGTAAATTAACCCAACTGTGCTGCAGCCCCACAATGGGAGGTCATAGTGGGGCTAAGTCAGTGCAGCTAGCCATTATAAGGAGGGGAGTTTCTAGGTGGAACTGGCTAGCTGTTGCTGGGCAAGGAACACGCCAACAGCGTACTGCTAAGTGCCAGTAATTGAAAGGGTAGCGTGACTGCAGGCAAGGGAAAACTTATCTTGCATGCAACAGGAGCACCAATCAGGATGGGGCCTGGCCAGGGTGGAAAAAAAAGTCTACCGCTGTTTGCTGTAGTGCCTGAACACTGTATATTTCTTTGTAGCCTTCTGTTCAGCTACATCACTATTAAGTACCGGCATGGAAAAATCTCTAGAGAGGCCACTGATAATCTGATGCCTGTAGGCAGAAGGAACATTTTATACACTTTACACACTGCTGCAAATTTTTGGACAAGTTGTAACACAGCTGGGAACATGGTTGAAACAAATGGTATAGCAGGTAGGCAAAAGGCTTTGTATCAGACCAGCATGTTAATGAAACGATGCCAGACATTTTATTTGTTCTTGGGATGGCAGATCCTTCCACACTCTGAACTGCTATAGAGGAGTTGTGCAGTGGATCTGACATATCCTATAATGCTTCATTCATGCGTCTACAGGAGCCCCAAGTACTGCAAATGCTGATTCAGAATACCCAATCTTTATATCCATGGTTGATTTTTTTTCTTGTAATAATGCCTTAGATAAATATTATGAACCTAGAGAGGCCATGACTTTGTTACGTTTCATGTAAATTTTGCACTAAGGTTTCTAAAGCTGGCCATAGATGAGTAGAAAAAGGAACGAAAATTTGAATGAAAATTTAAATGTTCCTTTGATATAACACTTGATTGACCCATCATTGTTTTGGAATTCTCCAGCAAACATCAACATTTTTCTGATCGTTTTCAACATTAATGCATCATTTTTTTTTCTAATCAATTTCTTTATGGGCAGAAATGATACAATGGAATTTTTACATTGTTTCCTGATTGCACCACTAATGGTTCGAAATTCATTCGTTAAGAAATCACTCTATTGTATTCTGACAGCGGGGAGACTTGCACACCATCAGAATACACTGATCAGCACTGCCGGGTATAGCTGGCAGCACTGATCAGGGGCGGACTGACCATTAGAAAACTCGGGCACAGCCCGAGGGCCCCATGAGATGCCCCTGGTAGCTTTCATAGGCTTTTTTTGGGTGTGGTTTGAGTGTGGGCAAGGACACAGGGGCCCCATGATCCCCTATTTCCCGGGGGCCCCATGAGTTGTCAGTCCGCCCCTGGCACTGATCGATTAGGAAAACCCAACAGGCTGGTTGTACAGAAGTTGATCAGTAGATCGACTTCTGTACAACTAGCCTGCCCATACATGGATGGAAATTTGGCCGGTTCCAGCTGAACCAGCTGAATTTCGGCCGGCTTAAGTGTGCCTATCTCTATTAGAAATCTCAAGTGTCTGTTTATATTTAAATTTTAACTGTATAGAAATGCTACAAAATATAGCAAGACTTTGAAAATAGAAAGGAAAATGGCAATAATATTTTTGTAAGCTCTAGCAACTGATCAATGAGCTGTACGTGCTGTAACCTCTAGGAATCAGTGAGTAGTAATGATATGCTGTAACCTCTGACAACCAATTGCTGCCTGATCTGCTGCAGTATACTGATTTCGAGTCTAGCTGCTATTTACTGTATGTCTCAGAGTGGGGGGCTGGGGGGGGGGGGTGGCTAGGGGGGGCAACAAAATGTTTGCCCAGGGTCCAATCAATATTAAAGATGGCCCTGCACATCTAACACCACAATCTATACTAAACACCTGAGCATGGTGCACTAAGGCACCCTGGACTACAAATTTTAAACCCCTATAGAATCCCTCAGGGAGCCTAGTGCATAAAGCATTGCTGAAGCAAATGACAGCGCTCGGCGCTACGAAATACACCAACACAATTTACCAACTAATACTCTGCCTGTAAAAGATCAATCACTGCCTTGCTGGTACTTAGCAAGGAGTCAGCAGTGTCAGCCTATGGATGCAGCCGCTATGTCTGGGTTGGGCCTTTAGAACATCTACACTGACTCTCTGCTTAATTACCATAGGGGGGTAATTGATCTTTTACAGGCTGGGGACTTGTGCTGTTTTAATTCTGTTTTGAATGACGAGTGCTGTCATTCATAACACAAGCCACTAGCTATTACCTTGACTGTAAAATATCAGTTGTCTCCCCGATGGGCACTGAGTGGACAGTCAAGGCAATGGATGCAACCACTGTGTCTGCAGACTGCACTGAGCCCTATAGAGTATGTTTCTACTACACTACTACTACTGCAGTGCAATACTGCACTGCAGTAATACAATATCTTCACTTTCTACAGAGATAGGGAGCACTGTACTGTAGCTCCCCCATGCCCACAAATTGGGCTTCTGCTTGGAGTGGAGCTACAGCTAGCAGAAATATAGAGAAAGGTGTAATTGTAGTACAAATTGCAACTAAAAATAAGAAAAGGACCAAGTGTTCCATGCACTAAGTTCCTTGGAGGATTCCATAGGGATGTAAAATTTGTAGTAATACTTCTTTAAAATAAACGTGTACTTTGCCTATGCAGGACAGTATTTAGAAATCATGCTATTCTGAACACATATAAAAACGATACACTGATTATTTGTTCAGCATTATATTACTATTTTACAGTAGAAATGTTTCTTCTTTGTGGATGACTTCTGGGGGAAATACCTTTTTTTGTGGTATAATTGTGTTATATATGTTCATAGCAGACTATATGAATATAAAATCATACTCTTTTTCTATAAGAAAGAATAATAACATTAGGGGCTCAGTCACACCAGCTCCACTGGGCAATGCTGGGCAGTGTTACCCAATGCAGTTCTAATAGATAGATTATGCAATTTTTGCTGAATTGGTGTGCTTTGGAAAAAAAAGACATGTTGTAGTCTTGTGCAGCATGCTGTTGCACATAGAATTAAAAAGGGTGTAAACTTAAATAATGTTTGAAGTAATTGTAAAGGATCACTTTTTATTTTTTAAAAATAACAAACCCTACCTGCTCTTTGCAATGGGTTTGCACAGAGCAGCCCCAATCCTCTTCTTCTGCGATCCCCCTGATGGCACTCTTGGCTTGCTATGGGGCACTTATGCTTGCTTGCTTCTGAGATGGTTCTGTGTGTCCATAGACAGTGCATCTCGGTCCCCCCCCCTCCTCAACTACTTCCTCACTGGCTGTGATTGACAACAGCGGGAGGCAGTGGTTCCTGGTGCTGTCTCTGAGCCAATGAGGAGGGAGAGAGCTTCTGCTCTACTGCACATTGCTGGATTGAGATCGAGCTCAGGTCAGTATAAGTGGGTGGGGGGAGCTGCATGCACTAGAATGCACTAAGGTTAAAAAAAAAACACTTGAAGTTAAAAAGAGAAAAAAAAGCAAGCACTGTGATTAATTTTAACAATGCATCTCAGTGAGCGTGCACAGTGCAGTACAGAGTGATAAATATGTATGCCTTAGTGCATGTCTGCTAGTGCGAATCAGCTTTTAATACAACAAATGAGTTAAAAAAAGGATCTTATGAAGCATGCTCCAGTTTGCCCTAATAAAGAAGAGGACGCTTCCTAACCCCTTTTCAAAAGAATAAATGACTTGCTCATCTGTAAAAGGTTGTAGTGTGTACAGTGTACAGTGTAAGAGTGGCCATAGAGAGCCCAGAGTTCACCAGCAATGCTCTCAATACATGCCATCTGTGTCCCACTTAGGGGGCGATAACGAGCGCCTTTGGCTGTCGGAGGAGCTTATTATGACATACGGAGATTTTTCAATGTCTTGGCCACACAAATATCTTCCGTCGCTCTTGGGGTGACATCTGAGTGTCTATGGGCAGACAACTTTGTGGAAAAAGCAGTTTCTTGGCTCCTGAATTCATAGCTGAAGTTAAAACATCTGTTCTTCCAACGGCACAGGCTGTCTCTGTATCTTTTTAGTGATCATAAACAGCTTGGCTCTGAAGTTCTACGCACAATCAGAAAGCATTGCAAATGCATGGTGTGGGGCATGCAAGAGAAGTGGAGTAACGGTGGATAAATGACTTGGCATGATTTTTAACTTTGTTTTACCCAGGTTTTATGAAATGGGTTGCTTTCTTAATCCTTTTCTGACCACTCTGGTGTCCCTTTAACTGGGATCACATGCGGGGGGGCAGGTAGGTCTGATTATTCCTGTGACCATTGTGATTGGTTGTCACATAATCAGAGCGACGGTATCTCCGGTTCCAGATCATTAGTACAGGCTGAAAGCTGTCTTTTTACAGCTCAGTCTCTGTGTTGGGATTGAGAACGTGCAATGAGTGCTCTCCCAGCACAGACACCACTGCCTCCCATAGATGCATATGTGGGTGTTAAAGCCCACCCTCTTTACCACTGTACATATGTGTTACGTGGGCGGCAAGAAGTTAAAGGAGTTCTATGGTCACAGAATACGCTTTCATTTTATAACATCAGCATGGTAATAACAATACAAACAATTGTTATATCTGACAATCCAATATAAACTTACTTGAAAAATCTCCTTCCATGTTGTGAGTGTTGCCTGTCTGTTGGCAATCCCCTTCCACAACTTCCTGGATTCCCTCCATGCTTTGCAGCTTCTCCTCTGCTGTTCCCCTTAAGTGCCTAAGGACTACATATCCCATGGTACAATGCTGCCTGCAAGCAGTAATTCCTGTACTGACTCCACCTCCTGATCCTCCTCCTCTCAACACCTTTGTAATGCAGAAGGCAGGCTCTGTGAAATGTGTGACACAGCAGTGCCTACTCACAGGGCATAGTGACTACATATCACTGGATTCAAGGAAGGAAATGTGTGGGGATCTTCAAACGGGCGTTCCGTATGTTCGTTTTTCATCTGTCTGTTTACAGATGAAAAACTGACATCTATGTATTTCTATGGACTAGTTGATGTAAACGGATGATCATCTGTTTACATCCGGTAATGTCCACATCTGTTGACATTTTTGAATGGAAGAAAACCCTATTTTTCTTCCATAAAAAAAACGAAATGGGTGAAAAATGGATGTAAATGGATGAAAAATGGATGCAAACAGATGAAAAATGGATGTAGATGAACATACGGTCCGTTTTTGCATTGGTAAAGGATGTATAAAAAAAATTTAAACGGATGAAATAACAGATGTAAACTGATGAAAAATAGATGTAAACTGATGCAAACTGATGACAAAACTGATGTAAACTGATATGCACTGATGAAAAATGGATGTAAGCAGATGAAAAACTGATGTGAACTGATTAGTTTTTTCTTGGAAAAAACATGACTGAACTGATGAAAAAAACGGAACGCCCGTGTGAAAAGACCCTAAGACCCCGGTCACACTGGATCTGAATTGGCATGCGATTTGCATGCCATGCAACTTGCAAATCGCAGCCTATTGTCCGCAATTAGAGTGGTCATATCAGTGCGGTTCCGACTTAGTCGGAGTCATGACGATTTCTAAAGTAGTACATGCACTACTTTTTGTGCGATTTGCATAGACATCTGTATCAGATCTCTTGCAATTCGCACCTGAAATCGGCATGTCATCCGACTTCACTGTAAGTCGCACGATTTCAAAGTAGGGTTTGATTTGACCGGGGTGTAAGTTTACAAACTTCAAGATAGTTCAGATTAATAGAAGTAGGATAGAAATAGTCTGAAAATACAATATGGAAATTAATGTATGAGTTTACATTTCGACCATATACTGTATATGTTCTAAAGTCTATTTAAAGTGATACTAAACCCAGGACCCTACATTTACTGTATCTGATTTCCCACAGTACACAGAACATGGAAATGCAATTATTTTAGTAAATATAAACTGCTAAATACCTCTCATCAGCAGTTAGAGCAATCTTGTTACTTCTATCAGTGTCCAGCAGAGCACTGGTTAAAGCTTGTAGGATACGTTTTAAATCTCCCTTGATTGTACTATCAGGCTGCAGGATCTGACCCTCTGTCTGTACAGTGCTGATCACATGCATTCTCCCAAGGAAAAAAAAACCTCTCTAGCAATATACACCCCCAAGGCTCTGTACTATCAGCAGATGGATTGGGGACAGTAGAATTGGAGGATCAGAGAAGACAGGATCAAACATTCTTTTTATACAATGCAGCGGATTAACCCCTTAGGTTCCACAGTGAGTATAACAAACATGCTTTACTGTATATACAGACTGATTTTACTGTTGTGGGTTGAGTAACTCTTAATATTTTATTAATGGAAGGAGTGGGGAAGTTTCAAAACCCCTCTAAGGTTATTATTAATATGTGCCCCCATGAGGTCATTCAGCCTCTCTATTGGTCCTGGTAACCATTGTCTTTGTGACAGAAAGTAATGAGAAATCCCCAAAAATCGTCACTGAGCCACAAGAGAAGAGAAAACTAAATTGTTAGCAAGAAGACTGTAAATGGAAAATATAGTTTGTATATGTCTGTGGTCCCCTCCTAGGTAGTGTAGGCTGCTAGGAACATTTAGCTTAGTTCCAGAGGAGCGATGGTTGATTGCTCTGGCCCGCTCAGTGGTTGACAGATTGCTGATCTGATTATTTTTCTAGAATCTCAGTGGGAAAAAAAAGATGGGCAGCTTTAATATTTATGGAGCCCAGCCAATCCCTGTGGAGATGTGTCCAGTAGGTGGTTGGAGAACCCTGAGGCCTGGGGCAGAGGAGTAGTAGGTCCTGAGCCCAGTCCTATAGGAGAAGTCCCCTGTCTAAGGGGTTCTGCCCCTTAGGGCAGTCTGCTGGAATGCTGTTCGGGAGTCATCGAGGTCCCAGCTGTAGCATAGCTGGGGCGCCTATTTCCAAAGTCTGGTATGAAATCTATTGACCTTGTGAGTACTGACCTAAATCATGTGCCCTAGAGACTGAGGACAGTTCTCAGTTCTTAACCACATGTGGACCACCCGCCTGCAATCTACTGTGGACGGGGGCCTGCACAGGCAAAGCGACATACCTGCACGCCGCTATGTGGTTCCGAGTTTCAGGCACACTCGCTCCCCCGCCCGCCTGCTGCCGCTGTGATTGTACACAACAGCAGAAGCCTGTCAGCAAGTCCTGACCAATGATTCACGGCCAGGACCTGCTAATCAGCTGTGTACAATCAGATTTCATAATAGTGTGTACTGGGCTTAAGTGTGGCTGTAATCTTGTCTAAACAGAATTACAACTCTTTTGACAAGACAATTTACAGAGATTGTTCAATTCTGAATGTAAGAGTCTTCTTATAGTCATGGTCCATCGGGAGGGTCACTTTATGACCACAGTTTTACTCACACAAAATGTTCCATGCCATTAAAAAACATTCATTAATATTCTAGCAAAGGACTGGTATTAGAAATCTTCGTATTCTTAGTTTTCAGACTCTGTTGCCAAACAAATTAAGATCCATTCACACTTGTGTGACCCGTCTTGCAATGTTGGGCACATAAAGTTTCATGAAAAGTCACACCCCATGTTTTCAAAGACAACCATTCATATATGTGTGACTTAAAGTCGTAGCAACTTTAAAAAGGTTCCTACACTACTTTGGTCCGACTTTCACGAGATTTGACTATCATAGACTGCAATTTAAACTCTCAAAATTCGCATGAAAGTTGCATCTTAATGTTATCAATGTTACAGTTGTGCAACGGTCAAAGCCAAAGTCAACAGCCAAAGTTGCATCCAAGTTACACTCATCCAAAGTTGCATCAAAGTTGCATCAAAGTCACAATGGAAAGTCGCAATGGAAATTGCAGGACTTTGGAGTTGCACAAGTGTGAATGGAGCCTAAGTCATAGAGGTATCATCACTCAAAGTGGTTGTAAACCCTTACATATACCCAGTGAAGTGACTACCCTCAGGTGGTACACGGATATGAAACAAATCTTCCAAGATAAGTTATACCTTGCCTACAAGGAGAAGGTGTTCTGTTAGCAAGTGAGTCAGGCTGCCCAGGCTGGGAAGGGGTTAAGCATGTCTTTGCAGTTCCCTGGTCTTTCTGGGCTCAGCCCTCTCCTTTGTGCTGTTATAAAAAGGGGGAAGGCTCTGCTCACACAGCTCTGGTCACTTAAGCTCAGAGAGGAAGATGTAGCCATTTACAGCCAACAACCGCCCAGGAGCCTTCCTTCTTAGACCTGCCTGCTAAGGATGCTCTGACATGGTCCTACGGAGGGGGGACAGCTGGGCCCTGCAGTCCGCCGGAAGGCATCGGCTTATTGGAGAACTGCCACACAATGGATTTCCACCGTGGACTATCACCTGGGCAGCCACAATTTAGGATAGTTAGTGAAGGATGCTTTTGTACTGAACTGTGTTTGTACATTGTGAAGACTTTCAGCAAAGTTCATTAAACTGTTTCCTGGGCCTTGTCTGAAGTTACTTAAAATGGAAGCATGACGGTCAATGGCAGCTAAATGAACTTGGTTCGGTTACAGCACATTGGGGTATGAAGCAAGTCTGTTACAATGGGTTAACTTGGCATCAAAAGTGGAGGAGAGAGTAGTTGTCACAGGTAACCAAGGACTGGTGAAAAGTGTTTCAGCTGCCTGTCGTTAAGCATGGCATGATGTAAATTTAGTTTGGGTACAGCGTTGCATGACTGCGCAAGTATCGTAGTACAGTACAGCAAACAAATGGCCTGGTCATGAAGGGGGTAAAGTCTTACGGAGCTCAAGTGGTTAAAGTAAAAGTCCAGTCTAAAACTATCTAAGCTTAAACCTGCTCCTACCCCCATTCTAGGCCCTATACTGACTACCCTGTAAAGGAAAGATGTGTCTACTCACCTAATCTAAGGGCGCTCTGTAGAGAGGAGGGATAGCTGACAACTGATGCCCCATAGTAAGTCTGTGGGTGACATCACCACCTAGAGACGCTGCAGCAGTTGTCACTGCTCTCTCCTTTCCCCTGAAGCCAGTTAGCTAAGTATACACATCTTTCCTTTACAGCAGGGTTTCTCAACCAGGGTTCCGTGGAACCCTAGGGTTCCCCTAGTGGTTGCTAGGTGTTCCTTGAGTAAACAGCAATATTTGCCTCTCAGGTAAGTTCCCACTGACACCATTGATCTTTTTAGCAATGTGTAAGGGGGCAATAATGGTTGAACTGGATCGACTTTTGTCTTTTTTCAGCCAGACTAACTGTATCTATGTAATTCTTCCCAATGACCACAAGTGTAAGGAGCATTCTGACCTCTGACTATCACGCTAATGTACCATGAGTTGTAGATATACTCTTTTTTAGCACGGGTTCCCTGGAACCGGAAAGTTGTGTCAAGGGTTCCTCTGCATTGAAAAAGGCTGCTTTACTGGGTAGTTTGTATAGGGATTAGAATGGTGGTGGAAGCAGGGTTTTTATTTATTACAGGTGCTTGTATAGTGCTGTCAATTTATGCAGTGCTTTACATATTGTACATTTACATCAGTCCCTAACCCTCAAGGAGTGTACAATCTAAGGTCCCTGACTTACATTCATACATACTAGGACCAATCTAGACAGGATCCAATTAACCTACCAGCATGCCTTTGGAGTGTGGGAGGAAACTGGAGTACCCAGAGAAAACCCACACAGGCACAGGGAGAACATGCAAACTCTAGGCGGGAGTTGCCGTGGCTAGGATTCGAACCAATAACCCTAGTACTGCCAGGCGGAAGGGCTAACCATTTAGCCACTTTGCTGCCCTGGGTTAAGCTTACATAGGTTTAGAGCAGACTTGTACTTTAACCACATGCTGCCCAGCCACTGTATAAATACGGCGGCAGGGCGGCACGGGCAGGCAAAACCACGTTTTAAAACATGTGTTTTGTAAACAGGTAGGGGGCGCGTGCGAGGCGCGCCGCCGCCCTACCTGTCCCGCGATCACAGCCGCGGATGTCAGTCGCCGGGTCACAGTCGGTCCTTATCGGCTATCTCCCGGCGATCGGTGGCAATCAGTGACAGAGAGCACAGCTGTGCTTTCTGTCACTTCCCTGACAGTTCGAAGAACAAGCTGATCAGGACAGAAGAGTTTCTCTCTCCCGATCAGCCTGTCCCCATCCAGCACACACCCCCGCCCCCTAGTAAAACACTCCCCCTCACACAGATAACCCTTCCCTGAAAAATAAAGTTAACCCCTTCCTCCCCAGTGCCATTAGTACAGTGTCAGTGGTTTTTTTTTTGCACTGATCACTGTATTGGTGTCACTGGGGATGTCAGTGACCCCAAGTCAGTACCCCCCAAGGTCAGAATGTCCGCCGCAGTCCCGCCATAAGTCGCTGATCGCCGCCATAAGTCACTGATCCTCTGGAGCTCAAGTGATTAAGATGTAAAAGGAATACACTGACACAGATAGGGCATGGTCATTTTCAAACCTGATGTGCTAAGATTGTGGATGAAGCTAACAGAGTGAATGGCGTACACGTGAACTGTCTTTGTAGCTGTGGACAGTGAGGGACAATCATATGCACAGCAGCAATTTCTGCTCATTAATAAGGATTATATTGGGTTTAAGCTGCTGCTGTGTTAGACAGCACATACAAATGGCAAGCAATATTCCCGCAATGGTAAACATCCAATCTAGCTTTACAGCCTTAACGTGTCAGTATTAAGTATGATAATTCTTTAACTTGAAACTGGCTTAGGCGATAAGTGTGTGTGTCTGCAGAGCGATAATACATTTTGATTTTAATCCACTGGATGATGACATGAAGGAGAGGAACATGGCAGGAGCCTAAGCAGGATTTCTGAAGGTGTTATTTCATTTTTGGACATGCTGGTATAGTCAGCATTGTTACTGGATGAAATGAAGTTGATAGCATTTTTGAGAGGCTCTTAGCGGTAAGCTAAATTACTGCTATTTTTGTTTAAAGTCCAATTGAACCCTCATGGTTTCTTACTGTGATGCTGTTGGCTGCATATACGATAATAAATCTGCTTTTCTTTTACTTTTTTTTAACTGCTAAGTACCACAGCAAGGGTTAAAATATCATGTGTTTGTGGCACTTACAGAGTTGGACCGATGCTCTTACACACAAAGCAGTGGCCCAGCTCTCTAGAGGTTTGACATGCTCCTCCACCCTTCCTCCTGAACTCTACTGCAATCAACAGCCTTGTTCAGGGGTGGGAGCACTGTTAGAGCAGTGTTCAGGGGGAACTTTCAGATTGCTAGAGAGTTGGACCTTTGTGTTTATCTCCTTCCCACCTGGCCCAGTATCCCTTTAAAAAGTTTGTAATGCCCAGGGGGAGGAAGGGGAGGACCAACAATCATGACTGGTTTGATTGGCTGCCAGAGTGGTCAGATAATCATAGCCAGTCCCGCCAGCTAGCCGGTTCTGCTCTGTTAGTGAGGATCAAGAGCTGTCTATGACAGTTCAGTTTCTGTGCTGGGAGTGCGCAGTGAGCGTGCTATCAGCAGAGAGACATCAGCTGCCCAGTGACGCATACTGTATGTGTATTGTGTGGGCATTAATACCTACCCTCTTGTTGCCGCACATATGTTTTACGCGGGTGGAAACAGGTTATGAGCCATGGTCTGATTCTACTAGTGCTACAGGGAATTTTAACCCTTTCTGCAGTGCTAGAAAACCAGATGTGTTATTGTATATGCATTCAGACTATATTCCAGTGATGAATTGCTCACACACATTCCTTTTTTTTGCCTTAAAAATTAAGCAAAACCGCCTAAAAGTGACGAGTGAAACGGAGAAGGGGCTGAGGTGGGGGATGGTGGAATGGCCCTTCTGCGCTCTGTAGAAGTGATTGGGTGGCTGTTGAGCCATTCAGATCATTTCTATATTAAAGCCCATTGCCAGCTGAAAGCTTTGAATGCAGCAGTAGCCATGATCCCAGGACAACCACTTCAACCTGAGCTTTTTACAGGTGCATCCTAAGGGTGTGCAGTATTTAAAATGCACATTTTTCTGCATTGTGTTAAGACAGCCTGTTCATTTTGAAAGGGCAAAAGCCAAAAAAACACTCCAGCACTATTTTTGACCACCAAAGCATACCATAGTGCGCAACATTTCTATAATTGCGAAGAGCAAATGCGTTCGTTTATACTGCAAACATGTGATGGGTTGCTAATCAGATATACAATACAGGTGAAACTCGAAAAATTAGAATTTCATGCAAAAGTTCATTTATTTCAGTAATGCAACTTAAAAGGTGAAACTAATATATGAGATAGACTCATTACATGCAAAGCAACATAGTTCAAGCCGTGATTTGTCATAATTGTGATGATTATGGCTTACAGCTCATGGGCCCCTTTTGCAGCAATTACTGCCTCAATGCAGCGTGGCATGGAAGCTATCAGCCTGTGGCACTGCTGAGGTGTTATGGAAGACCAGGATGCTTCAATAGCGGCCTTCAGCTCTTCTGCATTGTTTGGTCTCATGTCTCTCATCTTTCTCTTGGCAATGCCCCATAGATTCTCTATGGGGTTCAGGTCAGGCGAGTTTGCTGACCAATCAAGCACAGTAATCCCACGGTCTTTGAACCAGGTTTTGGTGCTTTTGGCAGTGTGGGTAGGTGCCAAGTCCTGCTGGAAAATGAAGTCAGCATCCCCATAAAGCTCATCTGCGGAAGGAAGCATGAAGTGCTCCAAAATCTCCTGGTAGACGGCTGTGTTTACCCTGGACTTAATGAAGCACAGTGGACCAACACCAGCAGATGACATGGCTCCCCAAATCAACACAGACTGTGGAAACTTCACACTGGACTACAAGCATCTTGCAGTGTGTGCCTCTCCATTCTTCCTCCATACTCTGGGTCCTTGGTTTCCAAATGAGATGTAAAAGTTGCTCTCATCAGAAAAGAGGACTTTGGACCACTGAGCAACAGACCAAGTCTGTTTTTCTTTAGCCCAGGTAAGACGCTTCTGATGTTTGTTGTTCAGGAGCGGCTTGACAAGAGGAATATGACATTTGAAGCCCATATCCAGGATCCGTCTGTGTGTGGTGGGTCTTGATGCACTGACTCTAGCCTCAGTCCACTCCTTGTGAAAGTCCCCAACACTTTTGAATGGTCTTTTCCTGACAATTCTCTCCAGGCTGTGGTCATCCCTGCTGCTTGTGCACCTTTTTCTTCCACACTTTTTCCCTTCCACATAACTTTCTATTAATGTGCTTTGATACAGCACTTTGGGAACATCCAACTTCTTTTGCAATTACCTTTTGAGGCTTTCCCTCCTTATGGAGGGTGTCAATGATGGTTTTCTGCACAACTGTCAGGTCAGCAGTCTTTCCCATGATTGTGATTCCTACTGAACCAGACTGAGAGACCATTTAAAGGCTCAGGAACCCTTTGCAGGTGTTATGGCTTAATTAGCTGATTAGAGTGGGACACTTTGAGCCTAGAATATTGCACCTTTTCACAATATTCTAATTTTCTGAGATTGTTGATTTGGGGTTTTCATGAGCTGTAAGCCATAATCATTACAATTATGACAAATCACGGCTTGAACTATCTTGCTTTGCATGTAATGAGTCTATCTCATATATTAGTTTCACCTTTTAAGTTGCATTACTGAAATAAATGAACTTTTGCACGATATTCTTATTTTTTGAGTTTCACCTGTATATTGTGGTGTGCGTATGCTAACGAGTAACATAACATTTGTGCATGGGAGTGAATCCATCATTATAGGTGTTGGCCCCTGCCGACGTCTTATGATGATGAAACACGTTAGGTGGAGCTAAGCCGTGTGATGCGGAAACGGATGGTGGCCATCTTGTTGGTTTGAAACAACATCTTTACTGATATGCTGGTTTCTTATTGATTTATGAAAGTGCAATACTTTGAATAAATTGGATTTTTAGAGTTTTCTACACTATGAGATGCTTCGCTTTCTCTATGCCTTTCATTTTTGGGAGAGATACTATTGTTTAGTGGCGAATCAATCTTGATACTGGGGAAAGTAGAGCAAGTGTTGTTAACCGGAGGATTGAATCTGCCTGGAGTCTGGCCATAACCATTGAGTAGAACTGTGCTATTTGACCGCTTTTTCTTTAGTGGTCAAAGATATCTGGTAATTGGCTGTTTGATCACTGATGGTTGATGACTCTTCTGGCCTGATTTACATCACTCATCATTCACTGTATTTTATGAGGACGTTAAATGAACTGGCTGAGATCCTTTTTGGTGTTTGCTCACTTTTAACCCATTCTGATGTGGTTTAATTGTACTGTTTATATCTTTGCCAAAGTAGCGCTGGACTTCTTTCTTTTATATAGGTGTAGGCTGCCATTTATGATTTTGCTTTGAACATGATAGTTGCTTGGCTGTAATATTTATCCACCTGCTTTGATACTTTTTAATACTAAAATAATACTAAACCAAAAAAGCATTTATGATATATAGCTGATATTCATCAAATTCATCAATTCATCAAAAAGGTGTTGGGTTGAGATCATGGCTCTGTGTTCTTCCACACGAAACTGGTCAAACTATGTCCTTATGGAGCTGGCTTTTTGTACAAGAACAATCCTGACAATAATGTCAGGGTCCACCCAGATGCCCGATTGGCAGCTGGCTCAGCCTGCCAGTAAGCATTGGAGGGGCAGAGCAGAGAGACAGTCATCGCTCTCTACTCAGAGCGGACCAAGAACTGAGCGATCAGTGGTCAAGTGAGTGCCCTGTTCTCGGTCTTAGAGTTGTAGGAGGATAGCTGCAGCATCAGACCATACTGCAGCATGGAGGTCAGTATGTATGTTTGTTTTTATATTACCAAACTTCTCTTTTAAGATAGCACTGCAGACAGCACATGAATTTCACTAGGTTTCTGGCAGGATCAACAGGTATATGAAGTTTTTGAACATATTTATAGATAAACACTTTCAATTGTATATTTAGCAGACTAAAAGTAGCTAATAGGAGAAGTTCATTATTAGGGTTTACACACCCTTTAATATACAGGAAAACAAGAATATCAGTAATGTCTGTGCGTGATATAGTACAGATAGTAGTACTGATAGTTTTGCAGCTTCATACAGTGATTATATGCTCTTAAAAAGGTAATACACTCTGCATTTTTTAAAATGGGCCCTCTACAGATTTATGTCATAATGTGCTAGAATGCACATTATGGCAGGCTTACCTGTCAAACGGAGCCCTCCAGCACTACGATATCACCGTTCCTGCTGGTCCCGCCACTTACATCTTCGCCCGGACTTCCTTCTGGGTTCTGTCTCTTCGGCCACTTGAATGGCTGGACCTCGATGACATTACTGCCATGCATGTGCACAGGAGTCACATCAACACAGTACAGCGAGGGTGCTGTAAATGTGGTCTGAGCTGTTCATGTGGGACTTATTACATTACCCCGATAGGCTGGGATAGGCATTTATGATAGGCCTTTATGACACTAGGCTCTCTTCTGTTGAAAAAAAAAAACCTACCTGTCAGCATTTTAAAAATAAATGTACTTTAATAATATTGCTTTGAAGCTAAATTCCAGGCAAACAGCTAAATACACAGATGAAATAAACATAGGGGAGTTGTATTACCTGACAAAGTATTTGTATTTCTGTCCATCTAGTTCAGAAATTTATAAAAGCCCCTTACCACAGCACAGGCAGGTGGATGATATCACATCCTCTACATATACACATACACAGTTATAAACCATAGGAGATGAACAGTTGTGTTCTTTCTTCGCCCCAACCTGCTGACTGGACTGTGAAAGAGCAGCAGAAAAATTATCAGGTCAACCCTCTGCTTACTCTGCTCTCTTCTCCTATCAGCATGTTCCTTATCAGCACATTGGCTCCCACTTCTGCCCCTCCCTCTCCCAGTCTGAGCGTTGTTGTACAGGGGATTGCAAGTTGCTGATACCAAGTCAAATTCAGTTACTTACACTTGATGCATTTTACACAATGATTTATTAATGAATACATAGCTGCATTAATGTGAATCTCTTTTATCTGCCTGAAGCCCAGCTTCCAATGTGTGCAGCAGTGAAGGAGGTGTTTACAGCCAACCATCTGTAGAATGAAAAGACGCCTGCTAGGAATTTGCACATTTGCTTATTTCCTCGGTCTCCTCCGATATCTTTGCCCATGCATACAAAAAACGTAAAAACATAATATAAAACAACCTTGATACCTGTAATAAAGATGGCCCTGATATCTATGAATATTTTAATACTTTTATAGAGATAAAAAAAAAAGAATAATTAAAATGACTGAAGGTGAGGTCACTAAACTATTAGAAGGTTGAAAATCCAAGTGATGTTTGAACCAGCACAGTCAGCATTTCCATGCCACTGAGCTACCTATTTATAATTCAGGATTCATACAATTATACGCAGAGGAACATAGAAGGACGCTTTGTGCTCCCGGATTCTTTCCAGGTAGTAAATGACTATTAATGTTTATTCAAATGTAGTCTGGTTGCCAAGAGCTCTGTCTTGATCCTGTCTTTTTAATATTTGGACGGCTGGACAGTCACTGACATGTAATACAATTTTAAATTGATTGCATGGCTCCTTTCCCTTCCAAAGTGAGGTTTTAAAGTCTAGTTTTTTGTGTTTTTTTTTACATTTCAGCATTAGAGAAAAAGAAAGACAGTCTGAGAGGCTGAATGCAATAAGAACCCACAGCATTGGTGCCAGTGACCGCAATAATAACACTCAGCATTGGTGTCAGTGACTATGATAATAATCTCCAGCATTGGTGACAGTGGATGCAATAATAACCACCAGCATTGGTGTCAGTGACCACAATAATAACCCCAATCATTGGTGCCAGTGGATTCAATAATAAACCCCAGCATTGGTGTCATTGGATGCAATAAAAACCCACAGCACTGGTGTCAATGACCGCAATAATAACCCCCAACATTGATGTCAGTGACCATGATAATAACCCCCATCATTGGTGACAGTGGATGCAATAATAACCCTCAGCACTGGTGTCACTGGATGCAATAATAGCCTAAATCATTAGTGTCAGTGGATGCAATAATAATCCCCAGCATTGGTGTCACTGGATGAAATAAAAACCCACAGCACTGGTGTCAATGACTGCAATAATAACCCCCAACATTGATGTCAGTGACCAGGATAATAACCCCCATCATTGGTAACAGTGGATGCAATAATAACCCTCAGCATTGGTGTCAGTGATCACAATAATAACCCCAAGCATTGTTGCCAGTGGATGCAATAATATCCCCCAGCATTGGTGTCAATGGATACAATAGGAACCCACAGCATTGGTGTCAATGACTGCAATAATAGCCACCAACATTGGTGTCAGTGGCAGTTCTGTTAACTCCCACCTGCACTGGTGCTCAGTAGCAGTGATAATTAATCCACCTCATTGGTGGTTGGTGGCGGTGTTTTTTAACCTCCCCACCCCTTTGGTGTAGGGCAGTGAAATTTAATCCCAGCTACCAGATTATGTGTTTTTGCACCATTCTTTCTCTCCCTTGCAAGGCCAGGACTTTATATGTTGTACTATGACCTCGAACTAACAGTACTGTTTCACAGATCATCACTCCACTGCTACTCTGCAAGGTGTACAAGTGTCCAACAGGCAATGGACCCAGCCTAGGGCATTGCAGGCCACAAAGAGAGCCAACAGCCCGTGTGTTGGGCACCAGGATGCACAGGCATGCACTTTCCAAATTTTAAGATGGTCTTCTCAAATGATGTAGTAAAACTTTTACCTATCTGTAGTTTTTCAGGTTTAGCAAAAATACTTATATAACTCAAGTACATAAATGTAAGGTCTTTTCAAAACAAAAAAAATGAGTGAAGTCAGGACAGTGTCATATTAAAGCACATTCCAACCATTTATTTAGACACATTCAAACCAAAGGGTTGCTTTATTGTAACATACGCTAATGTGTAATACAGCGTGGGTTAATGCACTACAGTAATGCACATCTAGTCTCCAAATGAGCCCCAACAGACCTCATTGGACACCCAGTTAGAAATGTAAACTTTTTTCTTCAGAAATAGTAATAAAAATTTCCACATCCCAGCAAAGCAATTGGCTATAATTGCTTTATTCTTGATTGGAAGCAAAGAGAATGTGACTCTGAACATTTCATATATTGGAGTAACGCTTCTTTTCCTTAACACAGCTAGCGGACATGACAAAGTCTATAAAGCTTATCTCCATGTATGAAAGATACAAAGTCATCACAATAATTGTTAGTAATAGGGCTATGTGAATTTAGTGTGCCATCAGCAATATTGTAATCTGACTGTTTCCATTTTTATGTTGTGTACTATAGGATCTCCAGGGTAGAAACTTCTTATTTAGCTTATTGACATCACAGAGCGCAAACCTCAACTGCCCTGGTATCAGGCTCCTATCTCTGCTGGGCTCACAGCAGTAAGAAATACCAAAATATTTTATCCTGGGTATCCCGGCTTTGCTTTTTAAGCTATATGTAAACCTCAACATTGAACTTACTTTATTTGCCACCATGTGATCTGTTAACCTTCCTCTTGTGTTAGTTTCCTGTTACCATCTCTTATGTTAACGGGTCAGTTTTGACCCGTGTCTTAAATCAGCTGTAAAATATACTAAAAACAGTTATCTATCATCAAATTTGTTTCTCATATCTTGGTTACCTTGTTAGGCTTCCTTATCCATGAAAATATTGTTTTTAATAATTTTGGTGTTGGCCCCTGGGCCTTTTTTTTGTCAGTATACCCTTCGATTTCAATTAAAAAACAATGTAAAATGAACCTCAAGAGAATCATATAAATAAATAAAAGGTTGTTATGTCACCTGACTATTACTGAGGGGATTTAGAACACATCTCTGAAATAAATTTGTTTTGTTTATTTTTTCATTTTAATATTATTAACTTTAGTAACATCTATGGTGTTACGGGTCAGTTTCGACCCATATATATAATTACTTCAAAAAGGCAAAAAAGTCTCTTTTTTTCAGCAATAGAACTTTAGTACAAACACAAAATGAAAAACAGAACAAATATATATATATATATATATATATATATATATATATATATATATATCATAAATATAACCAAATCTAGATTTGCAAGGTCAAACAAACAACAACCATCCAAGCAAATCAAACCAATAGAAATCAATTACTTGTTCCATCACAAATAAAAAACAAAATCAGAGTAAACGTCTGTGTGCAAGAACATGTATGTGTGTGCGTGTGTGTGTTTAGATGCATGTGTGGCAAAAAGTGACACTTTTAGTGTGTTCTTTGCAGAGATATTTGTTGCAGTTGAAGCACAGTACATTTGTCTTTCTGTCCTTACTGCTTGGGCAGACCTGACACCTCTTTCTTTTAGAATCAGGTGGCCTGAGTGGGGTTGTGGTTGTGGTGGATGATGTTGAGGGACAAGACGTTCATCCACTGTCACCTCTGGCCCAGGGTTGAACATCAGTGGAAGGAGCTGCACCCATCTCTCCCAGACATCCCTGATGGGAGCAAGCTTGTCAGATCTTGCTCTGGTATCTTCGTTGTCAAATCTGAGGACTCTTGATATCATTTGAAAGGTCTGAAGTGACATTGTTGCCCGGAAAATATTTCTGCCTGTCGATGCGTCCCACAGACTATCAGTGGCCTCATTGCAGGATCTGTACACTCCAGCAAGAAGAAGAACACCAATATAGGCATCCAGGTATTCCTCATCAATGTCTTTCCACATGCTGCCATGGACTTTTTTTCCTTCAAGGTTTGTCATAGCAATGATGACTCTTTTTAGTGACAATGGCATAAATAGCTCAAAACATGTCTTGATGTCACTGACTCTCATCACAGCAAAACTTGTGATTCCAGGGGTCATTTTGATGACATTTGCAGCAACTGCCCTGCCATGTACATCAGGAGGCACTGAGCTCCAACAGATCTTACCATTTTTGGACTTGAATATTTCAGCGGGAGCTGCTTCAGCACCGGTGGCCTCCTCATCAGACTCATCAGATGTGTCTGTGTCTTCTGGATGATACTCCACATTGTCTTCCTCCTCAGAAACCTGCTCATCCAAATCACTATGCTCCTCTGTGTCCTCTCCCTCATTTTCACCAAAAATATTATCCAGAACTTGGCTCAATGAAAATCTTCTTCTCATTTTTGCATGCTACAAATTGGAGATGTGCACTCTGCAAGTCAAAATGAGAATCCCCTAAAGCTCACATGATTGGGAGAGGAGCTGGCTGTCAGTGTGCTGGTTGACAGTGAACTTATGATTTCAGTTTTGGCTCTAATTATTGCTTTATAATCTTATTTTTATAACTGGGTCGAAACCGACCCTAACAACACAAAGGTCATAATTTCAACTTGAGCATTTTATAATTTATTGAAAACAATTTTTTGTTTTTTATTTTGTTGAAATAGAGGTTCCTGACAAAGTCATAAAGCCTTGATGCAATAAACAAATTTATATGGTTATTTTATGCATTTAAAACCTAAAAACGGGTCGGTGCCGACCCTAACACAAGAGGAAGGTTAAATATATAATTGAAAGTGTTTTGTATTTGTAGGCAGGCGCTGTCTATATTCTCCACTGCAGGTGGCGCTCAACCATAGTGGCAATGCAGCTGAGGGAGGAAGTTGAGAGCAACAGGGTTTCTCCATGGTTTCATGGTTGGACATGCTGGACCCAGGTGACCCTAGCAGCCATCTTGGGTCAAGCAGTCTTTTTAAGTCCCTGGATTTTGACACAGTTTATGCAAGTGGCTAGTGTACAAGCAGGTCACCCATCTGTCAGGGACAGCACTAGTGGTAGGGAAAGGTTACAGTGGAGCAGGGAAATGGACACTGCTAGGGATGTGGACACTGCTTAGTAAGAGATATCTTTCGGGAAGACATGGACACTGCTTTGGATGTGGACACTGCTTAGTAAGAGAAGTCTGAGGAGAAGACATGGACACTGCTAAGGTTGTGGACACTGATTAGTGAGAGATGACTGTGGGCAAGACATGGATACTTGTAGGGATATGGACACTACTTAGTGAGAGAAGTCTATGGATGAGACATGGACACTGCTAGGATTGTGAACACTGCTTAGTGAAAGAAGTGTCTGTGGGAAAGACATGGATACTGCTTAGTAAGAGAAGTCTATAGAGAAGACATGGACATTGTTATGGTTGTGGACGATGCTTAGTGAGAGATGACTATGGGGAGGACATGGACACTGGTAGGGTTGTTGACGCTGCTTAGTGAGAGATGACTTTAAGGAGGACATGGACACTGAGGGTTGTGGAGAGAGTCCAGTGAGCAATCTCTGTGAGGAAGACACAGATGTTACTGAGCATGTAGGCATTGGGGTTTATTTACTGAAGCAGCAGAGTGCAAAATTAGGCTCACTTCTACATAGAAACCAATCAGCTTCCAGGTTTTATTGCCAAAGCTTAATTGAACAGGCTGAGGTCAGAAGCTGATTGGTTTCTATGCAGAAGGGAGACTGATTTTGCACTGTCCAGCTTTAGTAGATAAACTCCAGTGCTTAGTGAGAGATGACTGTGGGGAAGACATGGACACCGGTAGGGATTTGGACACTGCTTAGTAAGATAAGTCTATGCAGAGGACATCGACACTGCTAAGGTTGTGGACACTGCTTTACTGAGGGATGTCAGCAGGGAGGACATGGATGCTGCTAGGGATGTGGACAGTGTCCAGTAAGAAGTCTCTGTGAGGAAGACATGGATGTTGCTGAGCAAGTAGACACTGCATAGTGAGAGATGTCTGTGGGGAGAACATGGACAATGCTAGAGATGTGGACACTATTTATAAAGCTTTGTCTAGGAGGACATGAATGCAGCTCAGCATGAAATGAGTATAGGAGAGTGAGAATATGGGTGCTACAGAGTGAAGAAAGGCTGTGAACGGATGTGAACACTTTAGAAAAAACAAACTCTGTATGGTGATGAAACAAGCTCTCTTTGCTCATACTAGTGCAATTTGTTCTGCGTCTGCTGTCACACTACATGGTAATAAAATCACATTATCTCTATGGTGCCCATTCACATTAATGCAATATAATGCAATGCTATGCTTGAAAAGGGGTAGGTGTTCTAGTGTGCTTTTGGACCCATAGACTTCAAGGGGAGCAAATGAAAAATGCATGTACATGTGTTTTTGATACTTAGTTGGAAGGGTTTTTTGCTTAACAACAAGTCACATCCTCCAACAAAAAAAAAAAACACATGAACCATGAAAGAACATCAACATTGCACTATAAAAGCACACAGAAAGCCACGATTATGCAGCAGCACTGGAGTGAAACTAAGCTTAAATAGATATGTAATAAATGGTTTTCAATACATGAGGGTGGTCATGAAAGGTTAATGTGCCATGCTGTATATGTGACACCTCCAGCAGAGCAGGTTTTGTTATTCTCACTTTATTGTGCATGTGTAAAGAACTGATGTGTCTGCGATGAGATGCAGAAAACACTTTTCACAATAAACAGTTTGCTTTTTAGGAGAACTCCAGACAAGCTATAAATATGTGCTAACTGGGAATTTGTTGTTATTAGGTTTTGTTTTTGTTTTTTTAGTGAAGGTAAAAATCAGGATTAATGAAGTGAGTGCAGAGTTAAAAGTAGAGATGAGCGAATTATTCAAAAATTCGATTCGGCTGATTCGCCGAATTTCAGGAAGAAATTCGATTCGATGCGAATTTATTCGCTACGAAGTTAACTTATAAAAAGGGTTTCTAGGCTTCAGAGAGCCTTTAAATTAGTGCAGAACACTGTACCTTTAATTTAAATGCCCTTGGAGATGAGGAAGGAGAAGGAGAAGGAGAAGGATGAGAAGAAGGAGAAGGAGAAAGATGAGAAGAAGGAGAAGGATGAGAAGAAGGAGAAGGATGAGAAGAAGGAGAAGGATGAGAAGAAGGAGAAGGAGAAGGAGAAGGAGGAGCAGGAGAAGGAGAAGGAGAAGGATGAGAAGAAGGAGAAGGAGAAGGATGAGAAGATGGAGAAGGAGAAGGATGAGAAGAAGGAGAAGGAGAAGGATGAGAAGAAGGAGAAGGATGAGAAGAAGGAGAAGGAGAAGGATGAGAAGAAGGAGAAGGAGAAGGATGAGAAGAAGGAGAAGGATGAGAAGATGGAGAAGGAGAAGGATGAGAAGAAGGAGAAGGAGAAGGATGAGAAGAAGGAGAAGGAGAAGGATGAGAAGAAGGAGAAGGATGAGAAGAAGGAGAAGGAGAAGGATGAGAAGAAGGAGAAGGAGAAGGATGAGAAGAAGGAGAAGGAGAAGGATGAGAAGAAGGAGAAGGATGAGAAGAAGGAGAAGAAGAAGGAGAAGGATGAGAAGAAGGAGAAGGATGAGAAGATGGAGAAGGAGAAGGATGAGAAGAAGGAGAAGGAGAAGGATGAGAAGAAGGAGAAGGAGAAGGATGAGAAGAAGGAGAAGGATGAGAAGAAGGATGAGAAGAAGGAGAAGGATGAGAAGAAGGATGAGAAGAAGGAGAAGGATGAGAAGAAGGAGAAGGATGAGAAGAAGGAGAAGGATGAGAAGAAGGAGAAGGATGAGAAGAAGAAGAAGGATGAGAAGAAGAAGAAGGATGAGAAGAAGAAGAAGGATGAGAAGAAGGAGAATTCCAAGGCGGCAAAAAGTGTATCTGCAGAGCTCCGCTATTTCTTAGGCTATTTCTGACAGTTCTGTGACATTCACTCCATACAGCGGTTGAAACCGCTGTATGGAGGGAATGTCACAGAACTGTCAGAAATAGCCTATTTCGGACAGTTCTGTGACATTCACTCCATACAGCGGTTTCAACCGCTGTATGGAGGGAATGTCCCAGAACTGTCAGAAATAGCCTATTTCTGACAGTTCTGTGACATTCACTCCATACAGCGGTTGAAACATTGTATCTATTTGTTTCCATAAATGGATCCATTTATGGAAACAAATAGATACAATGTTTCAACCGCTGTATGGAGTGAATGTCACAGAACTGTCAGAAATAGCGGAGCTCTGCAGATACACTTAGCGGAGCTCTGCAGATACACTTTTTGCCGGCTTGGAATTATTCTTATTTTCATCCTACTTCTTCTTCTTCTTCTTCTTCATCCTCATCCTCTTCTTCTTCTGAGGATGAGGATGAAGAAGAAGAAGTAGGATGAAAATAAGATTAATTCCAAGCCGGCAAAAAGTGTATCTGCAGAGCTCCTCTAAGTGTATCTGCAGAATAGAGGAGCTCTGCAGATACACTTTTTGCCGGCTTGGAATTATTCTTATTTTCATCCTACTTCTTCTTCTTCTTCTTCATCCTCATCCTCTTCTTCTGAGGATGAGGATGAAGATGAAGAAGAAGAAGAAGAAGTAGGATGAAAATAAGAATAATTCCAAGCCGGCAAAAAGTGTATCTGCAGAGCTCCTCTAAGTGTATCTGCAGAATAGAGGAGCTCTGCAGATACACTTTTTGCCGGCTTGGAATTATTCTTATTTTCATCCTACTTCTTCTTCTTCTTCTTCTTCATCCTCATCCTCAGAAGAAGAAGAAGAGGATGAGGATGAGGATGAAGAGGAAGAAGAAGAAGAAGTAGGATGAAAATAAGAATAGTTCCAAGCCGGCAAAAAGTATATCTGCAGAGCTCCTCTATTCTGCAGATACACTTAGAGGAGCTCTGCAGATACACTTTTTGCCGGCTTGGAATTATTCTTATTTTCATCCTACTTCTTCTTCTTCTTCATCCTCTTCTTCTTCTTCTGAGGATGAGGATCAGGATGAAGAAGAAGAAAAAGAAGAAGAGGTAGGATGAAAATAAGAATAATTCCAAGCCGGCAAAAAGTGTATCTGCAGAGCTCCTCTAAGTGTATCTGCAGAATAGAGGAGCTCTGCAGATACACTTTTTGCCGGCTTGGAATTATTCTTATTTTCATCCTACTTCTTCTTCTTCTTCTTCTTCTTCTTCATCCTCATCCTCAGAAGAAGAAGAAGAGGATGAGGATGAAGAGGAAGAAGAAGAAGTAGGATGAAAATAAGAATAATTCCAAGCCGGCAAAAAGTGTATCTGCAGAGCTCCTCTATTCTGCAGATACACTTAGAGGAGCTCTGCAGATACACTTTTTGCCGGCTTGGAATTATTCTTATTTTCATCCTACTTCTTCTTCTTCTTCATCCTCATCCGCTTCTTCTTCTGAGGATGAGGATGAGGATGAAGAAGAAGAAGAAGAAGAAGTAGGATGAAGAATTCCAAACCGGCAAAAAGTGTATCTGCAGAGTTCCTCTATTTCTGACAGTTCTCTGACAGCTCCTTCACATGTACAGCGGTTGAAACATCTGTTTCCGAATAAAAACATCTGTATCCTAAATGGAAACAAATAGATACAATGTTTCAACCGCTGTACATGTGTTCCTTCTGTCAGAGAACTGTCAGAAATAGCGGAGCTCTCTGCAGGGACACTTTTGCCGGCTGATCGGGAAAAATCCGATTCGCACATCGATTTTTTCCTGAAATTCGTATCGAATTCCGGTTCGCCTGGTTCGATTCGCTCATCTCTAGTTAAAAGCACATCTGTAGACATAAAAACTGTTGCAGGTACCTAGAGTTGCTTGAACATACCTAAGGTTGCTTGAACATACCTAGGGTTGCTTAAACATACCTAAGGTTGCTTGAACATACCTAAGGTTGCTTGAACATACCTAGGGTTGCTTGAATATACAGTACCCATGGTAGCCACCAACACGTGTTTTAATGAAAACTTGCACTGTTCACAGCATCAGCTTCTGCATTTCTGACATTTAAAAAAGTCTATATCACACAACTGTCAAACCCAGATAGGAATGTAACAGAGTTTACACTATGGCAGCTTCTTAAGGGCTCATGTACACGGGGCATTTGGAAAACTCTTCTGAGCAATGGAAACTGACTGCTGGAAAACGTAGGTTTAAAAAACGTTAGTTTAGCCACGTTTGTATTCCGCGTTTATGCGTGTTTATGAGCGTTTGCATTTAGAAGCATTTTTAAAAGATATCCTCAGGAGACCTTCCCAAATCAAGGAAAACAAAAAGGTGCGGCGCTGGAATCCCTAAAATCCAATTAAAATGTATACATACAAATTGCACTTAATCCAAATGTGGATATAAAGTGAGAAACGTACACAATGCAAGGTAAAGTGATATTGGTGAGCACTATCAATGTGCTAGGTGTTCATGATCATATACAGTCCTAAAAACAGTTCATAAAGTGCTTTAGAAGTGATGATCCATCTGAGAGGGTCCCAGGCAAGTGCTCCTTACAATATTCTAGTGACGTGCCGTGAAATTGTTAGGAATACGCACTCACCAGATGCGCAACCTTTATGCGCATATATGTATATGTTAAGCTCAAGGATGTCTGCTGGAATCTCCTTTAGAACCAGGTCAGCCTGGTCTGGTCACAAACCGTTATGGATCCCCTTCCCCTGGGCAGTTTGCAGCACCTAAGGCCTCACTCCGGGATGGGCTCTAGTCTCTCCAATGGTGCTCCCCCATGCTCTGGCAGTGGACTGACCCTCAGTATTGTTGCATCCAGTGCAGGGCTATGCTTGATGAAGTCAGAACCTTAGACAGATCTAAGGTTCTGACATCATCAAGCATAGCCCTGCACTGGATGCAGTGGGGGAGCACCCTACCCACACTGCCATTCGTGGCCACGGCTGTCAATCACTGGGTCTCGGATGGTGATTACCCGCCGGTGCCTGGAGATTACCGAGGATCTCCAATGGGGAGGAGGGCTGCTTTGTTTACTAACAGTCCTCCTCCCTGTCGGCTCGGTCACACTGCTCTGGGTGGCTGTGCACAGAACAGCCATCCAGAGCAGTGTGATTGCAGTGAAACACCCCCCCCCCCAGTAAAACACTCCCAGCACACAGTTAACCCTTTGATCGCCCCTCATGTTAACCCCTTCCTGCCCAGTGCCATTAGTTTTTTTTTAGCACTGAACACTGATCATTGGTGTCACTGGTGAAGTCAGTTCTCCCCAGTGTCAGAATGCCCGCCACAGTCCCGCTATAGATCGCTAATTGTTGCCATTATTAGTAAAAAAAATAATTCCAATATCTATACCGCTGTATAAACGCTATAACTTTCGCGTAAACCAATTAATTTACACGTATTGGGATTTTTTTTTATGAAAGACATGTAGCAGAATACATTTTGGCCTACATTTAAGCTGAAATTTTAATTTTTACATTTTTTTACTGGACATGTTTAATAGCAAAAAGTCAAAAATATTATTTTTTTCTCAAAATTGCCGGTCTTTTTTTTTATAGCGCAAAAAATAAAAACTGCACAGGTGATCAAGTACCTCCGAAAGAAAGCTCAATGCGTGGGAAAAAAGGACATAAATTTCATTTGGGTACAGTGTTGCATGACCACGCAATTGTCAGTTAAAGTAACGCAGTGCCATAACGCAAAAAATGGCCTGGTCAGGAAGGGGGGTAAATCCTAAGGAGGGCAAGTAGCTAAACGTAGCTAAAAGTAGCTAAAATCTTACACCTGTATGCAACTGGAGTTTAAGTTCCGCTCTTTTAAGTTCCAATTCTTTGTGCTTGAGAACTGAGAAAGGCTCATCATACTATTATCTGTATGTTTTACTTCTGTTTCTATTTGATGTCATTACATATATTACAGTATATATTTATTTATTTATTTATTTATCGAGTTTATATAGCGCCAAAGGGTTTGCTCAGCGCTGTACAATAGAGGGGGGGACAATACATGAAACAGAACAGTAACATCAAACAGTACACAAGGGGTAAGAGGGCCCTACTCTTTCGAGCTTACAATCTAGGAGGGAGGGGGTAGAGGCACAGGAGGAAACGGCTGTGGGGGATGGAGTGGTAGGAGGAGGGAAGGGCAGCGGCTGTTAGGTGAGGGTGGGGTAGGCTTCCCTGAAGAGGTGGGTTTTCAGGGAGCGCCTGAAGGTGAGGAGGGAAGGTGACAGTCTGATGGATTGGGGTAGTGAGTTCCAGAGGATGGGGGAGGACCTGGAGAAGTCTTGCAGTCGTGCGTGGGAGGAGAAGACCAGGGAGCAAGATAGAAGGAGGTCCTGTGAAGAGCGAAGGGTACGGGTAGGGTGGTACCTGGGAATCAGGTCGGTGAGGTAGTTAGGGGCAGTGTTGTGAATGGCCTTATATGTCAGGGTGAGCAATTTGAATTTAATGCGTTGGGCAATGGGGAGCCAGTGGAGGGAGAGGCAGAGGGGGGTGGCAGAGGTGGAGCGGCTGGTGAGGTGGATGAGTCTGGCAGCTGAGTTCAGGATGGTCTGAAGCGGGGAGAGTTTGCACTGGGGTAGGCCGGTGAGGAGGGAGTTGCAGTAGTCAAGGCGTGAGATAATCAGGGAGTGTACGAGTAGTTTAGTGGTGTCTGGGGTAAGGAAGGAGCGTATCTTGGCGATGTTCCGGAGGTGGAGCCTGCATGTGTTTGTAAGTGATTTGATATGAGGTTGAAAGGAAAGGTTTGAGTCCAGAATGACGCCAAGGACCTTGGCTTGCTGGGCGGGATTGATGGTGGTGTTGTTGGTAGTGATGGAAAGGATGGGGGGGGCGCGGGCTGGGGGGAAGACGAGAAGCTCGGTTTTGGAGAGGTTGAGCTTGAGGAAATGGAGCGACATCCAGTCAGAGATGTCGTTTAGGAGGTGAGTGATGCGGGTGGAGAATGTGGGGGTGAGGTGAGGGGTGGATAGGTAGATTTGAGTATCATCAGCGTAGAGGTGGTAATTGAAGCCGTGGGAGTGTATGAGTTTGCCAAGGGAGGAGGTGTAGATGGAGAAGAGAAGGGGTCCAAGGACATATATAGTGAAAGTGACAGCTCACTCATCCTAATGCAAAATTGGATTCTCCCACAACTTAGCAACTTATGGGTACTGTACGGGTTCTTTCAGACAGGTGGCAACTGTCACAGGGCTACAATACTTTGCTTCACGACCATGGCATTTTTAACTTCTTGTGAATGAAGACGTAAAACTCGCAATCTACAGAAGACTTCAAGCACAGTACAGG
Source organism: Staurois parvus (assembly GCF_062004578.1). Taxonomy (NCBI): domain Eukaryota; kingdom Metazoa; phylum Chordata; class Amphibia; order Anura; family Ranidae; genus Staurois; species Staurois parvus. The sequence goes on along the minus strand of NW_028318749.1, from coordinate 215,355 downwards.
TGAGGAGACTCTCAGCCGCAGTAAGACAATTGAATGGTGTAAACATTTCAAAGATGGCTGTCCGTCCATCAGTGACGACCCAGCCCACAGCAGTCATTGCTGTGAACATTCAGCACGTGGAAAGCCTGATCTTGGATAATCAACGCATAACCTGACATGAAATTGCACAAAAGATGAATCTTTCTGTGGGAATGGTGAACACAATGATGATTCAGGCATACTAACAAATCTTTCTATGCCGAAGCTTTCCAGGCATTAGTTAAATGCTGGGATAAGTGTATAAATGTAGCAGGGGAGTATGTCAAATAATAAATGCAGTTTCCACTCCTTGAAATTTGTTCTTTTATATTAAAAACTCAAAAGTCCCAGTTTGACTTGAATGCCCCCCTCATGTTGTATGCAGTGCACTGAACTTTTTGATGCATTATTTAAACATGGTTCTTTGAGGATGTCCATTCCACAAAACTCTGAGTATATTCCCAAGCACAACAGTTCTGGCATGTGTCAAAATTACCAAGAGGCAAACCAACCAAGATATTGGCTGCTGTAAAAAAGAATACTAGCACTAAAGTTACCCCTCTTTCTCACTAGTAAAGCATAAATGCATCAATGTGCATTGTACCAAAGTATTTGCATTGTCAAAGGAATAGGTAGATTTTTTGCAGTTGTAGGAGGGTGTTGCTGGAAGGGGCATCTGCCCGTCCACTAATCCTATGGACAGCACAGTCTCCTAGGAACAGAGATCTTGCTCAGGTTCTTGGCTGTTTACAGGAATGTGCAGAGTTGCCGTCTGAGGGCCTGTCAGCGTGATTTGCCGATATGTCTATGTGAAGACTGGACAGTGACAGTCCCGATGCAGAGAAGTTGATGCCATTCCGATGTGGCAATTGGCATCACCACTGTGCTGAACTGATGTGTAGAGTCCCGCAGCAGAAGGCCAGCATTCTGTCTCTGGAGAACAGCAGTCCTCCTGTGCTTAGCTCTGAATCCCACAACAAGAGAGACAGCCTTTTCATTGCTGTAGAATATCTCTTCTCTCCCAGCAACCCTCTCCTTCCGCAGTTCGATCAGCACTCAGGAATACAGGATATATTGGCTATAGGACTACAGGTCCCAAGATCATCTGCAGTAGAAAAACTGGTTCCATTCTGCTAACAGGACGTGATGTAGCAGTCACAGTACTGGATACTAGGGGGAAAAAGATTACCCATTGTCTCATCAGTAACTGTCCCTGAATGGCATAATGATAGAGCCAGCACCTGGCTACACTAAATACAATTAGAAAACTCCCTAATTACCATTCTTTAATTATTATTTCATAACACTATCAATAGCCTTTTATATTTTGAGCACTTAAAAATACATCTAACTCTTTTTATTTTCAAACAATCTACTGAGTCAGCTAAGGGGAGTTGCTATGGAAGCCTTTTTGCACATTTTCAGAGCTTTTACAGTAAGAACCCTTCCCATATGTGGAGGTTAAAACTATTTTCCTCCAGTCACAAAGGGATTTATTTATAAAACATTTGCATTGTAATTCACCCATTGAAAGTGCATGTGCATTCATTCTGTGTGAATGGAGCAAAAAGCTATTGTTATCAGGGTATTTCCTTTGCTGGATGAATGCAGTATTTTCTGGTTTAAATCATATTAGAAACATTCGTCCAGCAGAGGAGATAGCCTAGTAACATTTGTTTTTTTTCACATTGTCACAGAATGGATTTACCTTCACTCTCCATCTGTAGGTTAAGGTTGCTCTGTACCATGACAGACACACCTAGACCTAGTACTGGTGGCACAGAGAATCAAAAGATTTCACACATATGCAAAAAAATATTGAAACTGTAGTTTATTTTTTTTAAAAATGTAGTTTATTTTTTTATGTGAAAAAGCTACTTACTCTCAAATAGATTTATAAAAATATCAATGGCAGCAGAGAAAGTGAGAAATTTGACATTTATACATCGTTGTCACGCTGTCTTTTGGCAGAAATGTTGGTCTAAAGAAGATTTAAAATTGACATTTGAGGCATTCACCTCTGATGTTCCTAGACAGAAAGTCTGCTATTACCAGTGGCTTCCCTAGGGGGGTGCGGGCCGCACCGGGTGACACCATCACAGGGGGTGCAGGATGCCAGCAGAGCTTCTGGGCTCTGTGAAGTTTCTGGCCAGTTATTGGGGTGATCCCAGATTCCCGCCAGTGACAGCTGTCCCCGGTGTAGCAGTAAAATGAGTATCCCGTGAAGATATGTATCCTTTGAAGCAACTGCACATGTGCCGGGTTCAGGCCGCAGAAGTCGATCTCCGACTTTAGCACATAGCTGTCACAGTTAACCCCTTACAGGCTGCAAACCACTGAAGCTGATCCCACAGATCACTATGGGTTGCAAGATCAGTTAACCCCGTATAGGTTCAACCTATACGGAGTTAACTGATGTTGCCTAAATGTGGCATTTAGGCATGTCAAGTGTTTTTAAGGGTAATTTTTTTCTAGTGTTTTGGGAAAAATGCTAATAAACGCAAACACGCGTAAATGAGCCTAAACACGTGTACAATATGCTCCATAGCAGCTTTTTTTGCTTTTTTTCTGCCAGCAGTTGTGACATTTTTCTGCTGCATAGTGTGCATGGACCCCTATACCTTTCAAGTGGTATGCAGTAAATGTCCAAGCTGGTTTCTATGAGCCTGTGTCCAGTGGGCAGGGGCGGACTGACCATTTGGAAACTTGGGCAGTGCCCGAGGGCCCAGGGTCAGTAGGGGGCCCCATGAAATGCCCCTGGTACCTTTTTCATAGGCTTGTTTGAGTTTGGGCAAGGACACAGGGGCCCCATGATCCCCTATTGCCCGGGGGGCCCCATGAGTTGTCAGTCCGCCCCTGCCAGTGGGTGATTTTGTTGAGTGTCATTCCCTCCACAACATGTATGCAGAAATAGATGGGTGCAGTGACATGCTTTATAAATCTACATGGATTGTTAAATATATTTTTTACAGTAGCTGTGTCAAGTTTACAACATGAAAGGGATTGAATGTTCAAAGAAAAAATTATTTCAAACTGTCTACCTTCCTTGTTAAAAATTCTGTTTATATTGTTAGTTATCCTAGATATATCAGCATAAACATTGGATTTCAAAGGATAGTTCATACAGGAAACACTACAAGGAATCTGATCTCAACAAGATATGCCATTAAACAGCTGTGCTTATCACCAGACTGGATTGTGATAGACCTCTTAGGGAGTCTACTCTGGTGTATTCAAGAGCAGAGCTGTATCTTCTAATTGGTACTTGTAAGCCATTGCTTAGAACTGCAAAGGAAGTGGGAAAGTACAAAATCTTAACCTTTACAATTTGGATTTACATTTTCTTCTAGTGTGGCACATCTGGTCATTTATAGTCAAAACTAGCTAAACAACTGAAAGGGACTTGGGTCACAAATGTCTGCACCCTGTACGCCAAGTAACAAGCAGTCACCTCCTCTTCTTCTGAATGTTCTTGGTTGATGGTTGTACAGTACAAGGGTATATACAGCACACTTTATAATGACTTCTATAGTACATGCTTTTATTTTCAAGAGGAAAATGTAACCTAAATGGATAAAAAAAAAGAACTAAGCCTTATAAAGGATTGTCTTCATAAACATGTGCCAAGGCTTGGAGTAAAGTAAACCTGTCACAAACTATGCAAACCAATGGCAACCACCCCAACCTATAACTAGCCTTTGCAGCAAGGGCAATGCACATCAAATACAAACTAAAATTCCCAGCTCACTTACTAGCCAGCCTGCAACAAAACCAAATTGACCTTGTTTCACGCTTCACGTTAAAAACAAGGGGGTAGTCGCACACATTTGCGAACATATGTGTAAGCTGCAGTGGCCATGTCAAGGCACCCCAGTGTGCTGTTTGATGTACGTATCTAGTTTTGATATTTTCTTTATCCCTGTTGAAGGGGAAACCTTATTGTAGCCCAAAATTCTGGTGCAGCTGTGTATGATGGCCAAACAGCTTCTAACTTCAGCTTCTTCAATCAAGCTTCAGAAATAAAACCTGGAAGTTGATTGGATTATATGCAGAGCTGCACCAGATTTTGCAGTCTCCAGTTTTAGTAAATAACCCTCATTGACTTGTTGTTCTTGATTTATTTAGACTTCTGTGATTCAATAAATATACTTGGACTCCTATACTCTGGTGAAGTCTCTTAGGCCGACCAAAGATTAGTTGAAAAACAAACATTCTGTTGATTGTAAAACAAAAATGGTGCATACAATTGCGCTATCATTTGTTTCATTGTTCTAAACAAAATCCAGCATGTTGGATCAGGCACTTTTGATTGCAACATGAAAACCGTGTGCCACAGCTGGCACACTAATGATGCGAAAAACAAACAGTTTGTTTGGTTTTCGACTTGTCTATGGTCTGCTTTACTCTCCCATTGTTTACCCAGGGTGCCTTTGAGGCCTCTTCCTGTTAGAGAGCTGTCATTGTGCTCCACAGTATGGGCTCACCTTCACATGGAGGAACAAAATCAGTTTTGGTCCAGGGCCTCCCAGCTACATCTTTTGAAATATAGCGTAGGTTGGTTCACCACTGGTGTGGTGTAGATATCTGTCATGTTTGTATCGCAAGCACAGTAGACCCGTTACTGCATCATTGTGACTATAGAAATCTTTATATATTAGCAGGGGTGGACTGACAACTCATGGGGCCCCTGAGCAATAGGGGATCATGGGGCCCCTGTGTCCTTGCCCAAACTCAAAAAAGCCTATGAAAAAAGTACCAGGGGCATCTCATGGGGCCCCCTACTGACCCTGGACCCTCAGGCAGTGCCCGAGTTTCCAAATGGTCAGTCCGCCCCTGTATATTAGCAACCCCAAGGAATAGAAGATGATCTTCAACATTCCTTATGTGTTAATCTTGTGCAGAAACATGTTTAACTACCTCTGTCTTCTTCCCTGTTCAGCAGTGACCAGTTGCAATAGACTCATTTTGCTAAGTTTCAGACCATTGGGCATTTTTTTTCTCTCCCCACTTTTTTGGTCTCTTCCACCTTTGTCAATTTTCAGCTCACTGAGGGACTTTAAAAGAGAAGTGTGGACTTATTGTTTTTTCCCCAATAATACTTACCTAGGTGGATGCAGCATCAGTCTGGCTCTAATTGTAAGAACCAGGGGCGGACTGACCATTTGGGAACTCGGGCACTGCCCGAGGGCCCGGGGTCAGTAGGGGGCCCCATGAGATGCCCCTGGTACCTTTCATAGGCTTTTTTGGGTATGGTTTGAGTGTGGGCGAGGACACAGGGGCCCCATGATCCCCTATTGTCCCGGGGCCCCATGAGTTGTCAGTCCGCCCCTGGTAAGAATTCAGCGATCACATGACCGCTGATTACTGAGTTCTCACAGCCGCTCTGAGCAGAGACTGTCAGTCACTGCTGTCTGTTCTCCCCCCCCCCCCCGCCCTCAGTAGAGCACTGGGCTGTGGAAGGGGAGGGAGCTGCTGGCTTAGGCTCTCAGCGGTTTGCTGAGATGCTGAGCCAGATGCCGCTCCAGACTCTGGGGTGGATCCCAACTTTGAAGTCAGGAACTTTTCCCAGCTTTGACCGGCTGAGTGACATCAGCCGCCAGGGGGCTTCAGCCTGCTGTTGACTGAAAACGGGTCACAGGAGTGCAGAACGAACTGCACTCCTGTGATCCACAGGAGAAGTACAGCCAAAAGAGCTTTGGCTGCACTTCTTCTTTAAGCAACCCTGCATGCACCTTCCTATTTGAAGTTATCCCATTCATATACATATAGACTATTCCCATTCTTCTCTGAACTGCTGTTCACATGAGCTCCAGACATGCATTAGTAGGGTCTAGCTGTATTGCTTTCTTTCTTTCTTTCTTTCTTGTACTTATATAGCACTGTCAATTTACACAGCACTTTACATATATATTGGGCATTCACATCAGTCCCTAACCATCAAGGGGCGTACAATCTAAGGTCCCTAACTCACATTCATACATACACATACTAGGGACAATTTAGACAGGATCCAATTAACCTACCAGCATGTCTTTGGAGTGTGGGAGGAAAACAGAGTACCTGGAGGAATTTCATGCAGACACAGGGAGAACATGTAAACTCTAGGCAGGTGGTGCTATGGTTGGGATTTGAACCAATGCCCCAGTGCTGCCAGGTGAAAAGGCTAAGCATTTAGCCACTGTGCTGCCCTATATAGCCACATGTATGTACAGTACATGATCATCACTGCTATACCATATAAAGGTTTGTAGCGTCCAGCACACATGTGAGAACAGGGCCTGTGTTGCTTTTTTTCTCAGAAATGACAAACAGATTCTGGTTCATTTTCTATCCTTTCTGAGCTTGAGAACAGCTTTTATCTGCATCTGGATCATGTGCCTGCCTGTACACTGTTGCTATAGTGCTGTAGTCTCATTCACTGTTGTTAGCTTCCTATTTATAGGATTCCATTTATTTACATTTATTTTGTGTATTTTGTATTGTGTTGCAGTCTTCATATCTACTTGCTGCTTCTGTTGCGCATTTAATTTGATCCGTGATGTCGGAATCCGACCCCAGTGTGTCCTTTATTCACTCACTGGATGATCATCAACAGTCTCAGCAAGCTGCCAATGTTGTCAGATAGAAACTAAATCCAGCTAAGGCTTCGGGAGTGAATTCTCCTTGTTTATCCTGCCTCTTCTCTCTCCTCCATTGCATTACAATCTTTTATTAGATATTTAGGTCCTTTAACCATTTCCATACCGGGCACTTTTACCCCCTTCCTTCCCAGGCCGTTTTTCAGGTTTCAGCGCTGTCACACTTTGAATGACAATTGCATGGTCATACAACATTGTACTCAAACTAAAATTTTATCATTTTCTTCACACAAGTAGAGCTTTCTTTTGGTGGTATTTAATCAACACTGGGGTTTTTATTTTTTGCTAAATTAACAAAAAAAGACTGAAAATTTTGAAAAAAAAACACTTTTTTCTTTGTTTCTGTTATAAAAGTTTGCAAATAAATAACTGTTCTTCATAAATTTAGGCCAAGATGTATTCTACTACATGTCTTTGGTGAAAATAACCCAAATTAGGATGTATTTTTTAGTTTGTAGGAAAGTTATAGAGTTCACAAACTATGGTATAGATCTGAATATTGATCAATCCTGAAGTACTGACAGCGAATCTACCGTATTTTTCGCTCCATAAGACGCACCTGACCATAAGATGCGCCTAGGTTTTAGAGGAGAAAAACAAGAAAAAAAATATTCTGAACCAATGGACTGCAGACATAGTACAGGAAATGACCAAAGACTGCAGACATAGTACAGGAGATGACCAGAGACTGCAGACAGTACAGGAGATGACCAAATACTGCGGACACAGTAGAGGAGAAAGACCAGAGACTCCGGACATAGTACAGGAGATGACCAGAGACTGCGGACATAGTACAGGAGATGACCAGAGACTGCAGATGTACTACAGCAGATGACCAGAGACTCCGGACATAGTACAGGAGATGACCAGAGACTGCAGACATAGTACAGGAGATGACCAGAGACTGCGGACACAGTACAGGAGATGACCAGAGACTGCGGACATACTACAGGAGATGACCAGAGACTGCGGACATAGTACAGGAGATGACCAGAGACTGTGGACACAGTACAGGATATGACCAGAGACTGCGGAGACAGTACAGGATATGACCAGAGACTGCGGACAGTACAGGAGATGACCAGAGACTGCGGACAGTACAGGAGATGACCAGAGACTGCGGACAGTACAGGAGATGACCAGAGACTGCAGACAGTACAGGAGATGACCAGAGACTGCGGACAGTACAGGAGATGACCAGAGACTGCGGACATAGTACAGGAGATGACCAGAGACTGCGGACAGTACAGGAGATGACCAGAGACTGCGGACAGTACAGGAGATGACCAGAGACTGCGGACATAGTACAGATGACCAGAGACTGCAGACAGTACAGGAGATGACCAGAGACTGCGGACAGTACAGGAGATGACCAGAGACTGCGGACATAGTACAGATGACCAGAGACTGCAGACAGTACAGGGCATGACCAGACACTGCGGACCTTTAGGGAGGGAGGGGGAGCGGGTACCTGAATTTGACACTATGGTACGAGGTACACGGCCAGTGACAGATCGCACCGCTGCACGGCTCTGCAGGCGCGCAAACTGCGCATGCCCGAAAGCACGCCATATGGCGTCCACCTGGAACGCTAAGGGATTTTGCTGGTCAACAATCGGCCATTGGCCAGGTGGCTAGAGGTTAATACCCACATTTAAAGGAGAAATAAATGCAAAACTTTTTTTCTCATTTTGGATAGAGTATGGAACGGTTAAAACTGCTGTCATTTTTTTCCACCTCTGTCTTAATGAGAAGATTTTCCTTCACTTCCTGTCCCATAGCCAAAACAGGAAGTGAGAAGAAAGCCCTCCAAAGTGCAGCTATCTCTGCTTGTCATAAGGGTCACTGGAACTAGTGTCCTCATTGGAAGATTCCCCTCTTGTTCCTGTTCTGGTGACAACCCAAAATTTGGGATTTTCTTTTACCTTTACCCACTGTGATAACAGTCAACACTACAATTTGAGAAGGTGAATCTTCCTAATGGGGAAAAACACAGCACTAAAATCCTATCAGGTGTTCTAATCCCTCTCCATGCTATCCAAAACAAAAAAAAATGTTTGCCTTTAGTTATACTTTAACCAAATTTACAAAACGTAGTCTGTCTTCACTTGACAACAATTTAAGAAACGTTATAATGGTTTTTGTCAATTGGTTGATTTTTTCTTTCATCTGTTATTTGTTTAAAAGAGGAAATAATATTATATATATATATATATATATATCTCTTAATACACATTTCATACATAGCAAAGGATTTCTGGGGCACTACGGGTTAGCTAAGAAGACAACAGAGCAGAGGTTGCATGCTTAGAAGCTTGTTTCCCTGTAACTTTGGCCTGGGCCATCTAATATGGGACACATCATTGTGACTAGTCTTTGGCATGTATGTGTTAATTGCATCCTAAGCTATAGAGTTCTATCAACAACAGGATTTTAAAGTGGAACTTTACCCAAACGGGAAAGTCCCGCTTGTTTGTATCCTCCCCCCTCCGCTGCCACATTTGGCACTTGGGAGGGGGGAGCAGGTACCTGGTTTTGACATGTGCCCGCCCTGACTTAGAGGTCAGATTGCCATGGCAACCATTCACAAAGTGTGGAACCATTCACAAAGTGTAGCACGCATCATGCATGCGCAGTAGAAAGCCAGTTGTGAAGCCGCGAGGCTTCACTGCCGGTTTCTCTTACTCAAGATGTCGACACCTGTACCCAAAGCCAATTGGCTCGGGTGAGGACATTGCTGGATTCCTGAACAGGTATGTGTCCTTATATTAAAGTCAGCAGCTGCAGTATTCGTAGCTGCTGACTTTTAATTTTTTAGGGGAGCCTGGAGCTCTGCTTAAACTTCAAAGAAGCAAATGGGGTGCCTGGAAAACTTAAAAAGAAGCTCAAAGCTCCACCTACTGACTCAAAAGGAGATAGCCATTTTTACTATACAATATTTCATAACAACCTGACTAAAATCAAAGGACCTTAGCAAGTAATACAAATGCACATATAAACACTATGGTCATTTTTGGCCTGAATCCACCGTGTCTGCCAGTATGTTTTAACTGTTTCCCAACCAGGGGTGGACTGACCATTTGGAAACTTGGGCACTGCCCGAGGGCCCGGGGTCAGTAGGGGGCCCCATGAGATGCCCCTGGTACCTTTTTCATAGGCTTTTTTGAGTTTGGGCAAGGACACAGGGGCCCCATGATCCCCTATTGCCCGGAGGCCCCATGAGTTGTCAGTCCACCCCTGTTCCCAACCACCCTATAGCAGATATACTGCTACAGGGTGGCATGCAGCTGTCAATCACCGGGTCCAGGCCAGTGATTACTGACTGGCACCTGATGATTGCAAAGCATCTCCGATGGGGAGGAGAACTGTTTGTAAGCAAAACAGTTCTCCTCCCTGTCAGCTCGTGCTCAATGCTTTGGATGGCTGTGCACAGCACAGCCATGCAAAGCAGTGTGCTTACAGTGAAGCACAAACACACGGTCCCATAGTAAAACACTCTCAGTGCACAGTTAACCCTTTGATCACCCCTCATGTTAACCCCTTCCCGCCCAGTGCCATTAGTACAGTGTCCGTGCTTTTTTTTTAGCACCGATCACTGTATTGGTGTCATTGGGGATGTCAGTGATACCAAGTCAGTTCTCCCCCGTGTCAGAATGCCCACCACAGTCCCACAGTCCCACGATAAGTCACTGATCGCAGCCATTACTAGTAAAAATAAAAACATTCCAGTATATATACCGCCATTTGTAAACACTATAACTTTCACGTAACGCAATTAATTTACACGTATTGGGATTTTTTTTTTTTTAGTAAAGACATGTAGCAGAATACATTTTGGCCTAAATTTATGACATAATGTGATTTTTAATTTTTTTTTACTGGACATGTTTAATAGACGAAAGTATAAAATAGTTTTTTTCTCAAAATTGCCGGTATTTTTTTCTTTATACGCAAAAAATAAAAAACACACAGGTGATCAAATACCACCAAAAGAAAGCTCAATGCGTGGGAAAAAAGACATACATTTTATTTGGGTGCAGCGTTGCATGACAATTGTCAGTTAAAGTAACACAGTGTCGTAAAGCAAAAATGGTCTGGTCAGGAAGGGGGGTAAATCCTCAGGAGGACAAGTGGTTAAGGAGTAAATCAGAACCCTGGAAAATCCCATATAAAAATGGGAAAAACATGCCAACTCCATGTAAATATTAGCAGACCCTAGTATTCGAGCCCTTAGTACCGACCACTTTCCCGGGGTGTGAGCGTGGTTACCAACCACAGACATACATTCTCATAGAAAGCAAATGTCTGTGTTTATGTGCTTCTTCAGAGAGAGAACAACCTAAAATTATTGTGCAAATTATATATATTGTGAAGGAAAAAAAACAGTAAATCTTACACCATTAAGGGTATATATTAAATGGCCCGTGTCTTGTGATATAATTTGGACAGAGATCCCCAACAAAATTTAAATATGACTACTGGATTTGGTTAATAATCTGAGTATGGTTGTTTAATAAACCTGGATATGTCTGTTGCTCAGATTTGCACAAATTGCAGGCCACCCCAATCCTATCAATCATGGTACCAGCAAAGGCCACCAAAGACTTTAGAGTATGATTGGACATGATTCAGATGTCCTCAGGTATTTATGCATTCTGCAGAGTCCCTGAACATGAACATTGTATCATACAATTGTTCATGTAGAGAGGTGAGGAGACACACTTCAGACACCTCTGGTGCCAGTTTATTATGGGGAAAGCATGACAATATGCACAAGATTTGCTAGCTTGACCAAATGATTCTGGTCTAACAAATCTTGACTTATGGTATTTGCTGGTGACCCATAGACAGATAATTTCTTGATCCCAACGTCAGGATGGACAGACTGTGATCTATGTTTTCTGGGCACTTTAAGGAGCAAACTGTTACTTGTTCATGTTTATTCAAAGTCCATCCCAAATTCTAAAGGTTCCAACATTTTGCTGTATATTGCCAATAGAACATTTACGGATTCATGATTGATGACACTAATTGGTTCATCTCTTCTCATGTCCTGTAGTAGTTATAGGAAAATAGAATGAGCCAGACTAAATCAGGTTCAGTGTATTACAGGGAATTTATATTATAGAATGAGGACAGATGATATTTAAGCAATTGCGAATTGCCATACAGGATTGCTTTTATTTGTGTAAAGGAGAATTTCAAGCGAAGTGAAATGAATAAATGAATATAACAAATATGGAATATAGAAAAATAACATAAGAGCAATAAGCAGACAGATTACAATAAAAAAAAAAAAATTTAGCAGCAGATAGGTTAACAGGTGCAGTTTTAAATGAGTGGAGTTTCCCTTTAAGTTTTGCTCATTAAGCACTGGATATGCAAACCATATGTGCTGAAAAATGGGCCCTCAGTTTGTTCTTTGGGATCTTCAAACAATCAGCACATCCCAGAAATTATACCCCTAATTTTAGTCTTCAACTTCTGAAGTGTTAACAAAGATATAATGGCAATAATACTGTTATCTGGTTGAGAAGAAATTCAGCTGCATGAATATACCTTAATAAAGATGTTTCACAGTATGATAATAATTGGTAAGTGCATTAAGTGATAATGAAAATGCCGAAATGTATGAAGATACATTTCTATGCACTGATAATGAACAAGCTGTGTTGTATAATGATGCTGATTATGCATACACTGCAAATGAATACACTAAATTGTACACTGATGAGAGTATACAGTAAATGAGCATTGTCTGCTCTGTAGAGCCATATCTGCATTGTTGAATCCCCTTCTGTGCTAATCACAGATGTCTTGGAGGATGGGTGTTAACAGTGTCAGGACCAGCTGTGTCGACTCCCAAGGCGAAGCTGTGCTCCCCAAGCCTTCCTGTGCTTGTGGACGACTTTTATGATTTTCACTGCTTGCACATTATACATATCTGCATGCACAGAGGAACCTTTCATTACTAAGGTGATACAAAACGCATTGATGATGTGGAGCAACCTAATGTAAGCAGATTCCGTCTTTATCTTCATTTTACTTGAGTATATTGACAGCTGGGTGGTTGCTCTGGTTTACTGCACTTTATCATGGCACTTCTTAATTACATTAGGCAATAATATTAATAATAAATGCTTCTGGTTTTCTGTTGCTCTAGAACAACCTTTTTCAAACATTTTATCCCAGAGGAACTATTGAAATAATTTTCACATCTCAGGGAACCCCTACTAAATGAGTTCTTTGGGAGTCATTAGGAAAATGCAATGGTGGTTAGATTGGTACTCCTACAGACAGCGTTGGTGTCGTGCTACTGCCTCTGCCGTGTGGTCATGGACCTGGATCTATGAAGGCACCAACAGATAGCAGGTCAATCAGCCACAGCTCAAGGAACCTCTAGCAACCTTGGAGGAATCCTAAGGTTCCACAGAACCCTGATTGATAATGCATGCTCTAGAATAATATACACAATCTAAATGTGTTACATTAGGGTTCAGTTTTTGGAGCTGCATGGGTCTTCTGACACTGAAACCAAGCTGAAGCTGTAAAGTTGTCCTACCTGCCTCTAAGCTAGCCAAGTCCCTGACAATAAAATAGTCCCTAATACTTGAAGTATATTTTTAGACAAAACCCTTTTTTCTTTTTGCTTTGGATAGAATGGGGAAGGGTGAGGCCTCCTAATTTGCAATGCTGTCTGCATCCTCTATTTGTACTGATCATCATTATCACTACACAGCAGGGGCGGACTGACCATTCCAACACTGGCACTGCCTGAGGGCCCAGTCTCAGTAAGGGGCCCCATAAAATGCCCCTGGTAACTTTTATAGGCTTTTTTGGGTGTGTTTTGAGTGTGGGCAAGGACACAGGGGCCCCATGATCCCCAATTGCCCGGGGGCCCCATGAGTTGTCAGTCTGCCCCTGCTACACAGGAAAGTAATAGGCAATCTTTCTATGGTAAAACCTGTCCTGGAGACAACTGCTTAAAGCTGACCATACACCAGTAGAATTTGGTGCAAAATTTTCCATTTTAAGAATGTTCATTCAATATTTGTTTTCAAACGAAGTGATCAGAAAATTCAAAGGAGCAGAATGGAAAATGTTTCTGGAATTAAAGATTTTCAGTAAACAGTATACATGGTTTTTAGTTGGGAAATTATATTTATTACGGGCAGCACAGTGGCTAAATGGTTAGCACTTCCACCTGGCAGTACTAGGGTCCTTGGTTCAAATCCCTACCATGGCACCACCTGCCTGGAGTTTGCATGCTGTCCCTGTGCCTGCATGGGTTTTCGCTAGCTACTCCGGTTTCCTCCCACACTCCAAAGACATGCTGGTAGGTTAATTGGATCCTGTCTAAATTGTCCCCAGTATATGTATGTATGAATGTAAGTTAGGGACCTTAAGATTGTACACTCCTTGAGGGTTAGGGACTGATGTGAATGTACAATATGTATATGTAAAGCACTGAGTAAATTGACGGCGCTATATAAATACCTAAAATAAATAAATTCCAAGACCGAATGTTAAAAGCAAACAAAATATTGATGTAATTTTGAACGACATTTGTCCAGTCATCAAAGAAAGTTTGTGCAAATGTTAATTCAAATATTCATATGAACATTCATTTGTAAATCTACTCGTGTATTGCCAGCTTTAGAGAGGAATTCTCCTCAATTTGAGATATTTCCATTAACTTTCTGTTAAATGAAGAAAAACCCTGCGGGGGGTATTAACCCAACCCTACTCTATCCAAAACTAAATACAAGATTTGGCTATTCATATATATTGCAGGAAGAGAGTAGAGAGGCTGTCATTGCTGAACTCTCTTACCTAGATGTCATTCTGTTCCAGTTCTGTGGATTCCGTACTTTCTAAAGCATAGGCTTAGAACAAGTATGTATATAGAAACTACAGCCTTCCCTTGTGTTATCTGCTGTCATTTTGACAGTTGAGGTTCTGCTCTGTGTACAAGAGTTGCTCACATCAGCTCTTTCTTCACTGATCAGTAACACTTTGCTGCAGAGATCTTTGAAAGATACATAGTAACTGTTTGTTACTTTATAATAGGTTACAGCTTTTTCATGCAGTTGACAGGCTTTTTTCTGAGATCTGCCCTATAACTTAACCCTTTTGCTGCAAGAACCAGTTTTGCATTTTGGCCTGAGGCCAAACATTATATATTTTCTGAAAGCATACACCCTAGAGCAGTGCTTCTCAACCTCCTTTCAGTCAAGGCACCCTTTAAAATTATGAATAGTCCTGAGGCATCCCATTTTAAAATGTGAAAATCTATTCCAATAGTTTTATATCACACATCAACATCCACACATGTAGGACACCTAACGTTAGAGGTGATTTATTCTTCCAAAACAAATACACTTCTGCACACTGGTACTGACTAGTATTCCAGTGTTTATCCTCTTCCTCAGTTTTTATCCATCACTGAGCTAATGTGACCCCAGCACTGATGGAGAGGGGCAGTGGAGGGGAAAACTAGGATGCTGTGCAGGCAGCTGACATCCTCCTTATCAACTGATGTCATTTGTTGTAAGGACGCCGGCGGTTAGAAGGTCATAATGGTGCACAATGAAAACCTGTGGCTTTGTGTAATTAAAAGGCAGGTTTCTTCCACCCAGGGATGGACTGACAACTCATGGGGCCCCCAGGCAATAGGGGATCATGGGGCCCCTGTGTCATCACCTACACTCAAGCCACACCCAAAAAAGCCTATGAAAGGTACCAGGGGCATCTCATGGGGCCCCCTACTGACCCCAGGCCCTCGGGCAGCGCCCGAGTTTCCAAATGGTCAGTTCCACCTACTGGCTTGTATACAAGTTTTGCACAATTTTTAAACATTTTGACAAGGCACCTTTAAAGAACCCTCAAGGCACCCCAGGGTGCCTGGGCACCCTGGTTGAGAAAGACTGCCCTAGAGAATAGAATAGTGATAGTTCCAGTTTTATAACATTAGCGGTTTACGAAACACAAACTTTCAGTAAAAATAAACTAAAATTAATTTTAGGGCACATCAACACAATATGTTACAATAGATACCCAACATGTCAAGCCTTAACCACTTCAATACTGGGCACTTTTACTCCCTTCCTGCCTAGGCTAATTTTCACCTTTCAGCGCTGTCATGCAACACTGCACCCATAGGACATTTTAGCATTCATTCACACAAACAGAGCTTTATTTTGGTGGTATTTAATCACTGCTGAGTTTTTACATTTTGTACTAAATAACAGAAGACCAGAACTATGGTATATATGTGAAATTTGATCAGTCTTGATGTACTGATGGCCTATCTCATTTCTTGAGGCTCGAAAACACCAGAACAGTACAAATACCCCCCAAATGACCCCTTTTTGAAAAACAGACAGTCTAAGGTATTTAGTAAGAGGCACAGTGAGTTTTTTGAAGTTGTGATTTTTTTGTCACAATTTTTTGGAAAATGAAGAAATTAATTAAAAAAATTTTTTTACCATATTGTCAGCAGTTCAATACAGCGTATATCACTGGCATGGTGGTGATCAGGGACTTTGACCGGTGACAGTATGTAAAAAGAAAAAAAATTATAAGAATTTTTCATTTTTATTTAATTTTTTAAAATATTTTAAAACTTTTTATTAAATTTTTTTCTATTTCACTATTTTACACATTATGATTGCTTATATCAATGTATTTCATCGATATAAGAAACCATTTTTACTGCATGAAACTGACGCAGTGTCTGTTGTTGTAATTAGCTGTGATTGACCAAAGTTATTCACAGATATTCTGTGATTGGCCCTGTCTGTACCATGTGATCACTGTGACCAATCACAGCTAACAACACAATTGTATACAATGGATGGCGTGAAAAGAAGCCATCCATTGTTTACAGTTGTCATGTGATCTGCTGTGATTGGTCACAGCAATCACATGACACTGGCAGTGGGATGGTGTAGTGATCAGTCATCGGCTGTGTCTGATGAACACAGCAGGTGACAGATCGCACCGCTGCACAGTCCCGTGGCCATGTAAGCAGCACCTTCTGAGAGGACAGCATATGACGCCCTCGCAGAAGGAGGAACTGCCTGTTCGGCCTTCCTTTACAACCTCCTACTGATCATCTATATCAGTTTAGAGTTAACCATGAATAATGGACCTAGAATTATTGGTCTCACTCTGGCACATGCAGTGATATGTAACATGTGTAGCACAATCAAAGCAGGCGTCAAAATTTTTTGTGAGCTTAGCTGGAATCTTTGGGTTTTTTTACAAGTATTACCGTTGTATTTTTTACTAACTGTTTTTTCATTAAGTAGGGAACAAAAAGTCCCCATGCTATCTGAACTGCATAGGTTTCATTGGAGGGTAGGTGAGACATCAGGGATATTTTAGACCCCTGTAGTCTCATTAAAGCCAAACCCACATAGAAGAAAATTATATTTGAATTATATTTTAAAAATTTTCTTCCCAATTATATTGACATATATTTGAAATACTAATTTTGCCCATATTAAATATATTTCAATATATAATATACTGGGCAGCACAGTGGCTAAATGGTTAGCACTTCCACCTGGCAGTACTAGGGTCATTGGTTCAAATCCCAACCACGGCACCACCTGCCTGGAGTTTGCATGTTCTCCCCGGTTTCCTCCCACACTCCAAAGACATGCTGGTAGGTGAATTGGATCGTGTCTAAATTGGCCCTAGTATATGTGAGTTAGGGACCTTAGATTGTACACCCCTTGAGGGTTAGGAACTGATGTGAATGTACAATATATATGTAAAGAGCTGCGTAAATTGACGGTGTTATATAAGTACCTGAAATAAATAAATATATATCTATATTTTTAAAAATACCGTAAGTATTTTTTAAATATATTCTTCAGATTTTTTTAACATATATAAAAGTAATTTTAACATATATTTTTACATATATTTGTAAATGCATTCCAAAAATGTAGATTTGTAGTGTTAAAGGCATACAGTATATTTGAAATGTATTTTAAAAAATAGTTTTCACATATTTTGTAATAAAAACACCTTTCAATGTGCATATATTTGGATGTAAATACCCTCAAATTAAAGCTGACAGTCTGCAGTTAACGCACATCTTGTTCGTTTCATTTCAAATCCATTGTGGTGGTGTATAGAGCCAAAAATGTTAGAATTGTGTCCCAATATTTATGGACCTGTCACATTGGACATTTCCACTCTTGTCACTCAAGAAAAGAGCAGAAATGCCCCTAATGGGGATCACAGACATTAACTACCTGCCGACCGCAGATAGCCGAATGACGGCTTCACTGCGGCCGGCCAGTTCTGAGTGGACGTCATATGACGTCCTCCCAGAACGCGCTCTCCTGCGCGCCCCAGGGGGCGCGCACCCGGCGATCTCCGTGATCGCTGTGTCCTACGGACACAGCTGATCACGTGATGTGCTAAAAGGCCAATCACAGCGGCCTTTTACCACGTGATCAGCGGTGTCCAATGACACGCTGATCAGAGGGAAATGCAAGTGCCGGTTCTCGGCTGCACTTTCCTCACGCTCTCAGATCGTGAGGAAAGTACTGCCAATAACCGGCAGTTGTCAGAGCAGGGATCGGCACCGATCATCAGGGCACTGATGATCAGTGCCCTGATGATCGGTGCCCAGCAGTGCCACCCGCAAGTTCCGCCCACCTGTGTCCAGCAGTGCGCCCACTAGCTCCGCCCACCTGTGCCCAGCAGTGCACCCACCTGTGCCCAGCAGTGCACCCACCTGTGCCCAGCAGTGCACCCACCTGTGCCACTCTGCAGTGTCACACACCTGTGCCCAGAAGTGCCACCCACCTGTGCCCACCCACCTGTGCCCACCAGTGCCACCCACCTGTGCCCACCCACCAGTGCTGCCCACCAGTGCCACCCACCAGTGCAGCCCAGCAGTGCTGCCAGTCAGTGCCACCAGTCAGTGCCCAGGGGTTGTGCCAGTCAGTGCCACCAGTCAGTGCCCAGCAGTGATGCCAGTCAGTGCCGTCTATCAGTACCCATCATCAGTGTCACCTATCAGTGCCGCCTATCAGTGCTGCATATTAGTGCCGCCTATCCGTGACACCTCATTAGTGCTGCCTATCAGTGCCGCCTATCCGTGCCACCTCATTAGTACTGCCTATCAGTGCCCTTTAGTGCTGCCTATCAGTGCCCATCAGTGCCGCCTCATCAACGCACATCAGTGAAGGAGAAAAAATACCTGTTTGAAAAATTTTATAATAGAAACAAAGAAACTTTTTTTTTTCAAATTTTTTGCACTTTTTTTATTTATAGCGCAAAAAGTAAAGCGCCCAGTGGCGATTAAATACCACCAAAAGAAAGCTTTATTTGTGAGGAAAAAATTATCAAAATTTCATATGGGTACAATGTTGCATGACCGCGCAATTGTCAATCAAAGTGCGGCAGCGCTGAAAGCTGAAAATTGGCCTGGTAAATAAGGGGGTATAAGTGCCTGGTAGGCAAGTGGTTAAAAAGTAAGAAACATATATACCCATTTCTAATTATATAAACCTGTCAAGTCATAAATTACACACATGGTCCTTTGTGTTTAAGTTTTATTATTATTATTATTATAATACAGGATTTATATAGCGCCAACAGTTTGCTCAGCCCTTTACAATATAACAGGAGACAATACAGCAACAATACAGTTCAATACAAGAGGGATTTGAGGGCCCTGCTCCTTGGAGCTTAGTTCACTAATGACACCGACACTGATCTGTCCAAACAGCCCTGATCAAGGGGACACTGTAATTTCTCTGAAATGCTTTGGGTATATATTCCCACAAAAAAATATAACATCTGTAATCCATATAGATTTATCTTCCCTTTTATCCATTAAGATTTATGCAATTAAGCACTACCTCTGCCTACTTTTAGTTTCTTGCCACCATGGGGTTGATTTACTAAAACTGGAGAATTCAAAAATCTGGTGCAGCTCTGCATAGAAACCAATCGGCTTTCAGGTTTTTTTTGTCAAATCTTAATTGAACAAAATTTTTTTTTCTTGCACCTGTGTAGTGGGGCTGTGCTGGCATTATACGGGTTAAATGCTCGTTTCGTACTAGGGGAGAGAACACTGAAGATATACTCACCTGACCCATCGATCTTCCCCACATAAGACCGGTCCTTTCGGCTCCTGCATCACCCCTGCCTGTCCAGCAGTCTTGTAAATGGACTGTTCCTGATGTCAGCATGCTTAATGCGCACTCCACAGACAAGAACAGTCCACTATTGGCATGTGGGGGGAGCAGGGTTTTCCATAGGATTGGCGGGTCAGGTGAGTATGAGCCTAGAAAAAACAAGCAGCAAATCCATGCAGTGGGGTCCCCACTGCACAGTATAAAAAAAATTAACTGGAGATCTGCTTTAAATGTTTATTGGTTAAGAGCATCAAATATAGCCAACTCGTTTTAGGGTGGGAGATGCTATTAGACTCACAAGGAGGTGCAATATAAGACCTATGTTAGGGCTTGATAAAAACTGACAGGTTTTACTTGCACTATGAGCAGGCTGAGTTTGCTTTCTTTAAAAAAAAAAAAACTCCAATAATTTGAAAATGTAAAAGGTCACAAAGTATAAACACAACTACAAAAACCTGGAAACCATTTATGTGTTGTATTTATATTTTCCAGCAGTAGGTACGCTGTTCACATTATTTTTATATGAAAGTACAACAAAATGTGTCATTTTATGAAATGATTGCCTGTAAATCCTGCAAAGCGGCTCGGTTTCTGGCTTTGCCTGTACAATACACTATATCAGCCATATGTACCAAATATTGTAAACAATTTTAATGAACTATGAAATAAGATTGAGCTGGTATTTCCAAGAACAGTCCACTATTGGCATGTGGGGGGAGCAGGGTTTTCCATAGGATTGGCGGGTCAGGTGAGTATGAGCCTAGAAAAAACAAGCAGCAAATCCATGCAGTGGGGTCCCCACTGCACAGTATAAAAAAAATTAACTGGAGATCTGCTTTAAATGTTTATTGGTTAAGAGCATCAAATATAGCCAACTCGTTTTAGGGTGGGAGATGCTATTAGACTCACAAGGAGGTGCAATATAAGACCTATGTTAGGGCTTGATAAAAACTGACAGGTTTTACTTGCACTATGAGCAGGCTGAGTTTGCTTTCTTTAAAAAAAAAAAAACTCCAATAATTTGAAAATGTAAAAGGTCACAAAGTATAAACACAACTACAAAAACCTGGAAACCATTTATGTGTTGTATTTATATTTTCCAGCAGTAGGTACGCTGTTCACATTATTTTTATATGAAAGTACAACAAAATGTGTCATTTTATGAAATGATTGCCTGTAAATCCTGCAAAGCGGCTCGGTTTCTGGCTTTGCCTGTACAATACACTATATCAGCCATATGTACCAAATATTGTAAACAATTTTAATGAACTATGAAATAAGATTGAGCTGGTATTTCCACATAAACACATGCTCTGTAGACTCATTTCCCTGGAAAAATGATTATCAACATTTGGTTATGGCAGCTGTCCATTGAAAAGCAGAAAAAAAAAAACAAATGTAGCAAACATATTTGAAAGAAATATTTAAAATATTGTTTAATGTGCCATTTACTGACAGTCATATGTGCTGTGATTTTATGTACAATCAAAAAACCCCATCAATTTATATTGAGTTTGTATTCATTTTTAACTGCTGCAAAAATACTTTCTGCCAAATAAATCAAAGATGTGATTTTTAAGGCGGCTGGTAATAAAACATAATTCATAGCAATTACAAATAATAAAAACAGCATGCAGAAATAAACACGTGTCAACTATAGTCGGTTTCGGGTATTGGACTCTGTTAGTCTAATGCTGCTATTTTTATTTTTCATCAAGAAACGCATTTATGAATTTACAACACAACCCAGCAAAAAAGTTTCAGAACTAAAAAATAACACTGTAAAACATATAATTTTTTGCTTTAATGTGTGCAGTATGAATAATTGCATATAATTTAAACGAAAGTAGGAAAATAGAAGAGGTATTTACAGAAAAATCAACATAGGCAACAATCTTACAGATATTGTGAACTGATCATACAAAAGTACAGTATATACTTTAAAAGAAAGCCGATGGCAAAATAGTTTGCTCAATAATAAGAATCCAGAAGATATACAAAAGGAGGGAGTGCCTCTAACAGTGACCATTTTCTCAATAATGAGATTGTCTCTGATGAGACATTAAAAGTCCCATATTCTACAAGCTGTCAATGGTTTTCCAAGTCTGCTACAGGAGATGGGTTTATGGTAGAAAACCTACAAACTCCAATATTATTCCCAGCACTGAAAAACATATATTTTATTGACACAAAAATGAGATGCATTTATGGAAAAATAAGAGAAAGAGTGCTACATGTATTAACATAATACAAATTATTTGTACAGTATGTACAACATCTTACCTGTTCTTTACTACCACACAAGCTATCAGTTTTTACATTGCTTTTTTGAGTATGACTGATCTCATAGTGTTCGTTAATTAATATTTATTTATTGCAGGTACTTATATAGCGCCATCAATTTACGCAGCGCTTTTTAATATAATATGGGAATTGTTTGCTTTTGGAATGCTCAGTCCAAGTAGAGCAATATCAGTAAAGAGGTAAAATCAATTGCGCAGTTTTTAAAGTTACAAATTTGTGCAGTTTAAACTGATTGTATTAACTAAAGTGATTCTAATGGATGTATTCTCATACTTACCTGCTCTGTGTAATTGTTTTGCACAGAGCAGCCCCAATCTTCCTCTTTTCGGGTCTCATGCTGGTTCTCCTGGCTTCTTCTCCCTGCTGAGTGTCCCCATAGAAAGCTGCTTGCTATGGGGGCACTCGTGCGTTCGATCTCGAGCCTCGCTTTGTGTGTCCATTGACTCACAGAGCGTGGTTCAGCCTGCTCTCTCCTCACTGGCTGTTTATTGACAGCAGCAGGAGCCAATGGCTCCCACAGCTGTCTCTCTAATGAGGAGAGAGAGCCAAAAGTGCCACAACTCTCAGGCACAATGCTGGATTGAGACTGGGTTCAAGGGAAGGGGCTGGGGGGGGGAGCTGCACAGAGAAGGTTTTTTAACGTAACGCAGAGATAATCTTTAGAACCACTTTAAAAATAGGGTTACCTTCACTGAAAACCACAACAGTATCACCACATATAGATACAGGCCTGCATCTAAATATAAATTGTTGTATACAATAAAACAGCAGGGTGTAGTGCTTAAAAGTAAGTTGATAATCGTGATATGATAAAGGAAACCATGCATCATATAACGTCAAGCCTCAATAGCAGCTTATAAACATGACAAAATATCAATATATGGTAACAGTTCTAAAAAACAGGTGACAAAGTGACATAGTGCAAACGCATGTAAATAAGTGTATTGCGTCACTAATCAGTGATTCGCCATGTGCACGGTGTCAGGTATAAGTCCAAATATTAAGGTGCCTAAAGGTCTTCCGGATCCAAATGACTGGTCCAAATGATTGGTGATAAGGAAAAGTGTAAAGACTGCGCACTCACCAGATATAATATGTACAAATCTTGACTTTCCTTGTAAGGCCACCTTTGTATGGATGGCAGTAAAAATATGCAGTTGAGCCATGATTTAACTGACCCAACTTCTCAGCCACAAGTCAACATGGCCAACGGCCATGTTAGTTCACACTGCTGCAGTCACAATGCTGCAAACATTACACCACAGGTTACGTTTGGAGGGCAGTACACTAAATGCAACCTATTCCTTGTCAAAGATTTTTATTTCAACATGGAGCACATAGGAACAGGAAACACAGACAAACATACAAACAAGCAGGCCATTGTGGGACCGAATGTAAAACAAGGTACAAGTAGTATAAAGGGTAAAGCAAACCCAAGACCTAATGACTTGGGAAAATGATACATATAGCACAAGATAAATATGTAGAACACAGAATATTGTAACCCAGGGAGATCCTGGTAATATCCAGAAAATACTAAAATTCTAGAAGTATTAGCCTGAAAACAAGCTACTACAGGGTACAGCAGGCCTCTAGAACCCAAGTGGTAGTGACAGGATACGGCCTGAGGAAACAAACAAAAAATACTACAGAGAAACACAGAAGTGTAAAAGGCAGAAGCACAGCCAAGTCAACTATTCAGTCATAGGCTCGACTAGGAGAATAGAGAACATAAAACACACACACAGATACAAATAGTAGAAAGGAGGAATAGAGCCAGACAAGAAGAAAAAAAGAAAAAAGGGGTCCCTGAAAGTGAGGCATCACATCATAAACATAGCGAAAACAGTAATTCACCATGGTAAAAGTACCGTTTCATCAAAATCATAGGGAAGGCAGTGTGTAATCCAAGGCTTCCAAGTCAACTCGAACCTCTCGAGCATGTTCTTTTCCACTGCTTCCATTTTGGAGTACACCAATGGCCAAGGTTAAAGAGGGGGACTGCCATGCCCAAGCTATAGTCTGGTTAGCAGCTGTCAGAAGCTGAAGGAGGAGTTTAAATTGTCTACGAGTTAAAGGCGCAGGTTTAAGATTAAGGAGGGCAGTGGTAGGGTCAGGTGGCAGGCTCGTCTCAAACATGATAGATGCGAGCGTAAAAATTTCCATCCAAAACGAGTAAACCACCGGACACTCCCACCAAATATGCCAAAAAGTACCCAAATGAGGAGAGCCTCGGAAACAAAGTGCCGAGCTATTCGGAGAAATTTTAACAATTCTATTGGGAACAAGATACCACCTGGTCAAGACCTTATAATTAGCCTCCAACGCCACTATGTTGGGGGAGGATGAAATGCAACCTATTCAAGTGAAAGAGGCCATGCTGTGTAAAGCATGCTTTGGGTGGCCTTTAAGAGTTAAGACAGGCACTTTACATATCACCTCTGAGTCACAGATTGCTTTTCGGATGAGAAATACTGCTGCAAGTGTGAGCAAGGCCTAAAGTAGAGCTTTATTATGACCCCTCTCACCTCCTAAGACTCATTATTGGCCCGTTGTATGTGATGGGCAGCCTTACTGACCAATAGGAAGGCTCAGAGGGCAGTTGGACCAAGCTATGCTTTCACAAGGTAAGCAATCAGTACAGCCAATCTCTACACCAATTAAATGCAAATGCAATTTATTGACACTGCGTCTGTGCTCCAATAATATAGCTATAACGCCTGCTTTCTTCAAGTATATAAGGCGGAGATCTTCCCACCTCTTTAAATATTTAATTGATAAATTGTTCCTAATTCTTCTTCAAGCTGCTCCAACCATGTGCACAGAGAATGAACACCCCAAGAACCATTAACTTTCCTTATAGATCATTCTGCTATCAACCTATTCTGCACAGGAATAGTGGGAAATGTCATGAAATGTGCCACTGGAGCATTGTGCACAGTGTTGTCATTATCTTCCGGTCAAACACATATTATTTAAAAAGAACTCCAGGAATAATCTTTTTTTAAAATGGATATTAGGCCAGTTTGGTTACCTGTAACTATCAATATGTCACATCTGAAAGGCTGTAGGGGAGTCTCAAAATCACCATAGTAGCTTGTGTCACATACTGGATATGATTTCCTGTTCCAGCGGTACCTCAGTCTTTCCCCGCAGTGCAGAGTTGTTTGCTAGGTACCTCCTCCATTCAGAAAATGTGTTTTATTCTTTTCAGTGAGTACATGGCATCCACTGATTGGATGAGAGTAGATTGTGACATCATCTGCCCTCTCCTCTCCACATCATCCAATCAGAGAATACCTTGTATTCATAAAAAAAAGAATAAAACATGTTCTCTGAATAGCAGTGGTGCCAAGAAAGATACTCTCTTTACTGTATAAAGGGGGAAGATGCTCCAGCACCGCTGAAACAGGAAAGCACTTCTTGTATGTGGCACAGACTATAGAGATTTTGCAGCCCTCTGTATGGGACATATCAGTAATTACAGGTAACAAGCTAATCCAATGTACATTTTAACAGAAAACACAGATATTATACAACACCACTTTAAAGTAAAAATTCTTTAAAAAGGGAAGTTCCACCTTTTCTCTACCACTTTTATTATGTATTTAATTCAGGTACTTATATAGCGCTGTCAATTTATGCAGCACTTAACACATATATTGTACATTCACATTAGTCCCTAACCATCAAGGGGTGTACAATCTAAAGTCCCTAACTTACATTCACCTACTAGGGCCTATTTAGACAGGAGCCAATAAACCTACCAGCATGTCTTTGGAGTGTGGGAGGAAACCGGGGAGAACATGCAAACTCCAGGCAGGTGGTGCCGTGGTTGGGATTTGAACCAATGACCCTAGTAAAATGGAAGTTATCTAGATCCTTTCAGTAGGAAACTGAAGTACCCGGAGGAAACCCACACAGGCACAAGGAGAGCATGCAAACTCCAGGCAGGTGGTGCCGTGGTTTGGATTAAAACCAGCAACCCTAATACTGCCAGGCAGGAGTGCTAACCACTTAGCCACTGTGCTTCCCACAGAAATGTATTTTGTTTTTCTGGGAGTGTGTACCTAGTTTTGACAGGTACCAGCTCCCACTTCCACTTGGATCACCTAGGTGCTTTGAGTGGAAGATCACCCCCCTGACCTCCCCCCCCCCCTTCCCCGCGCACGCAACCTCCTGGAACACATCACAGGTCCCAGGAGGCTGCGGGTCCATTCACAAAGCACAGCATGACTTGGGTAAGCGCAGTGGGAAGCCGGCTGTGAAGCTTCAGGAAGTCACAGCCAACTTCCCAGAAGTAAGGGGTGCCAGGGACCCTAAGACTGGCAAAGAACCAGAATTTGTAGCTGCTCATTTTTAAGTTTTTTTTTGTAACTTTTTTTTTTCCGAAATATTTAGCTGTGGCAGTTTTTACATAGTTACATTGGAGCAGCTTGGACCAAGGTTAGTATGTATGTGCCATACTTGTGGGATCCTTGTGGATGCTGGAAATCACTGTAGTGACACCACTACTCCAGTGATCTCCACTAGCTTCCAGGTCCCGTGCTGAGCAGCTGCCCTGCTGCATTGTGAACACGGAAGGTAGTTTGCTTTGCATGGGTCCATTCAGAAAACACTTTGCATTTTCTCAGTGACTGCAAAGTGTTCTCTGTGATTGGACAAGGTGAAGATTGTGGTGTCACCACCCCACCTCTCCACCTCCAGTCACAAAATTAATTTTATTCATTGAGAAAATGTAAATTGTTCTCTGAATGAGACCATGCAATGAAAACTACCTTTCTCGTTCACAGCAGGGTGGCAGGGCAGCTGCTGGGCACGAGACATGGAAGCTGATATCTACTGCAGTGTATTCCAAATTCTAGAGGGATCCCACAGGTATGGCATACATACACACATACATACTGTACCTTACCTTGGACCTTACCTTGGTCCAAGCTGGTCCAATGCAACTATGTAAAAATATCCATACCTAAACTTCAGCTTTAAAGCAAATCTCCCCTTATGGGGTAAAGCAATTGGTTTATTTGAATGTTCACCTCCCGACATCACAAACGTCTTTCACTGCCGCATGTAAAATCTCACTCACTGCAGTTGGAGCTCACCTGAAATTACTGACTAATTTCTTCTCTCCCAGAAGGGGATTGGAGCTGTGAAGAAAATAAAAGAAAGGTGCATGGTTTGCATTATCAAAGCACATGTTTGTTTTATGGTCTGACTGAGAGGAGAAGATTGGAGCATTGAGGTCATCAGCATGTTATAGGCAGGAAGAAACATTTTCTTGGCCTTCCCAATCCTGGGATCAATGTGATCAGTGTGGTGTTCTGGCAGGTCATAAGATAACTATTCTGTGTGACATTGCAATGGATTTTTGCACTTACATTTCACAGACTAGAGGAATTAGGAGAACTAAGCTAAGTGAGCGTAATAGATTTTTACACCAGCTGGTCATGGACTGGCTTCTGGAGGCAAAAGAAGGTAAAGGAAAGGGGATAAAGCAGGCAAGGGTAAAAAACCCTGTTACTTTTTTTTCACAACTTTACATTTTTCTGGAAGTGATAGAAATTCCAACATTTTGAACGTTTATAACCTTCCAATAGGAACATTGGCAACCAGGGGCGGACTGACCATTTGAAAACTCGGGCACTGCCCGAGGGCCCGGGGTCAGTAGGGGGCCCCATGAGATGCCCCTGGTACCTTTTTCATAGCCTTTTTTGAGTTTTGGCAAGGACACAGGGGCCCCATGGTTCCCTATTGCCCGGGGGCCCCATGAGTTGTCAGTCCACCCCTGGTGAAAACTGAGAAATTCACCTCACTTTGGAGAGATTTCTTCTCACATACAGGGTTTGATTTACTAAAGTAAAATAGGCTGTTCACTTTGAAAGGGAAATTGCACTTTGCAAGGTAATCTTCCTCGGAGCTTAGTAAATGAGGAGAAATTATAATTTCTAAAGAACAAACAATCAAGGGCAATGTTTTTGCAGTGTTTTAGCTTGCACATGATTGGATGATGGAAGTCAGCATAGCTTCACCTCATTCACTAAACTCTGGGGAAAAGTCCCTTGCATAGTGCAACTTCTCTCGCAAAGTGAACAGTCCATTTGCCTTTAGTAAATTAAATCAACAGAATCTTCAAGACAGGAAGTAATGAGAAAACTCCCCAATGGGACACTGGGGAATATCTACTAAACTTTGTGCACACAGAATCTGGTGCAGTTGTGCAAAGTAACCATTCAACTTCTAACTTCATAAAAAATAAAAGTGTAGAGCCTATCATATAAAATAGTGTAACTATAAAAACATATAATTCAAGGACATATAAAACCAAACTTTAAAAAACAAATAAAATAAACGTCCATAGAATCAGCAGTTCAGTGAAAAAACTTAATGATGTTAATCCACCATAAAAGTGCTCTTGCTTGCAGTAAAGTAATTCACAAATGCATTCACCCTGTGAATTCAAAGCTCACCAAAACTGATGGCTGCCACTACAACAGCATGAACGCCCCTGTGTCTAAACAGAAATTCCAAAGGTGCATGTGGCTGGCAAATAACTGTGTCCACAGGTATCACTCTGTGTGGACGGGCTGTGAAGAAATAAAGCTCACAAGGAGAAAATATGCCTCCAATAGTGTAGTATGTATTAAAAATCCATAAAATGACATCAAGTTCAACAAAGAAATGTCAGCTTACATAGTTGGCTGCTGCTGGCTGGAATGATATCAGCACTACCCCCAACGCATTTCGTCCAATTATCAAGGCGGCCCCTTGATAATGTCCTATTGGACGAAATGCCTCGGAGAGAGGAGTGTACAGTGCTGACGTCACGCTGCTGCGCGATTCTGGGCCATCCATGTAAGCTGTAATTTCTTTGTTGCACTTGATGTAATTTTATAGATATCTAATGGATACTACACTAGCCACGTGTACCTTTCGAATTTCTGTTTAGACACAGGGGCGTTCATGCTGTTGTAGTGGCAGGCATCAGTTTTAGTGAGTTTTGAATTCACAGGGAGACAGTGATGGTATTTGTGAATTACTTTACTGACAGAATTTGCAAATTACTTTACTGCAAAAAAGAGCACTTTTATGGTGGTGGATTGACATCATTAAGTTTTTTCACTGAACTTTTGATTCTATGGATGTTTATTTTATTTGTTTTTTGAATTTTGGTTTTTGTCATATGTCCTTACATTACGTTTTATTAGCTACACTATTTTTGTATAATTGACGCTACACTTTTATTTTTTATGCACATTGATTTAGGTTCGGTATACTACCTATTGGTGTCAGCTGCCTCACACTTTTAAATTCAGCACAGATATTGTTTGTTGTATTGAGCTTCTAAATTCAGTTTGTTCAATTAAGCTTTGACAGTAAATCCTGGAAGCTGATTGGTTACTATGCAGAGCTGTACTAGATAATGTATGCACCAGTTTTAGTAAATCCCCCCCAGAGATGGCACAAAAATCCCCTTCCCTACCTTATCAATCCAAAAAAAAGTTTTAGCTTTAGATATTTAAGGGCTCATGTACATGGGTCGTTTGGAAAACTCTTCTGAACGATGGAAACTGACTGCTGGAAAACGTAGGTTAAAAAATGTCAGTTTAGCCGTGTTTGCATACCGTGTTTATGCGCGTTTATGAGCGTTTAGAAGCATTTTTAAAAGATAACCTCAGCAGACCTTCCCAAATGCCCAGAATGCACTGTAAAACACTAAAATATTAACTATTTCAGACATTTTGAGAGAAATTGAGAGAGCAAAAGCAGAGAGAGCAGTATATGTTGAGATTGCCTGTCTTTTCTGGTTGTATTCACTATGGATCTCATCATGACCATAATGCAGCACGTTCTACCATTTTTTCCTTCACGTGAAACCTCGAACTGACTGCACTGGTGTGCTAGGTCCATTTGAGTACCTAGAAAACGCTTTGCATGCATTTCTGATGATGAAAAAAGGCTCTGGACAGCATCTGGACATGGAACAGTTAAAAAACGCTTCATGTGCAAATGCTTATAAAGGCGATTAACCGCGTTTACACGCGTTTACACGCGTTTACACGCGTTTACAATACCAATTTGGTGAGTTAAAAAAACGACTGTAAACTCAACTGCCTGTAAACGACTGTAAACAACGATGTGTACATGGACACATAGGAAAACATTAGGGAGAGTTCAGGGGCTGCTGAAAAAAGAGTAGAAAAGCTCCTGAATGCGAGTTTATTAGCTGCAGTGTACATGAGCCCTAAGAAGAAAAACTTCCTCTGGCTAAAACTAGGTCTGCTTTAACATTTGCCTGTTTGCTCCAGAAGATGCATCCAGATAGGCGATTGTATTCATACCTGGTGGCCTTGTCAAGTGGTCTAAATCTACTAGGAAAAATGTAACATGTTTTCGAAGACTTTCAATCAAACTTTGAATACTGATCCTTGAACTGCCTCTATATCACTGCCTGTGAATACTGAAGGCTGTTATTCAGATTATTAATGCAGATGGATGGAGTATTGCTGTTAAAAGGTTTAATAAAAAATAATCCTTTTATCATTGTTGTCACATATGCAGTCTGTTATGAAACATTTGATAACAATGGTAGATTGTTGTTAACAGGTTACCTTGAAAACCTACTTTTACATTATCTAGGGCTTGATAGGTTTATTTCAGGTAGCCTTCTCTAATAGAGGGTGCGGGACTGACATAACAATGAGGACAATTGAATCAGCTGCCCCAGATTCACCAGCCAAGGGACCCAGCAGAAGATCGGAGCATTGTAGTCTCTATCCCAAGCCGTGAACACTGCAGGTGCACTTGTTTGTAAATGTGTGTGTGTATATTAGTAGTTATATGACACTTTTATCATCACAATCATCATAATTGGTGGTATGTGTAGCACCCTCTTAGGTTACTACATGATAGGAAAACATTGTTTTTGGTTGGGTGGTAGTTGGCCCAGTTTGATTTGTATAGGTGTGCGAGCTCAGTGGGGTGGTGGTCTCTCACTGTTGCTGGTAGGGGTCACTGCACCACTGGCTATAGTATGAGGATTTCCTGCCAGGCTGAGTTATGAATATTCATATTTCCCCCAGTCATCTCTGTAGAAGATTGAAGTCACTGGGGCATTATGGGGGGGAGTATATATATTTGGGGAAACCTTGTGCCTGCTCTCTTGCCTCAGGCTGAGGCCTGAGAAGGTGCTGCTGGACTGTCTATGGTACTGGGCTCAGGAGCCTAACTGGGGTCTAGCATGCACTGGGCGTACAACTCTGGCCAGCTGGGAAAGCTGGCATTTCTGAAGGCCTTGCTGCTGATCCGTTTTGCTGTTTATCAGGGTCCTGGCTGTGGCAGAGCCAGGGGGCCCATACCTGCAAATACAGAGACACATCAGAGACTTCACCCATGAGATCTAGTCTACGATCACTTCACTAGAAGGCAACAGGAAGCGAAGTTTAGGCAGCTATTCCCTGGCCTTGTGTGTAAAAGACTGTTTGCTGATCCGGGTGATGGTTGGTGCTGCAAGGATATAATTGTCAGTGTAGCTTTACGGGGTACAGCTTTCACAGTAACCCCTAATCTGACCTTTCCTTCCAATCTCAAGGGTCAAGGATTTCTACTTTCAAGACAGGGAAGTTAGTGTCCTCTTCTTTTAAACTTGCATTTATCGGAGTATCCCATGCCCTAAACCCCTCCCCAGTTTCAAGTTTATTCAGCATTAAAATGTAAAAAGATCACCTAGACTGGTTACTGGGTCAGTGTGCATGGTCATCATCATCTGTGTGACTGTATTTTTATCACATTCTGTAGTCATCAATACATGGCCCCTATGGGGTACTACGTATATAACAATATAAGTAACAAAGTCAATTTGATTGAAAGGTGACCTTTCAAGTATTTTGTCACTATTTTGGAATATAGTTAGGTGTCTGTGGCCACTTTGTTTGTTTTTTGGGGGGTCACTTGGGGTAGGAAGGTAGCGCAGTAGGATCATCTCTATACAAAGTCAATTTGATAATGACCTAGTAGTTAGTGCTTCAGCCTTGCAGCACTGGGGTCCCTAGGTCGTATCCCAGTTAGGACACTATCTGCATGGAGTTAGCATGTTCTCCTTATGCTTGCATGGGTTTCCTCTTAAACCTCAAAGACAATCTGGTAGGTCATTTGGCTCCTGTCTTAACTGGCCCTGGTAAACATGTGGGATAGGGACTTTGGATCATAGAGACACTGATGTTATTGGGCAATACGTAGATTGTCAGTGCTCTAGAAATACCAGTAATAAATAAAAAAGGAAACAGTTTTGCAAAAGAGAATAAAACATTTCTTGTCTTCCTGCAGGCCTATAGGTAGATGGACATTCTATTAATCACTATGGTGGTCAACACAGTATTGAAGAAATACTAGTCTCCAGGCCACGGTGCTTAATTAGGCTACGTTTAGATGTGTGATAAGTAAGTGTGGGTGCTGCATGAAAGTCTGTACTGGGCTGCCAACACCTGCCATCTGCTAACGTGAGCACTTGTTACATACAGTTGTGCTCAAAAGTTTGCATACCATGGCAGAAATCATGAAATTATGGTATTTATATTGAAAATATGATCATACCAAAAAAACTGACTTTTATTTAAGGATAGTGATCATATGAAGCCATTTATTATCACATAGTTGTTGGCTCTTTTTTGAATCATAACGATAACAGAAATCACCCAAATGGCCCTGATTAAAAGTTTACATACCCTCTAAAGTTTGGCCTTGGTACAGACACACAAGATGGCACACACAGGTTAATATGGCAATTAAAGGTGAATTTCCCACATCTGTGGCTTTTTAAATTGCAATTAGTGTCTGCTTATAAATAGCCAGCGAGTTTGTTAGCTCTTACATGGATGCACTGAGCAGGCTAGATACTGAGTCACGGGGAGCAGAAGAGAACTGTCAAAAGACCTGCGTAATAAGGTTATGGAAGTTTATAAAGATGGAAAAGGATATAAAAAGATATCCAAAGCCCTGAATACACTAGTCATGGCAAGGACAGCTCCCCCCTCCTCTTCCCTGCCAGGAGAACACCATAGCTCTGGGGGAGAGATTTTCCCATCAACACTTACTCTGTAGATGGGGGAATCAGGCAATTTTCTTTCTTGCAACCCGTGGCTGCAGGAAAGAAAATCACATCATATATGGCCTACCTTAGGGTACTCCCCAGCAAGAGTCTGTTAGTGCTAGACTGCCCGCTACACTATCACAGTGCAACTATAAGTTGCTGATCACTGCCATTACAGTATAGCTTCTACAGATGCATAAATTCCAGTATATATCCCATAGTTTATAGACGCTATAACTTTCACACAAACAAATCAATATACACTTATTGGGATTTTATTTTACCAAAGACGTAGCGAAATACATTTTGACCTACATTTATGAAGAAATCTGATTTTAAAATTTTTTTATTGCATGTTTTATAACAGAAAATTTTCATTTTTTTTACATTTATATAACAAAAAAAAACTCAGTGGTGATCAAATACCACCAAACGAAAGCTCTATTTGTGTGAAAAAAAAATGATTTAAATTCCATTTGGGTACAGTGTGGCATGACCGTGCAATTACCAGTTAAAGTAGTACAGTGCTGAATAGAAAACAAAATGGCCTGGTCATGAAGGGGGTAAAACCTTCCGTAGGTCAACCTCCGTGTTGGGTGAACCTTTCAACCAAGCTTTTCAATTAAGGCCACCAGGCAGTTTTTCATGCTGACCTGATTGAAAGCTCTGTGTAGGTCTTTGTTTCAAGGTGGAGTCTGGGGAGGGACCAGGGTGAGGGTGAGGGAGGGGGGGGGGGTGTCAGGTAGGCTGTACAGGGCCCTGTGATTTCTAATAGCAGCCTTGAATAGAAGGCTGTCAGTCTGCCATAATGTGCTCTTCACAGAAAAGAGGAAACATTTCTGTGCCTTTGTTGTGAACTTTGAAGATGAATGCCTATAGTTACAGAGATGAATGATGGCTTGCTTTAAAGTGCTTGGTCAGAATATGCAAATATGTTAGTGTACATAATTTGGGCACAGGCTCAAATAGTTTTACCAAAAAAGGGTCTTTTGCACAGAACTATAGGCTTTAATTTTTGACCATTGAAACAAGAGGACAAAACATTTTAAGCAATAAATAATACTTTATCTTCTCTGCAGCCTAAAGTACAGAATTAGGTACCTCTTGTAAGAGCCTTCTAAGAGCACAGAAAACCAAGCCTTTCTTACCAAGTACAACAATATGAATATTTTCTATACTCTGGCCTTAAGTGTGTCTGTGGGTACCTAGTTAGGATACAAAGCAGTGAACATTTGCTAGCCAGCAGCTGAAACAAGAATATTTTAGCTGCAGCTCATATGCAGTTACTTTAGGAATATAGACATGAAAACATTTTTCAATCTTTGAAGTTATAGTAAAGCTTTGTCTTTTTTAGATAACAAACATATCATACTTACCTGCTCTGTGCAATGTTTTTGTATAGAGCAGCTTCAATCCTCTTCTTCTCAGGTCCAGCTCCTGGCTCCTCCCCCTTGACCAAAGCCCCTAATAACAAGTCACTTGCTATGGGGGCACTGGTGCGGGCTCGCTCCTGGTTTCTGAGCCCCACTCTATGCATCCATAGGACACATAGAGCTGTGGCTTGGACTCTCTTATCATTGGCTCACTGACTGTGATTGACAGTAGTGACACCCAATGGTTCTCAGTCAATGAGGAGAGAGAGAGAGACCCAGGATAGCCAAGGCTCCCGTGCACATTGATGGGTGGAGAGGGGGCTCAGATGCGTATTAGGGGAGCTGTGGGGGGAGCAGCACACAGAAGGTTTAACAACCTTCAGCCTTCACAACCACTTTATGCTTTTTAATGCTTTTAAGGCAAACACATGTAAAATATGATACTAACCCTAATCTCCTACCTCTATCCCCCCAACTTCCTCCCCTCTCCTTTTCTGACCTTTGGTAGCTGCCAGACACTGTCTGACTTGACTTGAAACATCCCATGTCTCCATTTAACAAAGGTTGGGTTGTCCTCATCCACAAATGGCAAGTCACGAAAAGTGATAAGTTTGCGTTTGAACACTGCCAATGGATGAGTAATAGAACATTCTGCTGTCCCAAGCTTCAGATACGAAGGGTTACAGTAAAGGAATTAGGAATTATTCATTTCCCCTACTGAGACTTAGATTTTTATTTGAAGCAGCAAAATCTGGATGTTGGGTGAATAGCAAATGTGAAGACTATATTTGAGTGCAATTTTGTGTTTTACAATAAATAGTGGTATATACAGTGAGCACTAGATCTTCCTTGTGTTCTGTTTGTGAGTATACTGTATGTGAACCATCTGGGAGAAAGAGGGGAGGAGGTGGACTGACTACAAGGAAGGGATCACTGGTTTATCATCAAATAAGGTGGTTCTTACAAATGCAGATGATGCTACCCTATGTGGATTGTATTTGACCTTCTGTAATTTAATGTTGTTGTAAAGGCTCGAGATTTTTTACTTTCATGCATTCTATGTGTGCAGCATCCCCCCAAGCCCCCTCAATACTTACCTGAGCCCCATCGTGATCCAGCGATGTGCACAACAGCCTCGGCTGTCTCGGGTCTCTGCCTCAACACTGGCTGAGACAGCAAGCGGGAGTCATTGACATACCATTGCAGAGCCCGATATCTGTTGTCCAGCTCTATCCCCTGCTGGACCAGCCTGTCCAACTCAGTCACCCATTGCTCCTGGGGTCGCTCTTCCAGGAATGGCATCCATAACTTCCGATGGTCCCTGGCCTGTTCCCTTGGGGTTGGATAGCACTTTCCCTTGTCCATATCAGCAACCTGGAGGGCTCCTCTCCAAAGCATCTCCCAAATCCGCTGCCTGAGCTCCAGGTACTGATCCACAGACACAGTCCTGGGGTATGTTGCAAGAACAGTCTGCAGCAACCCTGGGAACTCTGATACCAGGTCCATATCTCCACTGGGGTGACCGACGTCTCCTTTCCTGATCTTGAATCCCTGTGGTGGTTTGGACGTGTTCACAGCTTGGAAGCACAATCCCACTGCTGCCACCAATGTAACGGAACCGGACCAGACTGCACTAGGGTATTTCCGTTAGACTTCCACTTCCCTGTCTGAACACAGGTCCACGGACACCACCGCTGACCAAACAGGACGAGACAGCACCAGGCTTGTACAAAAGACAGGAAATGGACTGCTTTATTTTAACATACAGTAGATACAAGATATATACACAGGGCGGGGAAATACACACCCAGACAGGAAACACATCAGCAAACTGTCCCATCAGGGGGAAGGGCTGCCGAAAACATTACATCCCATAATAGTTTGCTCACAAACAAGACACATAATAGAACAATAGGACAACCACGTGGCAGTAGACAATACACAAACCCATACATCCCATAATAGTTTGCTAGAACAATGGGATGCAGCCGCATGGCAGAGAACAATGAACAACCCCCACACCAATATTAGAACATTTCACCTGTACCCCTAACAGGCACAGGGTGACTTACACATAATGGGGAGCTGCCACAGGGGTCTCCCCACCCCTCAAAAGGGGGCTGTGTTCCATGGGCCTCCCACCCAAAGTCACTCCCGTCACAGTGATGAACTATTTATTGGTTTTATTGTATGAGTTGTTTTTGGTGTCGCATGGGTGAGACTCAGGGGTTCATACAGCTCTAATCTTATAGTGTTACTAAACCCAGGACCCTGCATTCATTATATCTGATCTCCCACAGTACACACAACATGGAAATGCAATTATGTAGTAAATATAAACTGCTAAACACTTTTTCTCATCAGCAGCATATAGCAGTCTCGTGACTTCTATCAGTGTGCAGATGAGCACTAGTTAATATTGTGAGAGGAGTTTTCATTCTCTGAGGCTGCATAACTCCTGACCCTCTGTCTGGACAGTGCTGATTGGCCCTGTGCTGATTGCATGCACCAACCCAAAGAGGAAAAAACTCTCTAGCAATACACATCAAACTGAGCATGTGCAGAGTGACTCCTAGAGCTCTGTACTATTAGCAGATGTATAGGGGACAGTAGAAGAAGGGGAAGATTGGAGAAGACAGGATCAAACAGCCCTTTTACACAATGTGGAAGATTAACCCCTTAGGGTGCACAGTGAATATAACAAGCATACTTTTCTGCATGTACAGACTGATTTTATTGTTGTGGATGTATTAACACTTTAAACTAAAAAACATTTTTTTTGCTGTTTATGGATATTCTATACATATGTAAATGTCAAGGGGTGAAAGAGGAGGCAAATATCTATAAGTATGCTGAAGCCTCTAATGCAGCCATTCTCAACCAGGGTTCTTTGGAACCCTAGGATTTCTCTAGAGGTTGCTAGGGATATCTTGAGCTGTGGTTATTTGACCTGCCATCTGATCATGTCTGCAGAGTTCCAAGTCCAATGCCACTTGGCAGAATCAGCGGCATGACTGTGAGGGTGGCATTCTTACCACCATTGTAAGGGGGCTTT
This sequence comes from Staurois parvus, assembly GCF_062004578.1. Taxonomy (NCBI): domain Eukaryota; kingdom Metazoa; phylum Chordata; class Amphibia; order Anura; family Ranidae; genus Staurois; species Staurois parvus. The sequence goes on along the minus strand of NW_028318749.1, from coordinate 177,709 downwards.
CTTCTCATGGATCACCAATGTAAAGGACATATTCCTAATGAACTTGATGAATTAATCTTAGCAGGGGTTCTCAGAGATCTGAAAATGATTTCAAGGGTTCCCCTGGGGTAAAAAGGTTAGGAAAGGCTGCTCTAATGGATGTTTCATTAATAGATATTTCACTGCTTTAAAAAGGTTTCACTTAGTGTCTTTCAAGAGGATGTCTAATTAGAGGTCTGCTGAATCACATATTCAGGGTTTAGGTATTTTCAGCACACTGTTCTACTGATAATAACTCAAACATTTAACACAGAAACCGTCAGGATGAATATAGATAACTTTACTACGTTCCCTGCAAATACAGTATTTCAATGCAAATCAGGGGGTGATGCAACAAAGTACACACTGAACTCTATAAAATAGTCAAAGATGAACATATAGGGGAAGATTTACTAAAACTGGAACATGCAAAATCTGGTGCAGCTCTACATAGAAACCAATCAGCTTCCAGGTTTTACAGTTGCAAGAAAAAGTATGTGAACCCCTTGGGATTACGTGGAGGTTTGCATGAATTGGGCATAAAATGTGCTCTGAACGTCATCTAAGTCACAACAATAGAAGAACACAGTTTGCTGAACATAATACTACACAAACATTAGATGTTGCCATGGTTTAATTGCACATAACATGTAAACATTCACAGTGCAGGGAGGAAAAAGTATGTGAACCTTTGGACTTAGTAACAATTCTTGATCGTAGGTCAAGACAGGTGTGTGTTTTTTAACCACTTCCAGACCGGACACTTTTACCCCCTTCCTGACCAGGCTAATTTTCAGCTTTCAGTGCTCTCACATTGTGAATGCCAGTTACTCAGGCATACGACACTGTATCCAAATGAAATTTTTATCATTTTTTTCACACAAATAGAGCTTTCATTTGGTGGTATTTAATCACCACTGGGGGTTTTATTTTTTTCTAGAAAAGTGGAAAAAGACTGAAAATTTTGAAAATAAACATTATTTTCTTCGTTTTTGTTACTAGATTTTGCAAATAAATATACTTTCTTCATTAATTTAGGCCAAAATCCATTGTGCTACCTTTGTTTGGTAGAAATAACCCAAATCAGTTTGTATTATTTAGTCTGTACTAAAGTTATAGAGTCCACAGACCACGGTATATATATTTGATATATTTGAAAATTTATCAATCCTGATGTACTGGCTACCTATATAGTTTCTCAGGGCCCTAAAATGCCAGGACAATACAAATACCCCCCAAATGACCCCTTTTTGGAAAGTAGACAGTCTGAGGTATTTAATGAAAGGCAAGGAGAGTTTTTTGAAGTTGTAATTTTTTGCAAATTTTTTAAGGGGAAATGATGAAAGTAAATAATTTAAATTTTTTTTTCACAAAGTTGTCATTTTAACAAGTTCTTTCTCTCACACGGCATAGGCATACTTGCAGTTACACCCCAAAACACATTCTGCTACTCTTCCTGAGTATGGTGATACCAAATGTGTGAAACTTTTTCACAGCCTAGCCACATAGAAGGGCCCCACATCCAATAAGCACCCTTAGGCGTTCTAGGGGCAAAAATTACACATCTAATTTCCTGACTGTCTATCACAGTTTTGGAGGTCCTGGAGCACCAGGACAAAGGAATTACCCACAAAATGACCCCATTTTGGAAAGAAAACACCCCAAGGTATGTTTTAAGAGTCATGTGGAGTCTTCTGAAGACTGCATTTTTTGCCAAACGTTTTTGGAAAATGTGAAAAGAAGATGAAATTGTATTTTTTTCTATGCAAAGTTGCCAGTCTATGAGATATATCTATTACACAACATAGGCATACTTAAAATTACACCCCAAAACACATTCTATAACTCTTCCTGAATATGGCGATACCAAATGTGTGAGACTTTTTTACAGTCTGGCCACATAGGGGGCTCCACATCCAATAAGCATCTTTTGCAGTTCTAGGGGAAAAAATGACACATCTAATTTCTTGACTACCTAATGCCATTTTGGAGGTCCTGGAGCATCAGGACAATGGAATTACCCACAAAATGACCCCATTTTGGAAAGCAAACACTCCAAGGTATATTTTAAGAGTCATGTGGAGTCTTCTGAAGACTGCATTTTTTGCCAAAAGTTTTTGGAAAATGTGAAAAGAAAATGAAAATGTTTTTTTTTTTACGCAAAGTTGTCAATCTATGAGATATTTCTATTATACAACATAGGCATACTTAAAATTACACCCCAAAACACATTCTATAACTCTTCCTGAATATGGCGATACTAAATGTGTGATCAGAGATACCGTGAGCTGGCAGGCAATGTTTTGTGAGTGTGTGTGTAAACTGTGTGCAAAGACTAAAAAGTACTCACAGTTTGCTGTAATGGCTCTCAGGTGATCAGGACTGGTATGGTGGTGATCAGGACCCGTGGGTTTGGCAGCGATCAGGATCCAATGATGTGGCGGCGATCAGAACCCGCTGGTATGGCGGGGATCAGGACCCACTAGTTTGGTGGTGATCAGGATCTGCTGGGGTGGTGATCAGGACCTGCTGGTATGGCTCTGATCAGGATCTGCTAGTGTGGCGGCGATCAGGACCCGCTGGTATAGCTGTGATTGGGACCTGCAGGTGTGGCGGTGATCAAGACTTGGTGGTATGATGATCAGGACCTGGTAGTGTGGAGGTGATCAAGACCTGCTGGTGTGGAGATCAGGGACACTGGGACGCTATGCAGTGATCAGGGACACAGCTGGGCCGCTGTGTGGCGATCAGGGACACTGACGATCAGGGACACTGACAATCAGGGACACTGACGATCAGGGACACTGACGATCAGGGACACTGACTATCAAGGACACTGACGATCAAGGACACTTGTGATCAGGGACGCTTGTGATCAGGGACGCTTGTGATCAGAGACACTGACGATCAGGAACGCTTGTGATCAGGGACGCTTGTGTTCAGGGACACTGACGATCAGGGACACTTGTGATCAGGGACACTTGTGATCAGAGACACTTGTGATCAGGGACACTTGTGATCAGGGACACTGACGATCAGGGACACTTGTGATCAGGGACACTTGTGATCAGGGACACTTGTGATCAGGGACACTTGTGATCAGAGACACTGACGATCAGGGACACTTGTGATCAGGGACACTTGTGATCAGAGACACTGACGATCAGGGACACTTGTGATCAGGGACACTGGCGATCAGGGACACTGGCGATCAGGGACACTGGCGATCAGAGACACTGGCGATCAGGGACACTGGCGATCAGGGACACTTGTGATCAGGGACACTTGTGATCAGGGACACTGGCGATCAGGGACACTGGCGATCAGGCACACTGGCGATCAGGGACACTGACGATCAGGGACACTGGCGATCAGGGACACTGGCGATCAGGGACACTGGCGATCAGGGACACTGGCGATCAGAGACACTGGCGATCAGGGACACTGACGATCAGGGACACTGACGATCAGGGACATTTGTGGTCAGGGACAGTCAAGGACACTTGTGATCAGGGACAGACAATCAGGGACACTTGTGGTCAGGGACAGACAGTCAGGGACACTTGTGGTCAGGGACAGTCAGGGACACTTGTGATCAGGGACAGACAGTCAGGGACACTTGTGGTCAGGGACAGACAGTCAGGGACACTTGTGATCAGGGACAGACAGTCAGGGACACGTGATCAGGGACACTGTGATCAGGGACAGACAGTCAGGGACACGTGATCAGGGACAATTAGGGACACTTGCGATCAGGCTTGCTCAGGCTATCTGGCTCCTTCTCTCACAGACAGAACTCCGTGTGAGGAGAAGGAGCCGGAAGCCGCACCATGCGGCTTCTGTTTACATTTAGACTGTGTCCTTATTGGACACAGTTGGTCACATGGTACAGGACGATTTCATTGGTCCTGTACCATGTTACCTGATCCCCTGTATCTGAGGGACCCGGCGATCTCTGGGCACGCGCGTGCACGGTCAAGGGGGCGGAAGCCGCACCATGCGGCTTCTATTTACATTAAGACTGTGTCCTTATTGGACACAGTCGGTCACATGGTACAGAACGGTCCTGTACCACGTCAGGTGATCGCCGGTATCCGAGGGACACGGCGATCACCCGGCTCGCGGGTGCGCGCCCTAGGAGCCGCGCACGAGCCTCGGATGCGGGCGGCCGTTTATAAACGGCCACCCGACCCTGCACTGCCACCGTCCGGCCCTTTATATACAACGGCCGGTCAGGAAGTGGTTAAGGGCAGGACAGCTGTCAGCAACACATCCAATATCATCACAGTGATTGGAGTCAAGGTTGGCTCACTCCTGGCTCCAATTAGCTCTGGGAGAAGTCATTAAGCTAGGGCCTCATATACTTTTTCCTCCCTGCACTGTGAATGTTTACATGTTATGTGCAATTAAACCATGGCAACATCTAATGTTTGTGTAGTATTATGTTCAGCAAACTGTGTTCTTCTATTGTTGTGACTTAGATGACGTTCAGAGCACATTTTATGCCCAATTCATGCAAACCTCCACGTAATCCCAAGGGGTTCACATACTTTTTCTTGCAACTGTATTGTTAAAACCTAATTGAACAAGCTGAAGTTAGAAGCTGATTGGCTACTATGCATAGCTTCACCAGATTCTGAGTGCTCCAGTTTTAGTAAATCCCCCCATAGTTTTAGTCAGAGATGAACTAAAAGCAATTTAGAGTATTTTGGCTAATGAAAGCTGCTGTCGGATTGTTTGATATGGGTCATTGCACATCACTTCATTATGATCAAATAAAGGACACCACACTTATTTTACACAATAAAGAGTAATGTAAAATGTGCAGTGACCCACAGCAGGTGGTCACCAGTCATCTTTTATTGCATTGACTACTGAAGAAATGTCAGACAAAACCTGGCGGATTGCTGTGGAGTGCTGTATTTTGCCCTTTTCTGTTAACTAAATGTGTTGTTATATTTTTTTGTTCTGTATGCTACATACACTGCCATTGCTAGCAAGGCAAATACATATTAGTAGAAATGGCCTTAGCCCTGACAAGCTTGCAGTGATATCTTGTACGATCCAATTATTTAGGCATTTTTTTTATGCCCGTAGAAGAGGTTTAGAGAAACTAACACAAAAAAATGTGTGACAATTGTGTAAAAATGATAAGAATAAAAATAGAATGTTAGATAAAGGCTTTGGGGATAAAAAAGAACATTAATATGCAAGATTCATCATACTGCTCAGAACTCCAGCTGCAAGCATTACTGACTGAAATGATGGATATAAACAGTGTGAGACAGCGTACACCAATGACTCCCAGCATTGATTCAACATGCTGAATGCCCAGAACAACCGCATTATTCCATTGCTTTTATTTTCTGTGCTTGTGCCAAAACACTATATCAGACTCCTCAAATGCACTGAAATAAACAGGGATAAATAAAACTGTTATAATAGCGCCTTTGATTAATAATGCCAAGCACGGTTTATACCCCGTGGTCCATAATATTTCTGGAAGACTAAAACATTGTTGAGGAAATTCAACCCTTTTCTGAGCACTAATAAAAGACACACATGGTGACTCAGGGTCTAGATTTACACTTGCATTTATTAATGAGCAATTCCAGGCAACACATGAAAGCAATCTGGGAGTGACTAATGCCATCCAGTAAACAGAGATACTGTAAAGTCATTAAATTCCCTTATTTCATCTTAAAATGAGTTCATACTTTCAAGGCAGGTTTGAACCTGATTGGTGCATGTAAGAGATATCCTAGTACAGCCATTCTTTATTTATTAGGTTTAGTCTTTCTGTATGTGAGAAGCAGCAAGGAGGGTGTTCCAGCATCACTAGCAGATATGTTCCAGGATCCACCATTTTACAGACAAAAAAGGATTTTTCAAAAACTGCAATGCACAAAAAATGTACCTTAAACAATCAGTGGTAGACAATGCAGGTAGACATTGATCTGCTGTATGTATTTCAGGGATTAAATTTGAATTTTGACTTATGTCACCCATTGGAAGTCGAACAGGAGCTGAGAAGGGTGCATGTAACTGATAAAATGTATCTGCATGATATCCTTGACCGTGCTACAAAGGGTAGTATAAAAAAGAGCATAACGTGTATAAATGTGTATATAGACCGCACTGCCAAAAAAATGTGAATCAAGGCTACTAAACAGTCTGCCACATGTAAAAGTGCAATAAATAAATAAATGAACAAGTCCAGAAAATACAACTAATGACCGATGTATTAGTAAGTCCCATTCAATTAATAGTTGCTTAAAGGATAAGTTCACCTTTTAGACAAAAATAACATATGTACATTTTTTTGCAGGTAAAAAAATGTGCATTTATTATTTTTGTATATAGGAGCCTGTAAAGAAAGGCACCAGTGATCAGTAGATCGCTGATGCCATGCAGGTCTCCTGCAGAAATATCAGAATATCTGCTTGCCAGTATAGGATGTATTGTGCTTTTTTGGTTGGACCCTCCATGTATCTTGTCACCAACTTCACCATTCACATGTGCCAGGATTCCATTTCTTCCCATGCTTCTAATACTGCCACTCAAAAAACAGTGTCAGGGAAAAGGTTCATTGCACAAAGCAGTCAACTTTATTAAACCGTATAAAACTTTACAATTACACCACACTCACATGTATAGGTGCCTAAGGACTGGCTCTAGGTGCATACAGCACTTATGGTTAAGATGGCCACCCTGAGACCAGAAGCTGGCTTGCATTCCAAGGATGGGATGTGACATATTGGCTAGGGAACACCGCCTCAACTAGTTTCGTCTGTAATTGGATGTCTTCATGTGGGTGATCACTGCCTTATTGTAGTCATAACCAGCCAAATATGTGTTGACTAAAAAATGCTTTGCCATAAAAACTGTCTTCTCTGACCTTTACTGTAAACAAGCAGAAAGACCCTTAACTTGTATCTAGCTTGTTAAAGAAAATCGCTCTTAAAAATACAACAACCAATAAATGTGCAGGTAAAAAATACAGGAACCTTCCCTTTTCTGCCTCCTGAATGTTCATTCCTATTGGTCAGCTAGGCTGCCCATTACAGTGATGGGCCAGAAGAAATGTTTATGGGACTGGGCTTAGCAAGTAGCACAACCTGGAAGTGTTGGAGTATTGCCTGTTAAAATCAACTTGGATGTTGTCATGAAAGAAAGGTATAGGAGGCTGCTGCAGGCATGTGTAGCGCCTCTAGGGCAGGGATTATTAACCTGGGATCCATGGGCTCCTAAGTGGTCAATGGATGGGTTTCAGGGTTCTTTGAGGGTCTGATAAAAAATAACATTAACATTCATTATACAGCCCTTGCTCTTGTCCCAATCATTGGTTTCCCATTGAAAGAAATTAAAGAAAGCTCACCTTGCCACTGCTTATAACGCTGACCGCTAAGCATCTCTTCATTGTTGGCCCACATTTATCATTTAAATTTGTATCATCATTCTCTGCACAACCGCCATCTTGTGCCACTCTATAATAGCAAGTGATGTTTCTCATTTTCTGGTAGGTTTGAGCAGAATCAAAATTGTTTTGTTTAACCACTTGAGCTCGAGAAGGTTTTACCCCCTTCATGACCCTTCCTGACCAGGCCATTTTTTGCTATTCAGTACTGTGCTGCTTTAACTGGCAGCACTGTACCCAAATTAAATTTATATCATACTTTTCACACAAATTGCGCTTTCTTTGGGTGGTATTTGATCACCACTGGGTTTTTCATTTTTTATTATATAAACTAAAAAAGACTGAAACTTTTGAAAAAAAAAATATTTTCTAATTTCTGTTCTAAATTATATCTAATAAAGTCAAATTTATTTATAAATTTAGGCCAGAATGTATTCTGCTATGTGTCTTTGGCAAAATAATTCTCAATAAGTGTATATTAATTGGTTTGTCTGAAAGTTATTTTTAGTCTACAAACTATGGTATATATTTGAACATTTATCAGTCCTGATGTACTGATGGCCTATCTAATTTTTGAGGCCCTTAAAATGCCAGGGCAGTACAAATATCCTCCAAATGACCCTTTTTGGAAAGTAGACAGTCTGAAGTATTTAGTAAGAGGCATGGCCAGTTTTTTGATGTTGTAATTCTTGTCACAATTTTTGGAAAATGAAAAAATTAAAGAATATTTTTTTTACATACTGTCACCAGTGCAGTACAGCATCATGATATGACTGGCGTGGGGGTGATCAGGGATACTGACTAATGACAGTATGCTAAAATAAATGTTTTTATTATTTTTATTACATTTTTTTAAACAGTTTTTCTTTTTTAATTTAGTTTTTTTTACTGTTTTTACATTATGTCATCAGAGTAGCTCAGTGTCACCATGGTGACATTGTGCTACTCTGGGGGGGGAGGGTGATCAGGATTTTTTGTTTTTACAATGCTGTTAGCTATACAGTGATGATTTAAAGTTCTGCACAATCCCGAGGTATCCCATTCTAAAATGTAAAAAAATAAACTAATAATTTATTGCAACAGGATCCACACACCCAACGTTAGAGGTGATTTATTCTTCCAAAGCATATACCATCTTCCATAGCATATTTTCCAAAGCATCTCTGCACACTGGTACTGACTAGTAATCCAATGTTTCTCTTTTCCCTCAGTTTCTTTAACTCACTCAGCTAAAGTGACCCCAGTGCTGATGGAGAGGGGTACAGGAGGATCAAACAAGAATGCTGTGCAAGAATCCAAGGTCCTCCTTACCAACCAATGAGACCATTGGTTGTTAGGATGTTGACAGATAGAAGATTGCAATACTGCACAATGAAAACCTGTGACTTTGTGTAACTAAAAGGCAGGCCTGATCCACATGCTGATTTGCATACAATTTTTGGGCAATTTCTAGGCATTTTGCTAAGGCACTCCTGAAGAAACCTAAAGGCACCCTGATTGAAAAAAGGCTGCTCTGGGGCAGGGGTGAAGCTAAACCCATGAATGGGGGTTCGCCATCAACACATCTCTGGTGTGGATTAGGAGGGGCATCGTCGGGAAACAAAAAGGTTAATTATTAAAGACCTGCTTCTGGACTCTCTTCTTTAGTAGCAATGAAGCCCCTCCTAATCCGCTGTTTTTCACAATATGACCATTTGTTTGCAACTCACGCCGCCCATTGACATTCATTGAAACTCCACTCTAGCCACCTCAAATTTGAAGGGCAATTTCTAAACTGTGACTGTGCCTTAATTTTTAATATTTCAGAGACATACTATAAATTACAATGTAGGTCTGAGTCTTGTGATTCTCACAATATAAAGCTCTTCGGTGTAGGATTTATAATTTTTAAACTTCAACCGTTTGAAGATGGCAACCGCCAGTGAAGTGAGCAAGTTGGAGCAGTTTGTTTTTAACTGCTCTTCTCTGCCCTTCCTGTAGAGTGAGTTGCCATAGGAACCCAGGTGTGTGAGCAGGCAGCAGAGTGACAAGCCACTCCACCCAGTTACTCCGCCCACTCCAGTTGTAGACTACTGGTGGAGGCAAGAACACTTCACACAATTTCCCCAGAAATTGTAGCTTTTCTAGTTATAATTATCATCCTCACCATTATTTATTTTCTATACTGTCATCATCATGATCACCATTATCCTCACCATTATCATCATCCCCCCTTTATCATCTTTATCCTCTATACTTTTATCATCATCCTCACCATCATTATAATCATCCCTATCAAAATAGTGAACGTTCGCTTTGCTTGATGGATCATCTCTAATCTAAAAGAGGTATAGACTCCAGAGAGAGAGATATCATATTACCCCTGTACAAATCATTAGTAAGATCTCATCTGGAATATGCAGTTCAGTTTTGGGCTCCAATTCACAAAAAGAACATTGGGGAACTGGAGAAAGTACAGAGAAGGGCAACCAAACTGATAAGAGGCATGGAGGAGCTCAGCTATGAGGAAAGATTAGAGGAACTGAATTTATTCTCTCTTGGGAAGAGGAGATTAAGGGGGGGATATGATCAACATGTATAAATACATCAGTGGTTCATATAGTGAACTCGGTGTAGAGCTATTCACCCTGAGGTCATCACAGAGGACAAGGGGGCACTCTTTACGTCTGGAGGAAAAGAAATTTAATGTCCAAACACGGAGAGTTGGTTCTGGTCAGCTCAGTGGATTGCTTTAACCACTTGACCTCCAGAGGATTTACCCCCCTTAATGACCAGGCCTCTTTTTGCTACTCGGCGATGCACTAATTCAACTGATAATTGCGCAGAAAAACAATATTTTTTACTTTCAGCTATAAAAAATATATAGTAAACTCAAAGTTGGTTATAAATTTAGGCCAAAATGTATTCTGCTACAGAATTTAGGCCAAAAAATCCCAATAAGTGTATATCGATTGCTTTGTGTGAAAGTTATAGCGTCTACAAACTATGGTATAGATACTGCAATTTACGCCTTTTTTTGCTATACAGCGCTGCGCTAGTTTAACGGACAATTGCGCGGTTATGCAATACGGTACATAAATGAAATTTACATCCTTTTTTTTCCCACAAATTGAGCTTTCTTTCGGTGGTATTTGATCGCCTGTGTGGTTTTTATTTTTTGCGCTATAAAAAAAAAGGCTGACAATTTTGAGGAAAAAAAACAATATTTTGGACTTTTTGCTATAAAACATGTCCAGTAAAAAAAAATTTAAAAATCAAATTTAGTCATAAATTTCGGCCAAAATGCATTCTGCGACATGTCTTTGCTAAAAAAAAAACCCCAATATGTGTAAATTAATTGGTTTACGTGAAAGTTATAGCGTTAACAAATGGCGGGAAAGATACTGGTATTGTTAGTTTTTTTTTTATACTAATAATGGCGGTGATCAGCGACTTATGGCGGCGATCAGTGACTTATGGCGGCGATCAGCGACTTATGGCGGGACTGCGGGACTGCGGCGGACATTCTGACATTGATGGGTACTGACTTGGGCTCACTAACATCGCCAGTGACACCAATACAGTGATCAGTGCAAAATAAAAAACACTAACACTATACCTATGGCACTGGGGAGGAAGGGGTTAAGTTTATTTTTCAGGGAAAGGGTTAACTGTGTGAGGGGAGTGTTTTACTAGGGGGCGGGGCTGTGTACTGCAGGGAACACCGCTGATTGGGAGAGAGAAACTCTTCTGTCCCGATCAGCTTGTCCTGGAGCTGTTAGGGAACTGACAGAAAGCACAGCTACTGCAGCTGTGCTCTCTGTCAGCGATTGCCGCTGATCGCCAGGACATAGCCGGTAACAACCGGCTGTGACCCGGCGATTGACATCCACGGCTGTGATCGGCGGGACAGGTAGGGTGGCGGCGCGCCTCGCACGTGCCCCCTACCTGTTTACAAAACACACGTTTTAAAACGTGGTTTTGCCCAGCCGTGCCGCCCTGCCACCGTATTTATACAGTGGCTGGGCGGCATGTGGTTAAGGGGGGACATGATCAAAATGTATAAATACATCAGTGGTTCATATAGTGAACTCGGTGTAGAGCTGTTCACCCTGAGGTCATCACAGAGGAGAGTTGGTTCTGGCCAGCTCAGTGGATTGCTTTAAAAAAGGCCTGGATTCTTTCTTGGATACACAGAATATAACTGATTAATAACATTTATAGGTAAAGTTGATCCAGGGAATATCTGATTGCCTCTCAGGGGATCAGAAAGGATTTTTTTTCCCTGCAGGAGCAAATTGAATCATGCTTTGCTGGGTTTTTTTGCCTTCCTCTGGATCAACTGTGGGTATAGGATTATAGCTTTTTTTTTTTTTTCTAATGGTTGAACTTGATGAACTTTTGTCTTTTTTTCAGCCAGACTAACTATGTAACCCTATTATATTTTTTAAAAATGCATTACACTGCATTACCTTAGATCCAGCTAAACATGTGTCCCTTTCCTCAAAGACAAATGTAGATTTAAATTGAAATATTTTTCTATAGTTCAAAACTCAAGAAGGAGAAATGGCACAAGAAAAGGAAAGCATATCACTGTAGATACAGGCCCCTGGGAGCACATGCACACTATACAAAGTCTCAACAAGAATGCAGAAAATTTGATTTATATCTAGCATGTTAACATAAATCACATTAACCAAAACCCTTTATTAGGCACAAGTAACAAGCTGATATATTAACACCACAGTATTAATGCTATTGTAAAATAACCTGAAATATAACTTCTTTTATGTAAATTAACTAAATGGCTGCACGTGTATTTAAAGCGACCCCTGTCTCTATCATAAACCTTTGCAGTAAAACCTACTCTGTGTAAGAATAATGTATATGCTTACCTAACCCTCCCCAAATGCCACTAACCAGCACTCTCTTCATAATGAACAGTCCTCTGAGGTCCAATGGGAACTTGTCACTTCTGGAAGTGTCAGTTGCTTAGGTCTTGTCTGGTTCCTTCCTCAGTCCTCAAATGGTTCCAGGACATGATAATGATGTGGAGGTCATCATCAACCAATGAGAGTTTGTGGGGTACCCAGAAGATTGACACTTCTCCATTAGATCTTGTATACATTGCTGGCAAAGTTTTCTTTAGCAACAGGGTCACTTTAAACAATTTTGGGATACACATCACATTGAACAAGGCAAACCTTTTCCAGCACTCAGTCCAGCTAACCAGCACACATTACATAAACTGTTGTAACATTTAGCCAGTAATAGTTGGTCATGTCCAACTGGACTTGTACTGTAATGTTAAAGAAATTTTATAACTATAAATATAATAACTATAATAACTTTATTTATTTCTTCAGTTCTAATGGGTGTCAGGAACACACCCCAACATTGATATTCACATAGATAGCACAGACACTTAATCCCATGGAATGTGCCAAGGCAGATGTTGATTGTCTAAGAACAGGATGGAAGGTGTAAAAGTAGTGGAACCATCCTGTTGTAAATGCATAACCCTTTCCAATGATGTCAAAAGTCTGCACAGGGGTTAATCTTTCGATTTGCATGGCTAAAGGTGTGAATTATCAAATGGCAGACAAATGATGTTAGTGGCCCCAATCTGTGTTTCAAGTTTTTACCTGTACAAAATTTGGAACTCAGTTGACCTCATACAAATGCCCTGTCCCTTAAAAGAAAAATATTTATTTGTAATCATACTTCCTAGGTGGATGCAGCATCAATCTGATTCTGTATCTGTCTTCCATTGGCTGTATGGCTGAGAACTGAGCCATCAGACACAGCTGATGGCTCAGTTCTCCCCACCGCTCTGAGCAGTCTTTGCTGTCTGCTTTGCCCCCTTTGCCAGTGCTCACTGGAGTGCTGGGCTTTGAAGGGGGCAGAAGCATCTGGCTCAGGCTCTCAGTGGCTTGCTAGAAGTCTGAGCCAGGTGCCGGTCTAGGCTCCTGGATGGATCCAGACCATATAGATGCAATCTTTCCCTGCCTGGATAAGCTATATGATGTCAGCTGCCAATGGACTTTCATCTGGTGGCGGCTGAAAACGGGTCACAGGAGTGCAGAACAACTGTACTCCTGTAATCCACAGAAGTACAACTTTAGCAGTACTTCTCCTTTAAAATTGAAGTTTAGTCAGACAATTAAGTCCTAGTATGTCACTTCAGACTGGTCTCTTTTGCAGGTATTGCTATGTAAAATATTAAAAATAAGTGCCCGTACTTTTTAAAATCCAGGAATACACTGCCTCACCGTACTCTGCACATGCTCAGTTTCTCTCTATTTTTGGCACTGTGCTGAAAATCAGAGCCACTAGAGGCTGATCAGCTGACAGCCTAAAGATTTACTACTGCTGAGGGGCTCTGGGCTTCAGCAAAATGGCTGCCTCTAGCAAAAAGAAACAGGAACAATGCTGGAAGCAATATACAGCACACACTAATTTTGGTAACATAATTATTAATGTGGAATGTTCTTTGCTAAAGAACATTATTTTTTATTATGTTGTTATGGGTAAAGTTCCACTTTAAAGTGTAGAAAAACTGACCAGGGGCGGACTGACAACTTATTGGGCCCCCGGGCAATATGGGATCATGGGGCCCCTGTGTGCTTGCCCACACTCAAACTACACCCAAAAAAGCCTATGAAAGGTCCAAATGGTCAGTCCGCCCCTGGTCCTGACCTGCAGAATTTTCCTCCTATTTTATTTATTATTTATTTATTTATTTATCGAGTTTATATAGCGCCAAAGGGTTTGCTCAGCGCTGTACAATAGAGGGGGGACAATACATGAAACAGTACAGTAACATCAAACAGCACACAAGGGGTAAGAGGGCCCTACTCTTTCGAACTTACAATCTAGGAGGGAGGGGGTAGAGGTACAGGAGGAAACGGCTGTGGGGGATGGAGTGGTAGGAGGAGGGAAGGGCAGCGGCTGTTAGGTGAGGGTGGGGTAGGCTTCCCTGAAGAGGTGGGTTTTCAGGGAGCGCCTGAAGGTGAGGAGGGAAGGTGACAGTCTGATGGATTGGGGTAGTGAGTTCCAGAGGATGGGGGAGGACCTGGAGAAGTCTTGCAGTCGTGCGTGGGAGGAGGAGACCAGGGAGCAAGATAGAAGGAGGTCCTGTGAAGAGCGAAGGGTACGGGTAGGGTGGTACTTGGGAATCAGGTCGATGAGGTAGTTAGGGGCAGTGTTGTGAATGGCTTTATAGGTCAGAGTGAGCAGTTTGAATTTAATGCGTTGGGCAATGGGGAGCCAGTGGAGGGAGAGGCAGAGGGGGGTGGCAGAGGTGGAGCGGCTGGTGAGGTGGATGAGTCTGGCAGCTGAGTTCAGGATGGTCTGAAGCGGGGAGAGTTTGCACTGGGGTAGGCCGATGAGGAGGGAGTTGCAGTAGTCAAGGCGTGAGATAATCAGGGAGTGAACGAGTAGTTTAGTGGTGTCTGGGGTAAGGAAGGAGCGTATTTTGGCGATGTTGCGAAGGTGGAGCCTGCATGTATTTGTGAGTGATTTGACATGAGGTTGGAAGGAAAGGTTTGAGTCCAGAATGACGCCAAGGACCTTGGCTTGCTGGGCGGGATTGATGGTGGTGTTGTTGGTAGTGATGGAAAGGATGGGGGGGGGGGCACGGGAAGGGGGAAAGACGAGAAGCTCGGTTTTGGAGAGGTTGAGTTTGAGGAAATGGAGCGACATCCAGTCAGAGATGTCGTTTAGGAGGTGAGTGATGCGGGCGGAGAATGTGGGGGTGAGGTGAGGGGTGGATAGGTAGATTTGAGTATCATCAGCATAGAGGTGGTAGTTGAAGCCGTGGGAGTGTATGAGTTTGCCAAGGGAGGAGGTGTAGATGGAGAAGAGAAGGGGTCCAAGGACAGAGCCCTGGGGGACCCCAACAGAGAGGGGGAGGGAAGAGGAGGTGGCGCCGTTGTAGGAAACGCTGAAGGAGCGTTGGGATAGATAGGACGAGAACCAAGAGAGAGCGGTGTCTCTGATGCCAAGGGAGAGTAGTTTATTAAGGAGGAGGGGGTGGTCGACTGTGTCAAAAGCCGCAGAGAGGTCTAGGAGGAGGAGGACAGAGTAGTCGCCTTTGGCTTTGGCGGTTAGTAGATCGTTGGTGATTTTGAGGAGGGCAGTTTCGGTGGAGTGTAGGGGACGGAAGCCGGACTGTAGTGGGTCAAGGAGGTTGTTGTCAGTTAGGTGGGCGCTTAGGCGATCGTAGACCAAGCGCTCAAGGAGCTTGGACATGAGTGGCAGCAGGGAAATTGGTCTGAGGTTGTTGAGGTCAGTGGGGTCCAGGGAGGGCTTTTTGAGTATGGGGGTGATGTGCGCATGTTTTAGGGGGGAGGGGAAGACGCCAGTAGCGAGGGAGAGATTGAAGATGTGGGTAAGGGAGCGGATGAGGGAAGAGGGGGGTGACCGGAGGAGTTGAGAGGGGATAGGGTCCAGGGGGCAGGTAGTGAGGCGGGCTTCTGAGAAGACTCTGGTGACTTCCTCAGTGGTAGTAGGGCTGAAGGAGTGCAGTGATGGGGGGGTTACGGTAGGCAGGGCCTTGGGTGTGGTGGGGGGCAGTGCCGTTGCAAGGTCAGAGGAGGGGAGAGATGAGAGGGTGATGGAAGGGGAGAGGCTAGATGGGGAGGTAGACTGCAAGTTGACTATGTCCTTGCGGATTGCGTCAATCTTGCTATGGAGATGAGTGGCAATCTCGTGGGCGGTAAGTGAGGTACTGAGTGGAGGAGGGGGGGGAGAGAGCAGGGAGTTGAAGGTGGAGAAGAGTCGGCGAGGGCAGTTTGAGAGGGTGTTGATCAGGTCAACGAAGTAGGCCTGCTTGGCGGCGTGGAGGGAGGAGGTGTAGGTGAGGAAGGCAGATTTGTAGAGGGAGAATGCATGAGGGGACCTGGTTTTGCGCCATAGTCTCTCCAGCGCACGACTGCGACGTTTGAGGCATTTAGTGTGGTCGTTCTGCCATGGTTGGAGCGGTCTGGGTTTGATGTTGCGTGTGGTTAGGGGTGCCAGAGAGTCTAGGGTGGCTGATAGTGAGTCGTTGTACGCGGTGGTGGCTAGGTCAGGACATGACAGTGGAAGGATGCTGTCGTGCAAGCGGTCGGCAGCCGAGTGGAGGGGGGCCGGGTGCAGGTTGCGGAGGTTGCGGCTGGTGATGGTTTGGCGCACTGGGGGGGGGAGTTAGGGGAAGGGGAGATGGAGAACGTGAGGAGGTGGTGGTCGGAGAGAGGGAAGGGGGTGTTAGTGAAGTGGTTAAGGGTACAGAGGTGGGAGAAGACGAGGTCCAGGGTGTTCCCATTGATGTGGGTGGAGGATTGAGTGTGTTGTGTGAGCGAGGTGGTTAGGTGGAGGAGTTGAGAGTTAGCTGGGGTGTGGTCGTTGATGGGGATGTTGAAGTCCCCGAGGATGATGGTCGGTAGCTCAGAGGAGAGGAAGAAGGGAAGCCAGGCGGCGAAGTCATCCAGGAAGCGGGCTATGGATCCGGGGGGCCTGTAGATCACTGCGATCCTTAAGGGGGTGGGTGAGAAGAGCCGGATGCAGTGAGCCTCGAAGGAGGAGAAGGTTAGGGAGGGGGGGTTAGGGAGGACCTGGAAGGTGCTCAGCGGTGATAGGAGCAGGCCGACACCACCACCTTTGTGACCGCCCAGTCTTGGTGAATGGGACCAGATGAGACCTCCATGAGAGAGTGCCGCAGGGGAGGTAGAGTCGGTGGCCTGTACCCAGGTTTCGGTGATGGCTAGGAGGTTGAGGGAACGGGAGATAAAGAGGTCTTGGATGGCAGTTAGTTTGTTGCAAACCGAGCGGGCGTTCAGAAGTGCAACCGAGAGAGGGGGGATGGATGTGGGGAGGAGGTGCACAGGTATGAGGTTGAGGGGGTTGCGGCGGCTGGCGGGAGCAGGGGGGTCCCTGGAGGGGGGGAGAGGTGGTGAGGGGCCAGGGTTCGGGGAGATGTCCCCAGCGGATAGGAGAAGGAGAAGGGTGAGGAGGGTGGCATGGGAATGGGAGGTGCAGGAGCGTGTGGGTCTGGTAGTGGTGGCACGTGGGTCGACCGGGGAGTGGAGTACCAGGAGGAGGTGGTGAGTGCCGTAGTGGGGAGAGGGCAGAAGTGAAGGGGCAATGTAGAGCTGTTTTGGGGGGGTGGGCGGGTAGAGGGAGGCGATTTTTGGGATGGAGGAGAGGAAAACGAGGAGGAGAAGTGCAGGTGGCATGCTGGGGTGAGTGCAGTGCTGTTCGGGACAGGGGAGGTGAAGGGATACGGGTCAGGGCGAGGTGATGTGGAGAGTCTATATCACCGTGGAGGAGTCCACTAGAGTCCTTCTGTAGGGGGAGAGTGGGAGTAGAGTCCAGCAGCTGGCTGGCTGCAATCTGTGGGTGCAGTATGCTGGCGTCCGAGGGGGCATCAGTGGGTCTGGTGGATCGGCGAGTGGAGGGGACGTAGGGTGCGATGTTGGGGGGCGTTGGCAGGCAAGGTGTCTGGTGATGCTGGCGGCTCGGTGACTGGAGATTCGCTGGGTGGTCCGGGTCTGGGAGATTCGCTGGGCGACGTCTCGATTTGCTGGGCGACGTCTCGATTCGCTGGGTGGTCCGGGTGTTGGGTGACCAGAGGTGGTAGCTGGGTGCCCGGTAGCTGGGTGCTGGGTGTCCAGGGGTGTTAGCTGGGAGCTTAGACTTCGAGTTGCCAAGCAAAGGCCAAGAGATGGGAAGGACGGGAGAATCCTCATCAACAATGCATTGCAATATCTGGAACGGCATTAAAGACCCATGGTTTTACGGAATCCCCTCGATGCAGGTAGCGGAGGTGCGGCGTTGTCCTGGAAAGGTTCCTGGTCTGGGGCTGGCTGGTGCAGGGTGGCCCGCAGAGTGCTGGGAGGCCTGAAGCAGTTCCCACGCAGGGTCGCCGGGTGCGAGCAGCTGGGTGCCCCGAGGTGGCGGCTGGGTGCCGGGTGGTCTGGGGTGGTCCCAGAGCTAGGGAGGGCTCCAGGGAGACCGTGAGGCCGTGCCGGTTCCTGGTGGTCCAGGGTGATCAGCGAGGACCCAGGGCTGATGGGGAGGGCCCTGGGCAGGCAGGCAGGTCGGCGGGACCCGGTGGCCAGAGCGGTGACGGTCCGGGTAGATGTCCGGCGATCCGGTCCGATCGCGGCTCGGCCGCGGCCAAAATGTTGGGTTGTATATTTTTGGGAGGTTGTTTACTTACCAAAGTTCAGGTCTCCTCATTTGTTTTACCATTTAAAGTGATTGTAATTTATTTTTTCAATAACAAACATGGCATACTTACCTGCTGTGCACAATGTTTATACACAAAGCATTCACGATCCCCTTCTTCTTGAGCCCCCCCCCCCGACACTCCTGTCCTCCCCCCCTGCTGTGTGTGGCTTGCTATGGGGGCACTCATGCAGGCTTGCTCCACAGCCATGCTCCGTGTGTCCATTGAAGCACATAGTGCATTCAGCCCTGATCCCTCCTCACTGGCTGTGATTGACAGCAGTAGAAGCCAAAGGCTCCTGCTGCTGCTTCTGTGCCAATGAGGAGGGAGAGCAAAAGCAGCCATGCTGCTTTTTTGCATAGCACTGGATTAAGGTAAGCAAAAGGGGAAACTGGGGGGGGGGGGGACCGCACATATTAAGGTAAAAACCTCCTGTCTTTGGAAACACTTAAAGTTAAAAAAAAAACAGGATTTTTTCAATACATCTTGTTTATATAATAGGAGAGATCAATGGTTATGTTCAAAGTGCTGTACTATTCAATTTACTGAAATCAGAACATTGAAAGATGAGTCCTTATTGGCTGTTATTATATTATTATTATAGGCATTTATATTGCACTGATAGTTTTACACTGCGCTGTGCATTCACTATATACCCTGCCCTCAAGGAGTTTACAATCTAAGCTCCCTATCTCAAATGCATATATAATATACACACAACTTAGACAGGAGGCAATTAACCTAGCAGCATGTCTTTGCAGTGTGGGAGGAAACTAAAGTACACCCACTCAAACACAGTAAGAACATGCACACTCCATGCAGACAGTGTCCTGGCTGGGATTTAAACCCTAATACCCAAGGCAGAAGTGTTAACCACTAGCACTATGCCCATTGTACTTTACACTAAATAAAACCATCTGAGGTGCATAACATGCAATCAATGAGATAAAACATTAGTCCAATCCTATCAGCTACAAGAGTCATTTATAGTCTAATGATATTGGTATAAGCATCATATTCTGAGTAATTACCTCCAGTGTTCAGCCTCTAACAAGTGTGGAGTCCTTCTATATCCAAGCACTGTGCATGAATTTGTAGATTTGAAAACAATCAGGAAGGAATAGGCATTTGCCATTATTTAAATTAAAGGTCTGGGGAACACAAAAAAACTCCCTTACAGTGGGACTGCCCCTGCACAGCAAGGGTTAAATTGTCGGTCAGATCTAGGGTACCAAAAAAGCAATTTTACCTCACTGATACTCCTCTCCCCCAGCAGATGGTGCTCTCCCCTATGCTTTGGCTGTGGACTGGCATCCTCATGTCCAGTGCAGGGCTATGGACCCTGCATTGTACTTGACAATGTCAGAGGACCGGTGACTGCTAGAGCCTAGGGGAATAGAGGCTTTGAGGACCAGTCCATCAGTGTGGAGGAAGCCTCCAAAAGCGGGGAATCTGGTAACTAAAAGTGCTTATTACAGTACCCTTGATGTAAACGAGTATTTAACCCTTGCATTGCAAAGGTAGCCTCAGTGCAAGGGAGAATTTTGGTGTTCAGCTTTTATCTGATATTATTATGACAGTGCATCTTCATGGCTATGCCACACTAGCGATCCTGACACTCATTGCAATTTGCCAGCAACAACAGGATCACTACAGAAAATACTTAACTGCCCCTATAGCCAGTGGTGTATTTATGTTTTGTGCTGCCCTAGGCAACACAAAAAATCGCCGCCCCCCAGTGCACCCCCACTGTCTCTAGTGCAAGTTTGCTGGGTGGAACTTAATGGTTGGCCACATCTTTCTGTGAAGGTGTCGTTGGTGGTATGAGCGGCGAGAAGGTGTCATTAGTGGTATGAGCGGCGAGAAGGTGTCATTAGTGGCATAAGTGGCGAGAAGGTGTCAGTTAGTGGTAGGAGCGGCGAGAAGGTGTCATTAGTGGTATGAGCGGCGAGAAGGTGTCATTAGTGGTATGAGTGGCGAGAAGGTGTCATTAGTGGCATAAGTGGCGAGAAGGTGTCATTAGTGGTATGAGCGGCGAGAAGGTGTCATTAGTGGTATGAGCGAGGAGAAGGTGTCATTAGTGGTATGAGTGGCGAGAAGGTGTTATTAGTGGTATCAGCGGCGAGAAGGTGTCATTAGTGGTATGAGTGGCGAGAAGGTGTCATTAGTGGTATAAGTGGCAAGGAGGTGTCAGTTAGTGGTATGAGTGGCTAGAAAGTGTCAGTGGTATTAGTGGCTAGAAGGTGTCAATGGTATGAGGAGCGAGAAGGTGTCAGTTAGTGGTATGACTGACCCCCTGAAAAGTGTGCCCTAGGGAAGTGCCTTGTTTGCCTCACTGCAAATAAGCCCATGCCTACAGCATCACTACCTCACTGACAGAAATGCTGCAGAACCTTGCTGGCATGGGAGCAGAAACCCAGCAACATGCTGGACCCATGGGGAGCCATGAGGGAGTAGTGCCAAAGCAGTTTCTTGTGGAGTTGTCACAGAATTGATAGTGTGACATAGCCGTAAGGATGCACTATTTTTACAATTTAGGCATGGTGATTTAAGTTATTACAAATGCCCATTCGTGCCTGGTTGCTTTGAATCCATACAATAAAGATGCTGGGAATTGGGAGTGCCTCTTGGTTAGGGTTCATGTTACTTTCTTAGCATTCTTTAATGAGCTTGGCTTCTCAGGGTGGACATATGTCCTGTTATTTGTATTTTCTGTATTCTCTCCCTGTCAGAGCAGGAGTGTTCAAGCTGACCTGAAAGCAGGCCATAAAATAGCAGTAGTTTGTGCTGCACTCTTATGAACAGCAAAAGTTAAATGCTTGTTTGGTATAGGGGAGGTTTAAAGTGGAGGAATAATTATTTGCTACTTGCTCCCGACAGCCAGCACTTGTTCACCAGTATGTGGTCAGTCCCTTGACATTCTCACATAGAATGAAGGACTGTTCTGCTTCCAGCAGGGATATTCATTATGCCCGTCCTGCCTGCAATATTAAATTTGGACATTAGATGGAGCCCAGAGTAAATTAACTGTTTTGCAGAAACCGTCCGCCCTATAGCAGAAGTACTGCTACAGAGCAGCTACGGCCTCGGCTATCAATCACCGGGTCCAGCCCGGTGATTACTCGCCGGTGCCCGGTGATTGCCGATGTGGGGGAGAACTGTGTGTAAACAATACAGTTCTCTCCACTGTCAGCTCCTGCACACTGCTTTGCATGGTTGTGCATAGCACAGCCATGCAAAGCAGTGTACATATAGTGAAGCACGCACAGGACACAATGTAAAATGGCACACAGCACACAATTAACCCTTTGATTGCCCCACATGTTAACCCCTTCCTGCCCAGTGCCATTAGTACAGTGTCAGGGCTTTTTATTAGCACTGATCACTGTATTGGTGTCACTGGTGATGTCAGTGACACCAAGTCAGTTCACCCCAGTGTCAGAATGCCCAACGCAGTCCCGGTATAAGTTGCTGATTTTTACTAGTAAAAATTTAAAACAATCTCAATATATATACCGCCATTTGTAAACGCTATAACGTTCATATAAACCAATTGATTTACACGTATTGGGATTGTAGGTTAGGAGTAGGTGATTGCCCCCAGAATGTTCCTGGCCCCTCCGGGTGGCCCACTTCCCCTTTCTGGCTTCCAAGTAGGTGATTGCCTCCACAATGTTCCCGGCTCCTCCTGGAAGACCCGCCTCTCCAGCCTGGCACCAGTGTATAGTGATTACCCCAGGTCTTCATGGCTCCACCCCAGTCTCACCCTGGGGCCCCTGCCTCCCCAGCCCAGCTCCCGAGTATGATAGTTGCCCCCTGATGTTATTGATTCCTCCCAGTTTATGGAGTGCTCGCCTCCTAGCAGCTCATCTGACCCTTTGTCCCCATCTCCCCATCCTCCTCTTCAGGGATGAATGTCGTCGATGTGAGGACCAATGAATCTCCCAGGATCTGCCCTTCCTCTTCAGTACCCATGATTGTCCTCCCCTAGGGTGAAGCACTGTGGATGGGGAAGGACCAGGGGCTGCTCCAGGCTGTCAAGACTGAGGGTCTGGGCATGGTGCAGAAGTTGCTGCAGAGACCAAAGGCGGGCAAAGCCAGTAAGTGCACCCACCAATCTACCCATTGTCTCCTGGGAGGTGTGAAGGGGATAGAGGACATAGCTGTGGGGGGTGAGGTGTGTGAAGGGGGGTAGAGAACATGACTGTGGGGAGGTGTGAAGGGAGGTAGAAGACATGACTGTGGGGGGTTTGGTGTGTGAAGGGGGGTAGAGGACATGGCTGTGGGGGTGTGTGAAGGGGGGTAGAGAACATGGCTGTGGGGGGTGGTGGTGTGTGCACTGAATTTTCCTTTTATGTTTACATTGCTATATGTTAATATTGTTAAAGTTGTTGTTAATATATTTTTTGTAACTTTATTCTACAGAAAACATTTAACAGTGTCATTTCATGAGATAATTTACAAGGGTGTGTTTAGGGGTGGAATTAGGGGTGGGGCAAGGTAGGGGATGGGTGGGGCAACTGGTGGCGATTACCTCTTCAGGCCTGGCTAGTAGCTAAGGACTTGAAATTTTGAGCCATATACAGTATCTCACAAAAGTGATTACACCCCTCACATTTTTGTAAATATATTATAATATCTTTTCATGTGACAACACTGAAGAAATGACACTTTGCTACAATGTAAAGTAGTGAGTGTACAGCTTGTATAACAGTGTAAATCTCCTAGATTGTAAGCTCCAAGGTGCAGGGCCCTCAGACCCCTTGTGTATCGCACTGTATTGTTATTGTACTGTCTCATGTATTGTCCCCCATTGTAATGTACAGCGCTGAGCGAACTGTTGGCGCTATATAAATACTGTATAATAATACTGTATAATAATAATAATAATAATAATAATAAATTTGCTGTCCCCTCAAAATAACTCAACACACAGCCATTAATGTCTAAACCATTGGCAACAAAAGTGAGTACACCCCTAAGTGAAAATGTCCAAATTGGGCCCAAAGTGTCAATATTTTGTGTGGCCACCATTATTTTCCAGCACTGCCTTAACCCTCTTGGGCATGGAGTTCACCAGAGCTTCACAGGTTGCCATTGGAGTCCTCTTCCACTCCTCCATGACGACATCACGGAGCTGGTGGATGTTAGAGACCTTTCGCTCCTCCACCTTCCGTTTGAGGATGCCCCACAAATGCTCAATAGGGTTCAGGTCTGGAGACATGCTTAACCAGTCCATCACCTTTACCCTCAGCTTCTTTAGCAAGGCAGTAGTCATCTCGGAGGTGTGTTTGGGGTAGTTATCATGTCGGAATACTGCCCTGCGGCCCAGTCTCTGAAGGGAGGGGATCATACTCTGCTTCAGTATGTCACAGTACATGTTGGCATTCATGGTTCCCTCAATGAACTGTAGATCTCCAGTGCTGGCAGCACTCATGTATCCCCAGATCGTGACACTCCCACCACCATGTTTAATTGTAGGCAAGACACACTTGTCTTTGTACTCCTCACTTGGTTGCCACCACACACGCTTGACACCATCTGAACCAAGTTTATCTTGGTCTCATCAGACCGCAGGACATGGTTCCAGTAATCCATGTCCTTAGTCTGTTTGTCTTTAGCAAACTGATTGCAGGCTTTCTTGTGCATCATCTTTAGAAGAGGCTTCCTTCTGGGACGACAGCCATACAGACCAATTTGATGCAGTGTGCGGCATATGGTCTGAGCACTGACAGGCTGACCTCCCACCCCTTCAACCTCTGCAGCAATGTTAGCAGCACTCATACGTCTATTTCCCAAAGACAACCTCTGGATATGATGCTGAGCACGTTCACTCAACTTCCTTGGTTGACCATGGCGAGGCCTGTTCTGAGTGGAACCTGTCCTGTTAAACCACTGTATGGTCTTGGCCACCGTGCTGCAGCTCAGTTTCAGGGTCTTGACAATCTTCTTATAGCCTAGGTCATCTTTATGTAGAGCAACAATTCTTTTTTTCAGATTCTTAGAGAGTTCTTTGCCATGAGGTGCCATGTTGAACTTCCAGTGACCAGTATGAGTGAGAGTGATAACACCAAATTTAACACACCTGCGCCCCTTTCACACCTGAGACCTTGTAACACTAACAAGTCACATGACACCGGGGAGGGAAAATGGCTAATTGGGCCCAATTTGGACATTTTCACTTAGGGGTGTACTCACTTTTGTTGCCAGCAGTATAGACATTAATGGCTGTTTGTTGAGTTATTTCGAGGGAAATTTACACTGTTATACAAGCTGTACACTCACTACTTTACATTGTAGCAAAGTGTCATTTCTTCAGTGTTGTCACATGAAAAGATAGAATAAAATATTTACAAAAATGTGAGGGGTGTACTCACTTCTGTGAGATATATATATATATATATATATATATGTATACTGTATATATATAAACACTATACAGAAGGACAAGAATAGTTTTTAAAGCTGTTCTTATCATGTTCTACCTGTATCAGAGAAAGTGACCTGTTTCTTGTTACATTAAATATTAAATATGAAGTGGGAAGGTAAGCAAGCATTCAAATTTAGAGCCACAATTGGTATTGTCATAAAAGCACATGGTTTTACATTTAGGGTGTGATTTACTAAAATGTGAATTGAGGTATAGTGATGTTAGTTTTCTAAAACAGCATATCAAGTTTCTTAAACATGGGTATACTATATATATACTATATTGCCAAAAGTATTGGGACACCCCTTCAAATCATTGGATTCAGGTGCTCCAATCATCTCCATAGCCACAGGTGTATAAAATCAAGCACCTAGGCAAGCAGACTGCTTCTACAAACATTTGTGAAAGAATGGGTCGCTCTCAGGAGCTCAGTGAATTCAAGTGTGGTACTATGATAGGTTGCCACCTGTGCAATAAGTCCATCCGTGAAATTTCCTTGCTACTAAATATTCCAAGGCCAACTGTAAGGCTACGTTCACACTAGCCTTGTGTGCAGGCGGCAGAGAGGCGTTTGGGAAGCGTTTTTACCGCTTCCCAAACGCCTCTGCCAATTCTGCACATTACAGCACATGGTGCTGTTCTAACAGGAGCGTTTGCGTCGCGTCGCGTTGCGTCGCGGCAAAACGGACGCCTCTGGTCGAGTCAGGAGGCTTTGAAGCCTCCTATTCTCGTCTATGGTGCCGCTCCGCAAACGCCCGGCCGGCGTTTGCGGTGCGGTTGCGACGCGGTTGCGGGGTGTTTGCGGAGCGATAACACCACTCAAATGCAATCAGCAAACGCCTAGCAACTGCCGCTAAACCACGCATGTGGCGTTTGCGGAGCATTTGCCGAGCGTTAAAAACGCTCCACAAACACCAGACCAACGCTTGCCAAACGCTATAGGGGCGTTTGGCAAGCGTTGGCAAAACAGCCTAGTGTGAACGAGCCCTTAGTGGTATTATAACAAAGTGGAAGCAACTGGGAACAACAGCAACTCAGCCACCAAGTGGTAGCCCACGTAAAATGACAGAGTGGCGTAGCGCATGCTAAAGCGTACAGTGCGCAGAAGTTGCCAACTGTCTGCAAAGTCAATAGCTAAAGATCTCCAAACTTTGTGTGGCCTGCAGATTAGCACAACAACAGTGCGTAGAGAGCTTCATGGAATGGGTTTCCATGGCCAAGCAGCTGCATCCAAGCCTTACATCATCAAGTGCAATACAAAGTGTTGGACAGGGGTGGACTGACAACTTATGGGGCCCCCCGGGCAATAAGGGATCATGGGGCCCTTGTGTCCTTGCCCAAACTCAAAAAAGCCTATGAAAAAGGTACCAGGGGCATCTCATGGGGCCCCCTACTGACCCCAGGCCCTCGGGCAGTGACCGAGTTTCCAAATGGTCAGTCCACCCCTGGTGTTGGATGCAGTGGTGTAAAGCATGCCGCCACTGGACTCTAAAGCAGTGGAGAAGTGTTCTCTGGAGAGACAAATCACGCTTCTCTGTCTGGCAATCTGATGAACGTGTCTGGGTTTTGCAATTGCCAGGAAAACGGTACTTGCCTGACAGCATTGTGCCAAGTGTAAAGTTTGGTGGAGGGGGATTATGGTGTGACGTTGTTTTTCAGGGGTTGGGCTTGGCCCCTTAGTTTTAATGAAGGGAACTCTTAAGGTGTCAGCATACCAAGACATTTTGGACAATTTCATGCTCCCAACTTAGTGGGAACAGTTTGGAGATGGCCCCTTCCTGTTACAACATGACTGCGCACCAGTGCACAAAGCAAGGTCCATAAAGACATGGATGAGCAAGTTTGGGATGGATAAACTTGACTGGCCTGCACAGAGTCCTGACCTCAATCGGGTAGAACACATTTGGGATAAATTAGTGGAGTGGAGACTGCAAGCCGGGCCTTCTCATCTGACATCAGTGCCTGACCTCACAAATGTGCTTCTGGAAGAATGGTCAAACATTCCCATAGACACACTCCTAAACCTTGTGGACAGCCTTCCCAGAAGAGTTGAAGCTGTTATAGCTGCAAAGGGTGGGCCAACTCAATATTGAACCCTATGGACTAAGACTAGGATTCCATTAAAGTTCATGTGCATGTACAGGCAGGCCGACCAATACTTTGCAATATAGTGTATGTATCATTAAGATCTAAACTTTCAAAAATATGCATGTATGTGTTTAAATAAATGCACATGCATTTGCATGCCTAATTCAATAAAGTTTTCATGTGCAAGAATATTCATAAACAAAAGCAATGCACATCTAAGAGTATGATGAATAGGTAAATTGGAATCAATGTATACAACTCACTTTGGTGAGTGGCCGAGAAGACATCAATTTGTGTCCCGGCTGACAAGCTTAAAGGCTTGGAACCTATAACATGTTCGAGCTCCTGCTACCTCTCCCCCAATCAACACCTTCCTATGCAAAAAGATGTGCACTTACTATTTTTTTATGAAGGTGAAATTATTGTGTAAATAACAGGAATCCATAGCAAGTACCATATTCAATATCAATGCTGCTGGGTGTTGTTAGTCCAGGTTAGAGAAAGGAGGTGAATCATGATAACAATAAATTATTACTGGCACTTATATAGCACTGCCAATTTACATTTATTGTACATTCCCATCAGTCACTAATCCTCAAGGTGCTTACATTCTAATACACCCTAACTCACATCCATACATACACATACTAGGGCCAAGTTAGACAGGAACCAATTAACCTGCCAGCATGTCTTTGGAGAGTGAGAGGAAACTGTAGTACCCGGAGGAAACCCATGCAGGAACAGGGAGAACATGCAAACTCCAGGCAGGTGGTGACGTGGTTGGGATTTGAACCAATAACCCTAGTACTACCAGGCAGAAGTGCTAACCAGGGGCGGACTGACCATTTAGAAATTCGGGCACTTCCCGAGGGCCCGGGGTCAGTAGGGGGCCCCATGAGATGCCCCTGGTACCTTTTTCATAGGCTTTTTTGAGTTTGGGCAAGGACACAGGGGCCCCATGATCCCCTATTGCCCGGGGGCCCCATGAGTTGTCAGTCCGCCTCTGGTGCTAACCATTTAGCACGCCCAAATAAACAAAAATTCACAAATGCATTAAAACTGACATGTTCGGTGCATGCATTTCTCCCTCTTCATGAGTTGATATATATTAAAACAAAACGTGAACTTACATCCAAAACCATTAATCTGACACAGCCTATGGTAATGGATTTACCTAAGAACACCTGATAATTAATGCTGGTTGTTCCAAAACACATTGGAGTAAACATCCGGCCAACCATCAAACCCTTGTCAGCATTCTCTGTCAAACAGGTTTGGGATCAGTCATAAATTACATCAAAAGTAATCCACTAACCATCCACCTTATAAATAGTAAATATATAGGTTAGCATCTTGGTAAACTTTGGAATGTGCAAGAATATGACTCAAAGTTGTGCACATTTCCTCTTCTGATACAGTTTACGAGTCAACATTTTTCTTGGGCTGTACGCACATGCAATAACACATAGCAGAGTGTTCCTAGAGGGTGAATGCTGTCCTTTGATTGATGCAGCTAGACAACACAATTGTCAGGAGCCGTGGTAAGGAACAATATCCTACATTACCTACAAAGTGAAGTACAATATGAAGTAGAATTACATTTGGAACACTGATGATAGAAAAATTACAAATGTTTAGGCATCCTCATGTTTATTTCTTTTGTTTGTACACTAAAAAGTGGAGAAACAAAAAGCCAAATCTGACACAATCCACGCAAACCCCTAAAAATGGACTGGACAAAACTATTGGCACCTTCTCAAAATTGGAAGAACTAATTGCATTCCACCTGGGTTTACATATGTGCGGTGCAATATATCACATGTGATTCACACAGGAAATGCACCGCATTCCTGTGCAAATCACATACGATTTGTGTGCGGTGCAATTGGAGCCATACATTTTGTACCCGCACCAAAAACGGGCAGGACCCTTTTTTGGGTCTGCACTAGAATCGGATCGCATAGGTATTCACACCTATGCAGGGGCGGACTGACCATTTGGAAACTCGGGCATTGCCTGAGGGCCCGGGGTCAGTAGGGCACCCCATGAGATGCCCCTGGTACCTTTTTCATAGGCTTTTTTGAGTTTGGCAAGGACACAGGGGCCCCATGATCCCCTATTGCCCAGGGGCCCCATGAGCTGTCAGTCCGCCTCTGCACCTATGCGATCCGATTTTGCACATTGCACCGCGTTTTGCAGACCGCTTTCGGGCTGTTGTTAACTTAACATACACACCTGCAGTGGTACACATGAACAGGGTGCGATTCTGATGCAGTGCGGAATTTGCACTGAAAATGCTGCGAATTCTGCACTGCATCAGTGTGAACCAGGGCTCCAAGTTTGTGATTCTCCTGTAATTTGTAATTAAACTCACCTGTATCAATTAAGAGGTGCTGACAATATAGAAATTACACCGGCAACCAGTTAAAATGGTGAAAAATTGACTCAGCCTTTCTGTTGTGTGTCTCTGAGTGCCACATGAATGGAGAAGAGAAAGAGCAACAAAGGATTGTCTGAGGATTTGAGAACAAAAATTATGGAAAAGCATGGACAATCTCTCCAGAGATCCTAATGTTCCTGTGTCCACTGTGGAAGGGTTCACTGAATCGCTGGCTGGGACCTGGTGATTGACATCTTCAGGATTCAATGACAGTGTGGGTAGGGCAGCGTGCACGCGTCCCCTACCTGGAAATGCATAATCATATATATTTAAGTGATTTTGCGCAGAGTGGCCGCCCTGTAGCAGTAAAACTGCTATAGGGTGGTCAGGAAGGAATATAACAATATAATAGCCAATTCTGAGTAGTCTCTGCCTTTTTTGGATCAGTTCTCTCAACAGTAATGCATAGAAACCTAAATATGGAAATCATTGGGGTTGATTTACTTAAAGTATAAATAAAGTTAAAAAAAATATTTAGTTGTGGATAGAGTGGAAGTGGATTAGAACACCTGTTACTGTTAGTTTTTATTGGTGTCTGTGGAAGTCAGTAGAGCTCCCCCCAATTTACTAAGCTCTGGAGCAACTTCACTTGCAAAGTGCTCAGTCTATCCACCCATTACATTTAGTAAAATCAATCTATTTTCTCTTGTCATTTTGCGAGATTTTCAGAGACCTTTTTTGTACATATACATCAGCATATACATCATTTGCTGCAAAAAAAACCTCCCAATCGCTCCAGACATAATACAATGTACATGCATATCACAAAGGTCTAATCCCTTCTTTTAACCACTTGCCCTCCAGAGGATTTACCCCTGTTTATGAGCAGGCACTTTTTTGCAATACAGCACTGCATTACTTTAATTGACAATTGCACGGTCATGCAACGTTCATAAATTAAATTTATGTTCTTTTTTTCCCCACAAATAGCTCTTTGTTTCTGTGGTATTTGATCACCTGTGCATTATTTATTTTTTTGCGCTATAAACAAAAAAAGACCAACAATTTTGATAAAAAACAATATTTTTGACCTTTTTCTATTAAACATGCCAAATAAAAAAATTTTAAAAATCAAATTTCATCATAAAATTAGGCCAAAATGTAATCTGCTACATTTCTTTGCTAAAATAAAAATCCCAGTACGTGTAAATTCATTGGTTTACGTGAAAGTTACAGCATCTACAAATGGCAGTATATATACTGGAATTTCTTTTATACAAGTCAGCGATCAGTGACTTATTGTGGGACTGCAGCACGCATTCTGACACTGGGGGGGAACTAACTGCTACTGACATCCCCAGTGACACTAATACAGTGATCAGTGCCAATAAAAAGCACTGACACTGTACTAATGACACTGGGCAGGAAGGGGTTAACATCTGGAACGATCAAAGGGTTAACTGTGTGCTCTGTGTGTTTTACTAGGGAAACAAGCTGCTTTGTATTGCTCTGCTGTGCAGAGCAATTGTCAGCCTGTTCGTGCTGACAGGGGAGAGATCTGTATTGTTTACATACAGATCTCTCCCGTCAGCTCCACCAATGATCACCGAGTCCTGGCCGAGAATTGGCTGCCGGGACCCAGTGATTGACACACCAAGGAGCTAATAGAGGCGCTGATAGGGAGTGCGTGCCCCCTACCCGGAAATACAAAATCTTGTATATATTTACGTGATTTTGCGCATACCTGCCACCATGTAGCAGTACTTCTGCTATAGGGTGGTCGGGAAGCGGGTAACATATGTACATAATAACTAATGTATTATGAGTTCAAGATATAGTCATTTTAGCAGGAGTTCCTTGAGACTGGAAAATTATTTCAAGGGTCCCTCTGTGTTAAAAAGGTTGAAAAAGGCTGCTTGAGGGTCCAACTAAAGGCAAAACATTCTTTTTCATTTTGGATAGAGTAATGGAGGGTTAGAACCCCTGTCAATTATTTCTTTTTTTTTGTTTGCTTTCAACCATCTGTGTCATATTGGGAAGGTTTTCTTTCACTTTTTGTCCCATTGCCAAAACAAGAAGTGAAAGGAAATCCTTGCAAATTAAGGGAATCCCTTCGGGTCCCCCAGGTCACCAGAACTAGTGTCCCCATTGGAAAATTTCCCCTCTGTTAATTTCCTGAGGACAACTCAGGAACCTGAGGACAACCAAAATTTGGTACTCTTTTTTTTAATTTCACTTTGGCAAACTGATAATGGCAAACTGGACAAATAGAGAGGGAGAATCTCCCTAATGGGGACAGACAGCAGTAAAAACCTAATCGGTGTTCTAATACCTTTTTATCCTGTGCAAAACCAAGTTTTTCTTTTAGTTATACTTTAAGTAAATACAAAATATCTTTCTAAATGTCAAATAATGAATGAAAATAGTATCAAAAATCACACACATTTATAAATATCCTTCTTCTACAATGTTGTCTTTTTTAACGGTGGAAGAAGGGTATTTATACAGTGCATGTATGTGATTTTTTATACTATTTTCATTCAATATTTGACATTTAGAAAGATATTTTGTATTTACTTAATATAAATTAGTTGTTTTTGATGCTGCATGTGTGTCCTGTGAAAGCAGCTTTTCTTTGACTGGTATTCTAATCACCTTTTTTCCTTTTGCATTAATACGTATGCTGCAGGGACTGCACTGATTTAGTAAATTGGCATATTTCTACAGTTTAAACCATTTCGCCTCTTTATTAGCAATAAACACAGACAGGGTTTCTAATTCTTCTCCACTGTATCCAACCCACTGGATATCACATGAGATAAAATATTGCATGGTTTCATAAGATAAATACCGCATATTTTGAAAAATTACGCAATAATTTAGAAGCATTTTTTGTGCCTAAAAGCATTTTGAAAAATGCTAAGCGGTATTTTAGCACATTTCTTAACGTTGTAGATACCGCTTTGCGAATGGAGCCCAATATTTGCTTATTCTAGATTTCAGATTTAAGTATAGAGAATTTGAGAATATTAATCTCAGGACTTTATTACATAATATATGCACAGCTGGTGACTAATGTTTGCTATGTGTGCATTGATTTTTCCTTTTCTGAATGAGTAGCTTGATCGCCTAGTAATTACAAAAGTGATTGATTTTCATACATATAGAACAATCAAATAATCTCTAGAAGCCATAAATCAGGCTGGTGATCTGAAAACAATTATTTGAATCAAGTATGTTACGACAATTCTATATTATAATCATTGTAATTTATTTATACGAATTTGAAGCAAATCTTTTCAAGATGTAAAATTTAGTTGGTCATTAACCCTCCCTATTCCTCCTAATTAAAATATCAGAAATGAAGACTGGATGGACCTGTGTCTTCATTCAGCCTTACCCACTACGTAGCCATGAGAGATCTAATCAGGGGCGGACTGACCATTTGAAAACTCGGGCACTGCCCGAGGGCCCGGGGTCAGTGGGGGGCCCCATGAGATGCCCCTGGTACCTTTTTCATAGGCTTTTTTGAGTTTGGGCAAAGACACAGGGGCCCCATGATCCCCTATTGCCCGGAGGCCCCATGAGTTTTCAGTCTGCCCCTGGATCTAATCATGCAAGCGAACAATAGA
Organism: Staurois parvus; assembly: GCF_062004578.1. NCBI lineage: Eukaryota > Metazoa > Chordata > Amphibia > Anura > Ranidae > Staurois > Staurois parvus. The sequence continues at coordinate 144,553 of NW_028318749.1, read as the reverse complement.
AAGCTAGCAGTTGTTGAAGCTGTGTGCAGTAAATACTCCTTGCCAAACTGTCAAGTTTATTTACTGAAGGAGTTTACAATATTCCCTTATTTGTTGATGTGTTGACTATGAATATCCAGTCATGTGCAGATTAACCACTTGCCCTCCAGAGGATTTACCCCCCTTCCTGACCAGGCCATTTTTTGTGATACGGCGCTGTGTTATTTTAACTGACAATTGCGCTGTCATGCAACACTACACATAAATTACTTTTATGTACTTTTTTCTCACAAATAGAGCTTTCTTTCAGTGTTATTTGATCACCTCCGCATTTTAAATTTTTTGCTACCAAAAAAGACCAACAATTTTGAAAAAAAAACACTAATTTTGACTTTTTGCTAGAAACCATATCCAATAAAGAAATTTAAAAATCTAATTTCGTCATAAATTTAGGCCAAAATGTATTCTGCTATATTTTTTTGCCAAAAAAACCCCCAACACGTGTAAATTAATTGGTTTACGTAAAAGTTATAGCGTCTACAAATGGCGGTATATATACTGGAATTTTTATTTACTAGTAATGGTGGTGATTAGAGACTTCGGCGGGCATTCTGACACTGAGTGAGAACTGACTAACTGCCACTGACCTCCCCAGTGACACTAACACAGTGATCAGTGCTATTACAAAGCAATGACAATGTACAAATTACACTGGGCAGGAAGGGGTCAACATCTGGGGTGATCAAAGAGTTAACCGTGTGCTGTGTGTGTTTTACCATGTGTGCTGTGTTGTGTTTTACTACAGAGACATGCTGCTTTGTATTTCTCTGCTGCTGTGCAGAGAAATACAAAGCAGCATGACCTTGCTGACAGGAGAGAGACATGTGTTGTTTACACACAGGTCTCTCCCCTGTCAGCTTTACACGACGATCGCTGGGTGCCAGTGGGGAATCTCCAGACGGGACCCAATGATTGACATCTCTAGCCGCTAATGGCGGCGTGGATAGGGCAGCGCGTGCACGTGCCCCCAACCCAGAAATGCAAATCATGTATATATATATATATATACATGTGATTCTGCGCAGCCCTGCCACCCCGTAGCAGTACTTCTACTATAGGGCAGCGGGCAAGCGGTTAAATGAATAAACTGGAATTTGCCTTTCACATGACTGGTTAATTAAAATTAATCACCACTCAATTATTTAGTAGATCAGCTGAGTGGACAAATGATATTTATTTTTCTGTGAACCTTTGCCCAGGTTTTGGACATTTAAGTGCTTACATGCAGTGAATGAGTCCAAACTAGGCCCTAAATTCTGTACCTGCACTCTTTGTGGAATAATTAATCCTCAAATTTCAATACTTCTGAATCATAAACCTGGAACAAGTGTGGAACTTCTGTTGAAGTGACATGTTGTAAACTTTTCCTCAATTAGTGACAGCAGCAAATCAGTTGCAGCTGCTAATCAGTGAATTCTGAGAGAGGCACTCGCTGCTGTCAGTAAACAAAGGCCTGGCAGGGGGGATTCCTTCATCCCCCTTGTGTAGATGGAGGAATCTAAAAATGTATGGCCAGCTGTGTAGCTTCAGTGTGATCCTTGTCCCTGTTTTTCATGGTTTAGTCAAAGTATGCCTGGCCTGTAGGATGCAAATTTCAGCTGTAAACATTCTGGATTATCTATTGTAAATAAAGCAAGACATGCACCAAGCTTCTTTATGTTGCTGAAAGCTTCTTTTTATTTTGCATTAGCAGCATGGGCAGGTGTGCACACAGGCTTCCTCAGCACAGCATGCTGGTGGTGTTCACTGACATCAGGGAGGTGGGTTGGCCAAGCTATGCAACCGATGGCCCAGGGAGGTGTCAATTACAACTAAACTATTGTGTGCCAGCTCATCTATCTATTTCCGATACACACTGCCAGCCTCACCCATCCGCTACATAGCCCAGCCACTTGACTGCATACGGCTTCCATCCTATAGCAACTAGAAGGTGGAGCTGTATGATGTGTATTGTATGTGGGCTGTATACATAGAATATGCATCATACAGTTCTCTCTCCTAGCTGCTAGGAAATGGTAAGGGACAGGACCCCTACTAGGTGTTTTTAATGCCATTATTGCTCTACCTACTCAGGGCCCAGTGGAGGATGCTCCGATGCTCCAGCAAGCCAGTTCATCCCCATATACACAAGTATGTCAAACTTATCTCCAGGTTTCCCTCCTCCGGGGCTGACAGTTCCCTGTTTTTCTATTGGCAATCCATCTGCCTACAGTGTTATCTTTGTCCATTTTTCCTGAGAACTGTGTTTCCTCTCAATGGCCATTGGACAGCTAGTTATAGACAGGGTAGAAAACGTACACACAACTGCGTGTACACTATAGATAGCTGGTATTTATCGGTTTTAAATTTTCCATAGTGAGCTACTATTCCAAATGCTGGCTCAAGGGCTTGGAAGCACCAAGTACATTTATCCACCTGCGTAAACCAGCTTAGCCCCTGCTAAGTACATATAAGAAACTCCTCTTCTTTGAACACAGCTCAGGCCCAGCCCAGCAGCAGCTCATGAGGAAGAAGCTGAGTTTCTAAGTAGCCTAGCCTGCACCCATGACCTGTGGATTTACCCATTCAGGATGTTCAACTACAGCTTGTAATCGTTCACTTACAGTGGCAACCTGTGTTAAAATACAGAAAGGAACGCCAGTCCAAAATGAAAGAGTCCAAGATCATTTTAACTGTTGGTGAAGCAAGTCAAATAAAAACATCCAACATGTTTTGGGGGCAACACTGTTCCCCCTCTTCATCGGGGCTCAACACAAAAAAAACCTTTAGTGGACTCAAAACAGTGATTTCACATGTCTTTGCATTTATTAATCATCTTTAATATCTATTGTGATATTCAGATATTCCAGTCTGTGTGAGCCGGAGGATACTGTGGCTGCTGTCCTTAGGGCAGAGTGATACGTAGTATATATATTTATAATTGAAACAAAAGTATCTAATTTAAGAATAACTCATGCTGTCAGCATTACTTCCTGACCCCAAAAAAATGGCCACTCCCATGGTATCTTTGGGAAAATGGCTGAGAAGGAATATATAAAGACGTATGGGTGTAGTGACTGTCCAATTACAACCCCCTGATGAAGCCACGTGACCTGTGGCGCAACGCGTAGGGGAGGGGCTACGACGTCATCGGCACCAGAGGATAACGGAGAGTACACATGCTGTGAGGCACACACAGACAGAGATACAGATCTCACAAAGCGCTGTTTGTTTTTATACTATGCGAGTGCAATATTTGGGCACCTTAATAAAGGTTTATTTTTAAAGGATAAAGCACTATGTCCACATTTCTTTTTTGACATCAAGGAACATCTAGGAGAGGATTAAGGAGGAGATCCATAGCAGCTGAAGGAGGGAGAGATCCCTGCAGGGATAATGAGCAGACAAGGAGGCAAGTGCTGCAGAGCACTTAGGAGACACCCAACTTCTATTTCATGCTGCAGCAAATCTTAGCAGGTTCCATTTATGTGAACAAAAAGCGCACTAAGCCTATCTGTTAGGCTTGCAAGGAGGTTAGCGTACAACTTTACCATTACAAGGATTCACAAAAAGTCACAATTATTGTCTTTTGGATCACACAATCACTTTCATTTCTGGACTATTATTTTTTGATTGATCAAAGGGACGTTTTGGATTTATTTAAAAGTTTTATGGGGAAAATGATGAGATTCATGTTTTTATATAATTGTTATAACTTTGTGGTATTATTTTGCTTTTTTTTGGGTATTTAATTTACTTTATTTTGATTTATTTGATATTTGCAGTATATTGGGAGCACGACATGTAGGGATTTTTTAGTGATTTCACAGGTCTACCATATACTACACTGTAGAACTAGTATTAAACTCTCATTATGGAGTAACAACTTTACTGCAGTTGCTGTTGTCCTGTGTTGAGCCCTGATGAAGGGGAACAGTGTTGCCCTCGAAACACGTTGGCTGTTTTTATATAATTTGTTTGGCCAACAATTACAATTATCATGGACTTTTTCATCTGGTTTTGGTCTGACACTCCTTTCTGTATTTTTATGGTTTAAGCTATTGTTGGTTGCCCATCAAAGGAAGACTTGCTGTGTGGGAGCCACCTCACCAGAGCTATTGGGCTTGTTTGAAGTTTTCCTTCATCTAACTACACTTGCAAGTCTAAAAATTCCCACCACCGCTTTCAGTATGTTGCTCTGGCGGCCTATGTTAAAGTGACACTATGGTTTAACAAGAAAAAATTCAAGTATGTATTCTTAACTTTAAAAAGTACCTTCTATTGCTTTCAGCCTCCTCCAAATCCCCCAAGTCCTGTTTTTTTTCTGCTGTGATATGACTTTCTGTTAAAGAGTGGTTACGTTTACTCTCCATAGTCCCACTGTGTGTATAAACGTAGACACCCTCTCTTGCCTACTTCTGAGATGGACTTGGGACTCTTGACTATGAGATTTGTAGTGTGCACAGAGCAGTGTTCACGACTGCAACAGAAGTGAAAGTGAAAAGGAAAGGTTTGGGAACTCACACAGAATGTTACAAGGGGGCAGAAAAACACAGCAGTAGCCAATAAAATATCACTATGCAGCAGTTTGCAGAAGGTGAATTCTGATTGGCTGCTCTTGACTACAGCACTTGGGCTTGTTAAATACATCAATTATGGCCCATTTAAGGCAAGAAATTGAATTAGGATGTGAAACCTTTGAGGTTAATAACTAAAATCAAGCTTAGTACTGTGGTAATTTCAATTGTATTTTGAAATTCGTATTGTATGTTACTCATATTATAGTACAGTGCATTAGCTCTAATGAACTGACTGCAGAGTTCCAAAGTAACACAGACATCGTACTGTGACAACATTCTGCCTCTGAACAACAAACCATACAGAGCATAGAAAACTTCTCAAAGGGTTCCATTGTACTAAAAACACATAGGAAGTTAATTCTACATACATCATGAAATATTTATTAAATATGGAACAATCCCACACATGATGTGCCACATCTTGTTTGTAATTATTAAAAAAAAAGTAATATGTTATATTGCCAGCACATAGGGTGTAAGGTATGTATAAAAATGTATCTTAACCCTAACAATGCACTTTAATTTTCTCTCTTTTGGTCTGTTAAACAAACAATTGAAATAATTTTCTTGTGTAGCACCCTCCTAGTTAAGGTTTAAGATGCTAGGCAAATTTAGTTTTGTTGATTGCCTTATCCTGCTCAGTGTTTCACAGGTTGCTGATCTGATTGTTTCTCCTGGCATTCTATAGAGTTCTGGAATCACAGTGGGAAGAAAAGCAGTCTAAATACTTATGAGGGCCCAGCAAATCCCTGGTTGAGGTGTGCCCAGTAGGTGGTTGGGGTGCCCATAAATGATCTGAGGCCTGAAACAGGAGCTGAGTTGGTCTTGGGCCCAGTCCTGCACAGGGAGCCTCCTGCCTAGGGGAACACTGTTTGAGGGTTATCGAGGTCCCAGGTGTAGTATAGCTGTGAGGCCTATTTCAAGTCTGGTCTAGGATTTTGGCCTGGATAGCTCACTGAAGAGTACCCAATGGAAGTTGGAGATGGTGTTCAGCTGTCCTGTGGTTTTGTGAAAATGTAAATAGATCCTTATGGTCTTATCTACAATGCTTGTGTTGAACAATGCTTCATTAACATGCAAAACCACATGTGCAATTAAACAAATCTCTGCAGCATTGGCATGCATTTTATATGGATTTTACATCATGTTTTTTTTATAACTGTCTGGCTGTGTTACCCTTTAGTAAAATGGCATACATTAATGCATCTGCATCATAGACCTATTTTGGATGCATTCCTACTTATGTTGTATAAAAGACTTCATTCAGGTAACTTAAAGGGTAAAATTCACATCAGCTCACCAAAAAATGCAACAGACAGGAATTTGTCTATTGTAGCTCAATGAAGCACAACAGTGTGAATGTGACCACTTTGTAACATTGGAGTTTGTCAAGTGTGTTCATTTTGCCTGATATGGATATGTGTTGCAAAGTTTACAAATATTGCCTTAAAGTGATTCCCTCACTTAATGAAAACAGAGCTTCCAGCAGGTATAAAGCACAAATACCTAGAGGTGCCTTCGCATACCGAGTCTAATTCTTTTATGCAATGGCCAAATGCCCAGGCCTTTCTGAATGGGCAAAGCTTTTTCTGAATAGGTAAAGCTCCTGCACTTCCTGTACCACATATTCTTATTGGCCAGTAAGGCAGCCCATTGCGATGGGTCAAGTGCATTACCATAAAAAATATTTAATAAGAAATAAAATAGGTGTTGTACTCACAAACGACAATAAAGTCAAGGCACGTCATAAAAGAACAGCTTAGTCAACACCGCGCTGAGTAACAGTCCGCACTAGGGAGTGTAGACATTGTTTCGAGGACATTTAGAGGAACTGTTTCTCATTTGGTGGAACTGTCTGTCATTTGGAGGAACTGTCCCTCATTTGGAACTAAATCCTTCTATCCTGCTTTCTTCTTCAGTTGCCACTCTTTTTTTGCTGTGATGTAAATAAATCTGCATAAATACATTCTATAAACCCTAACCTGGAATGTGAAAAAATCCTAACAACTCATTCTAGGGTAAGCTTTTCATGGGCTTCCCCATCCCATGATTATTGTGATTGACTGTCACAATGATCCCATAATGGTCCATTATTATTATCAGTTACAGTGTATGGAAACCCTAACAATGAACTTCTTTAATTTGTTTCCTTTTGGACTAATAAATGTACCATTGAAAGCCTTTTGTTATGTCTGTTTGATAATACAAAGGAAATTCTAGTTGATCCTACCAGAAACTTTGTGATCCAATAAGTTCCTATACTCTCTGGCTTTGCTGACTGATTTTACCAAGCACTGTTCCCAGCTCTCTCTGTGGACTACAAAACACATCATCCCTATATTATGAATGTGAGGAGAGGGGAACTGTACATTTTTTTTTGTATACACTTTATATTAGGCCAAGGCACACAGTTGTAGGCAGCATGCTGTCTTTCTTACATGGATAATCTTCTTTTAGCATGTACAGACCACCAGTGCAGAACCGACACATAACAAAAAGGATGCGTGTTATTTGACCTGCGGATAGTCTTGTGATTCTTCTTACTAACAGCTGACTTTTCTTTACCCTTAACATGGAACTTAACTATTCCAAAATACCCCCTGGTCCCTGTCCTGAGCTGCTATTTAAAAAAAAAACAAAAAACCTTTTATGCGGAGGTGTACCATCATTCTATCCCAGGCATTTGGGAGCTGTCGGAGACTGACAGTGCATCTGTGTATCGCTAGCTTCTGGTGGATAGGCCCTGCAGCGCATTTGTATGCATCTACTTGGTGACACTTCTTGCCTCCTGGGATATCTGTGACCTAGCAATCCCTGGGGAAGAATGGCCTGGCCTAAGCCAAAAACCTGAAAGTGTTACCTTGCAATACAAAAAAAAGTGAAATGATAAAACATAGTTGACACATTTTTAGCACTTGTGGAAGAGGGAGGGACAAAGGAAGACGTTATTTAGGTGAGTCAAGTACCACTTTAAAGCAAATGTTTGATTTGGCCATTGATGGAAAAGCAGCAGGAGAACTTTAATTCCCCCTCCCCCTTTACATCAGTATACACTTACCATCCTTTTTATTTCCCAGCTGTTCAAGTATGATTTCCCTGTGTAAGCTCTAGCTGAAACTCCAGTTGGATCTTCCAAAGGGTTGACTATCATCCAATCCAATTTTTTCACTTCCAGCAACTAAAAAAAGAAATGGAGTAAAGGAAAGCCAACTATTTGCTGTCAGGGAGAAGGGCTTTAAAGCAAACCCATTGCCTTGACCTACATGGGCAAAGCAAATGTTTGCTTTAATTCTTCAGTCAACAAGTACCTACAAGTTGCCAAGAGCTTCCCCATGACTACTGTGGGATAAATAAAGCCCTGTCTGGACTACTCAACTAGGATATCATAAGTATTACCGAAAAACCAGGTAAATAAATCTGTGAAATGATGTTTCCAAATTATTCAACTGAATGTTTGTTTTGCCTGTAGTCATAATGCCAGTAAAGGTAAAAAGGCGTGAAGTATTATAAGACTTTTCAGAGTCCATCATTACTGTCTGCTTCCCTAATTTGTTCTTTCTGTTTTCTTTCAGGTTTTGTTTGGAGTCATTGTTTTTTGTAATGAAGACAACTTTTTATAAAGTTTAATAAAGCAAAAACAGAAGTCTGAAGTGAGTCAGAAGTACCTAGACTTTCATTATTTGTCATGTAAAGACTTCTAAAGCACCACAGCCAAACAACAAAGGCCTCCTCCTTCATACATCAGAAAGAGAATTATATTTGTTACTGCCACTAAACCCTACAGTTCTGAACTGCCATGTATCATCTCTTGACAGTGTTGCTTAGTGTTACTCTGGATGCTCTTGGTGTGCACTCAGCACTTAGTGTTGGCACTGGCCAGAGTCAATGGCAGAAGAACCAAACCCAGGCAATGCCAATGCTTCTTGCACACATAAAAAGACCACAGGTATCCCAAAATGCCTCATCAGGAAAGAGCCAGAATGTACCAGATATGTGTTATGGTTACTATGATGTGATGGGACAGTATGATGCCACCTTTAACTGTACCACGGGTACATATCGCTATTGCTGTGGCACTTGCCATTACCGCTTTTGTTGTGAGCATAGTAACAAGCGCTTGGACCAGGACAGCTGTAAAAACTATAACAGTCCTTTTTGGGCACACACAACCCAGCCTATTACCACCAGTGCTAACAGCAAGCTGAACAATAACGGACATGCTGACCAGACCAATAGCACCGTCTATGTCATCTGTGGTGTCATTAGTTTCACTCTAGCCGTGGCCATCGGAGCCAAAATTGCCTTTAATAAGGCCTCCCGACGCCCACGGGGTAGAGAGATTAATGTGCCCAGGTGAGCTGAGTAATTCATTACCAGGAAATGATTTTTATTGCTTCATGCTAAGTCTTTATATGCATTCTCAAGTAAAAATATTGCACTGGGATAGGAGTTTTAGTTCCAGGTGCATTACATGGTGATAAATTATGAAGTTGATGTGTTGGTTCCTTTTGAATTGTTTAATAGTATTCATGGGAACAGTTGAGGTTGAAGATATACTGTATGAAATATATGAGACAGAAATGAGGAAATAAGCTATTATTTGACCTTACATGGCAATGCAAGAGATGGAATTAACTTGACAGCATTGACACAGTTGCACAGCTCACTTACAATATAATGTATATTAACAAAAATGAAGCTTGCCATACACTAAGCAAATTTCAGCCAGTTCCTGATGAAGAGGCTGAAATCCACTCAGTCAGTGGCCCTGCCATATTATACAAAAGCAATCTTTCAATTTTGGCCAAGCAGCTGCTGCATCCAATCAGAAACAGCTGTTGTTCTGGTAGTACGACAGCTGCCGTCGGCTGTCAGAGTACAATAGCCATATAGGGGGAGTTCTCCATCTATGTTAAAAGAAATCTGGCTGAATGAAAGTAGTATAGTAGTATAACAGTATATGGTCAGCTTCACAAAACAAGCTTCTGTAAAGTAGAAACAGGGCTAAAGTTTCTGCCCTGTAGTGTCTATAAATGTTATATTGTACAGTACATAAATATCAGATTTTGTGAAGTTGGCCTTTACATTTTACTCAGTCTTTCCACTCTTCTTCATTAACTGGTGACACACAAAATTGGAGTGGGGGAGATGTCTTTTTTAGAGAAGCTGGGGAGATAACAGGGAAGACTGATATGGAGTAGAAATTAGATTCTAAAATGGTAACAGTCAAGTCTACTGTCTCCATGAACATGGTTGCTCTCAAACTTGCCATGTTTGGCTAAAAACACTGTATTAGAAAACTTAATAGCCTGCATTGCACTAAATGATGGAAAACATTTCAGAGATTAGAGGTTTCCATTAAAACTAGCCTCATATTAGCTTTCATGTGGTAAAGTAATGCTGTTTTTTATAAAACGTGGCATGGGTACTGTCTAGTTTGCAACAGTCAACCATGTGACATGGTAAAGAACCTGGTCCCAACTCTTTCTACTGCCTAAGCATCACTGTTGGCCCACCACTGGCCAATAATGAAGAGAGAGGAGGTGACTAGGCTCTGGACCTTGTGATATGGTAACATACCAAAGATCTAGGATTCAGGCTCCTATAGTACTGGGTATTTGGCACTTTATTCAGGTAAGCGTTAAGGTCTAGGTAAGCATTATTTCAAGTTTTTCTTAAACTCACAGGGAGAGATTAAACAAAATATACTGTATGTCAACCTTTTTTCATGTTACATCTGCATAAAAGATAAGTTGTATTATATCCATCACAATCCTCAAGGGCTCACCTACGGTCTGTGTAGGGTGCTGTAGTTAATGGTTGGATGTTGCCATCATGCAATAATAGGAAAATAAGGATCTTTGCCAAAACATTCTTATTTTTCTTTATTCCTGCATAATTTGCTTTTCTTGCAGTGTCAAGGAATGTACTACTGCATTTACACATAAGAAGACAAAACTTGTTTGCTATATTTGCCATAGTTAGTGCCTGTAGAACTCTTTGTAATTCTTCCCAATTAACATGGTCTTGTCACACACAATTTGTCTGCAGATGAAGCCTGTTTGCTATATTTGCCATAGTTAGTGCCTGCACAATTCTTTGTAATTCTTCCCAATTAACATGGACTTATCACACACAACCTTTATGCAGTGCATTTTACCAACAGGTGCATTGTAATTCTTCAATGGTGTATGAAAACTTGGAAGGTATGTCTAGGCAAAATGTGTTTTTAGGTTTTGGATAGAGTGAGGAAGGGTTAGATCTCCTATCAGATTTGTATTACTTTCTGAATGCTAATTGGAAAGAGCCACCACTGTATGTGTACTGGTGACCATTATCACTGAGAAAGAAAGTGAGGGGAAATCTGCATTTTAGAGTTGTGCTCAGAAGAAAAGATAAGGGGAAATCTTCTGATGGAAAACCTTTTGCAGGAAAACTGTCTAAGAGGATAATTTCCATGAATTTCCTGTTGCATCTCTGGGACATTTCCCCAATGGTACACAATCAGCAAAAAAAGAAATTACAGGGGTTTTAATGCTTCCCTACTCTATCCAAAGCTTTAAAAAGGCCATCTAGTTTACAGCATTTTACAAGTGTTAAAAATGTTTAAAGTGAACTTGTTAGGACAAAAATATGGGTGCTGACATTGCTCATGTACTCTTAAATGGGCAGGTTTTATGGCTGTTTTGCAAATTCTGGAGTCAAAATACAGAACCGGAGTTCAGACCCTTCCAGGTTGTAAAGATTATGAAGGTGGTGTTAAAAATGACAGCCATAGACCCTTGTGCTTTTAAAATATGCCAGCAATGGCAGTTCTCATATTTATGTCCTTTTAAATAAACCTGCAATGACAAAATTAATGGATCTGTCAGTAATAACCTTCTTCTTTAAATACTAGATGCCTCCTTCGTTCACTGTCCCTTTGGTTCCAATACATTGGAATTCACTGACCTTCAGCATGAATGCAAAGCAGGAAAGTCAGGGAATTTTCAAAAATCCTTATCTGTTTACTTGTTTCAGGTCAAGGTTAAGTATTGAAACAAAGTCACCATGACAGTTAAGGAACTAGCATTTACAGAAGAAGTCAGCAATGGCAGCCTTCGTCTTTCTACCATTTTCTTTTAAGGATCATCACTAAATATAATTTAGATGTGGCTTCCCATGACCTATTTTTTTTACAGCAAATATTCTTATCCAGTGGAAATGTTTGACATGTTAAAGGGGTAATTCATTATATCAGTATAGTGTTTAGAAAATGATAAAGATTCATCTGAGATGGACCTGAGGATGTATTCTGAAATATTTAAAAAAAACATAATGAATTGCTTGGATAATATGTATATGCTGTTTGAGGGCACTAGTAATAAATTCACTCTTTGCTAGAGACAATTGACATAAGGTAAGCTACAGCAGGGGTATTTGGTACATACTGGTATTTAAAGTGATCAGCACTTTACAGGATAAAACATACATCTGCTTAAATGTATGCGTTCTGTAATGTTATCTGTATCTAAAGTCAACATTTTTTGTTTGTAAGTTAAATATGGATTGGTGACAAGCCAGAATCCCCCACAGGTTGGTTTACGCTGTCAATGTTCCCACTGGGGAGATTCACCCTCTCTATCACTTGAACAGGAATAAAAGGTATTATTCCAATGGGAAATGTATTTACCCACAGAGAATTTTCATAGATGTGCCAGAGATGAAAAAAAAATAGTTTTAACCGTTCCCTACTTTATCAATATGAATGAGAAAAAGTTTGACTTGCGGTATACTTCAATAATCAGTTTGTAACAATTACCCTTGTGAAAAGTGTATTTACAATATTTGAATATTGTGATTTATGCATGCTATTTGTTGCATGCCTTTTGACTTGGTAAATACATCAAAATGTTGAAATTTTTTAAATATTTACAATGAAGCTACAAAAAAAAATTTCTTTTCCACCACCATCCCTGGCTCTTTAAGAGAATCCAAATGCCAGGAGAATGAGGCGGGCATTCTGATCATGTCACTGCTGTGATTGGCTGTCACAGCATTCACATGATCAGAAGCTCTCGATAGCAAGTTTGCAACGGGAGATTTCTGTGACATTTTGGTTACTGTGCAGGGAGCAAACAGTGATCACTCTCAACACAGAGAACTGTTCCCTGTGGATGCATATATGCACTAAAGTCCACCCGCACAAAGGTCGCATATATGTGTACAGCTGGTGGGAACAGGTTAAATTACAGATAATATTGCAGTGACACAGAGAAATTGAAAACTGAAAATAGTTTGTTGAAGATGACAAAATGAGAGGATGTCAAAATATTTTGGCTGTGCACTGTAAGCTGTTGGGATACTGTAATTAAACTGGTTGTAAAGGCTCAAGGTTTCTATGCATGAAGGTAAACAACCTTCTGTGTGCAGAAGTGCCCCCAGCCCTCCAATACTTACCTGAGCCCCATCAAGATCCAGCGCTATGCGTGACAGCCTAGGCTGTCCCAGGTCTTTGCCTCCTCATTGGCTGAGACAGCAAGCGGGAGCTGTCAATCACAGCCAGTCAGCCAATTAGGGGAGGGGGGGCAAGCTGCGGCTCTGTGTGTGAATGGACACATGGAGCAGCGGGTGCCCCCATAGCAAGCAGCAGCACCCGACAGAAAGGAGGAGTCAGGAGAGCCTGCGGGCGACCCAAGAAGAGGAGGATCCAGGCTACTCTGTGCAATACCACTGCACACAACAGGTAAGTATAGACATGTTTGTTATTGTACAAAAAATTTAAAATAAACCTTTAGTATCGCTTTAAATGTCATCCCACATCTTTAGCTATTGATTATCCCCGGATACACTCTCCTTTGTTGATTGTGTATCAAAACAACACTGCTTTACTGTTATGTACACATTCACATATCTGATCATGTGCATCTGCTTTGCAGGCAGCATTGGCACAGAAGATAGAAGCCCTACATGTTAGAAGCACCCCTCATGCCATTTGGAGTCCACACTTTGCCCCCTTTTTCAGGGCTTAAAGTGGAGTTCCACTCAAAAGCGGAAGCTCTGCTTATTTGCCTCCGCCCCCCCCCACCACTGCCATATTTGGCACCTTTTGGGGGGGAGCGGGTACCTGCTTTTCCCACTTCCGGCTCAATTTGCCACAGCGAAGTGACAAGGAAGATCAGCCCCCTCCCTGCTCCTGCAGTCTCCTGGGAACTGTCACAGGTCCTGAGAGACTGCTGGACCAATCAGGATGCGCGGCGCAACTCGCGCATGCACAGTTGGCACCAGGCTATGAAGCCGCAAGCTGTCACAGCCTGGTGCCCACAGTAGAGATGCCGGCTCCGTGGAAGACAGAAGGAGAGAATAGAGATGCCGGTGCCATGGAGGACAGAAGGAGAGAAGGGACTGCGTGGGTGAGTACATCGCTGGACCCTGGGACAGTTAAGTGTGTGTTTATTAAAAGTTAGCAGCTACAGTTTTTGACTTTTGATAAACACTTTGACTTTTAATAAACACAAAAACGGGTGGAACTCCACTTTAAGAGAACAGCTGATGAGGAGTCAGGCTGTAGATGAAATTGAATATAACAAAATGAGAGATGCATCGGTATCTGTGCTGATACCAAGTATTTTCACAAGTACTCGTGAAAATGCTCCCAATACCGTAAACTGATCCTTTGCAGTGAAATTTGAGTCCATACAAAATATATGGACGTGAATTTCACTGCAAAAAATAGCATACAATTTGAACAGGAATGTGATTCCAAATCTTCCCACCACCATAGTGCTGACCAATCAAAAGCCATCTAGCTCATACTGTCATCCCTGCACTGAGAGGAATGAGAGCAGCGGGGATTTCAAATCCCCAGCTTTTCTTTTTGTGACAGTATGGGATCAGTGCCAGGGAGGTTTCCTGCACTGCTATTGTGTGAACTCAAGCCTGGGCTCACACAGGAGCAGTGGGGAAGCTGCATGCAATTTGGACAGGAATTGCATTTCTGTTTAAATCGCATGCTATTCTTTGTGCTGCAGTTTGCATCCATACATTTTGTATTGACGCAAATCGCACCGCAAAGTATTGGTAATCGTCGGCGAGTACTTGACCAAAAGTATCGGTACTTGTACTCGCCAATAATAAAAGGGTATCAGTGCATCCCTATAATAAAATATGTTGCAGCTAGGTTCCATTCATCAATTGGTATGTGTTGCAACACCTTATTAAGCCCCCACTGCATGTCACTGCATGTTTGAAATAAAACCTCTTTTGTGGAATTCAACATTTTGGCGTGGTGCTCCAATCTTCTAATTCAAAAATGAAATTCACATCCCAAGGTTTCCATGTTAGTTCCTTGGTGTACAGAAGCAGCCCACATATCACCCAGGTGCCCTACTGGGACATTATCAGTAGGGTTTTCATAAAATGGAGCTTAGAGAGCTGGGGGAGGACTAACAGCAGCACACCGATTATCCCAGTGAATGAATGGCTTTGCTGGGGGGGGGGGCAGTCAGCACAAGCCTGATCATTGGATTAGCTCCCAGGACAGCCAGAAAACTGACCACACTGTGCTCTCCTGCCCTCAGTGTGGTCAGTTTTTAACAGGAAAGTAGAGGGACCATCAGGAACACCAGGTGTTTTACACAAAGGAAGCAATACAAAGAGAACAGGGTACTTTGTTCATACAAGTACATGGTACAGCAGGCATATATCAGAAATATGAATTGGGTTTGCATATTCTTTAATGAAATTTGAGTTGAAGAGAAATGTATTTAATATTAGTACCTAAATTGTAAGTCAGTCTGTTGTAGTCTCCTGTGCCGCAGCACTCAGACTAGAAAAGGAGGAGCTGCACTAGGAGCCAATAAGGTGAGCAGTATACAAATATGCTGAAAAAGAGCATGCTGACAGGAGAAGAGAGCAGAAGCAGTCTGCTTCCCATTTACTATACAGCCTGGGGCTGACAGGTTACCTAATTGTTTTATGTCTGGATCACAAGACTTGCTACACTGAATTAAAAATTCTGTGGCATATAAATCATCCACAGTTCATCTGCTTGTAAATCCAACATCCTAAACAGAATCTATTTTGATATAACTGTGTTGTGTGGATAATAAAAGAAAGAGAAGTAGCACAATCTAAGTGCAGCAATATAAGCAAATATTTTATGTCCAAAAAATTGGCAAATCACAATAGAAGTAGTCAAATGAGTGCTTGTCAAACTGATGTGAACCACTGTGCAACTCCTGGCTGGTCCTGCTGCAGGCAGGTCTCCAAAGCACTGTCCTTGGCTGTGCTGGTGGTTCCCAGTACTTCCTGGCTGGTGTGGATCCTCAGGGCAGGAGGGAGTGATGTCAGCTCCAGATACAGCAGCAGCATGCGTGGCATGCCTTCTGAACATGCATGCTCCTTCATCAAGCCTTGGAGAGGGCATATATTGGCAATTGATAGTGATAGTAAAATACATTTAATAATATGAAATCACCTGTTTATGTACAAACATTTCTATTTTTACATATCTATTTGTTTATTCATATAGGACCCTTATGGTCTCTATGTTATAGTGCATAGTGAGATACATGCCTAATTTGCATAATTTTCCCTTAATATCCTCCTTATATATTTATTGCATTTTATTGTATTTTAATTTAAGAGCGTTTAGTCTAATTAGTTTAAGTGAGGGAGGCTTGATATGTTTTTTTGTACTAACCTATGATGACACCCGGGTCTCTCCATGACTTGGCTGGGCCCTATAGTCTGCTACTATCATTTGCCAATCTATGCCCCCTCTATGGCCTGATGAAGGAGCATACATGTTACGCACGTGTGCCATGCCTACTGCATTTAACATCACTCCCTCCTGCCCTGAGGATCCACACCAGCCAGGAAGTACTGGGAACCACCAGCACAGCCAAGGACAGTTCTTTGGAGGCTTTCCTGCAGCGGGACCAGCCAGGAGTTGCACAGCGGTTGACACCAGTTTGACAAGCGCTTATTTGACTACTATTGTGAGTTGGTAATTTTGTGGAATAAATTATTTGCTTCTATTGCTGCACTTAGATGGCGCTGCTTCTCTCTCTTTTATGGTTCACACCAGGGGCGGACTGACCATTCGAGCACTCTGGCACTGCCCGAGGGCCCGGGGTCAGTCGAGGGCCCGGGGTCAGTCGGGGGCCCCATAAGATGCCCCTGGTATCTTTTATAGGCTTTTTTGGGTGTGTTTTGAGTGTGGGCAAGGACACAGGGGCCCCATGATCCCCAATTGCCCGGGGGCCCCATGAGTTGTCAGTCTGCCCCTGGTTCACACTAAGTCTCTTCTAGCTCTTTTTGAATTGGCTGCCACTGAGTCAAGGATTGTTGGAATATCCCTTAACCACCTTTGGACTTTAAGGACTTTATTTGTGTGGTTAATATACTAGCCATCACACTATACATCTGTTTTTTTTCCTCTTAGTGCACCAAATATTTCTCTTGTGTTGTGTGGATATACTACTTCTAGCTTCAGCTATAGGACTGGTACATAGTCAGCCTTTCCACTACAGTTTCCTTGGAGACTAGTCTTTTGTGTGTGAGCTAAAATGGTTATTTGTATTACATTTCAACTGTGTATTTAGCTGCTTGCCTGGAGTTACACTTTAACAATATAAATACCCATCAAATAGAATCCACATAGGTAAAGAAGAGAACAGCATTATAATAATAACTTTTGCCTTTTCAGAGAACGCTACCATGTGATAAAATAATTTAGAGCCATTTTAATATAATATTAGATACAAAAGCACAAATAATACAAATTATTTTACCGTTCTCATTTATTGACTGAACAAGGCCATCTAACGCCAACTGGTTATGTATTAAAAGAACATTTTTTTAACCCAATTTAACCGAAGGGATAAAGTCAACTGAATACAGCCAGCAATGCTCCGCATAAACCTCATTTTAAAAGAACATATTCAAAGAACCACAAAATTAATCATCTTCAGCATAGTCGATTTTCAGAACTTTAGAATAAGGAAGACAATCGACAGCAATTATTTCAGAACAGCATTAATGATTGTCTCCAATTTTTGAAGAAAGAGATTAGATGATCCCTAAATCTTTTGGGAGAATGGTTTATGAATAATGAGAAAAAATAGGAACTTTTTAGATGACTCGGATCTCACCATAAACCCAACACAGCATTCTGCTGTAGAAATTTCACGACTGTCAAGTGGATCAGTGACGGATGCTTTAGGGATGCTTTGCACAGCCAAACCTAGGGAGCCTGTAAAAATTATTTTAAAAAGTGCTTTATATCAGAAAATTAAAAATGGTAATGTTCTACACCCATCCATGAATAATACAGTGAAAGTTTAATGCTGACAGTTTTTGGAGCAGAGTTATTGAACTGAGAAAATGTGCAACCCTAAAGCTCCCTGAATTGTTCCAAACTATTCCCTCTCTAAAGCACCCCCCATCACTAGCATATCAATTTGCACCATATACAGTCCTCCCACTGCTTTTCTGTTGCAGTCTAACAATTCAAACTTAATGACATTCAGGTCATTCTACAATTAGTAAATGATACACTTAGGTAGCCCATAGGTGATACCAGCGGGTTGACTGACTTGATTTCCCCATCTACACACTCAGGATGAGAGAATCCTCACGGCTGAGCTATTGAATTCTGACCATGGGGAGACTTCCCTGCTGTCAGAATACACTGATAAGCATTGCAGGCAAATTAAGGGAATTCCTTGGGGACCTCCAGGTCACCAGATCAAGTGCCCCCTTAGGAAGATTTCCCCTCTATTACTTTTCTGGGGACAACCCAAAATGTGGGATTGATAATGCTAAACAGGACAAATAGAAAGGGGGAATCTCCTTAAAAGGGGCACAGACAGCAATAATATTGACAAGCATGCTAATACCTTTGTACTGTATCCAAAACTAAAAAAAAAGTTTTGTTTTATTTGTACTTTAACCCTAAGCCTTTAAACCTTAACATTTAACCTGACTCTAACAATAATTCTCACCCTAACATTTAATATAACCTCTAAAATGATGCCTTAACACCTAACTTTCCCCAAACCTTAAACTTAACCTATTTTTTTAATTCTGTCTCCAACCTTAACCATGAAACTAAACTTAGGTATACTCATCTTGTCCAGTGCTAACAATCCTCATTGTTCTGCTGACTGCTCAGCACCAAACTAAACTGATGATGAGCTGTCAGCAGCAAAAGATCCACAAACTGAAGTGAAGTTGGGTCATACAGAAAGATATTAAACCAGAATATAAATGCAAGTCTATATCACAATGGCTAAAAAAACCCTGAATCTGTTCCTAGCCTGACCTAATCAAAGCCAAGCCCTAAACACAATAGAAAAGACATGACATGGCTTCAAATGAGCATTTTATACTTTTCCGACTGAAAGCAATTTTGAGTTAAAATTGCTTAACAATGATGTCAAAAACAGATCTTGAATATTAGTGAGCTCTCATTTGTAGTTTTTGGAGCATAAGCCACTAAAACCAGTTATTAAATGAATGGGTGCACTTACTTGTGCCAGTTGGTGTCAGGTAAATCTTTGCAAGGGTGGCATAGTCGCTTGGTGGTTACCACTTATGCCTTGCATTTCTGCTTTCCTTAGTTCCAATTTCAGCCAGGAGACTATCTTCATGGAGTTTGCATGTTCTCCCTGTGTTTGCTTAGGTTTTCTTCCGTACTCCAAAGACATGCTGGTTGGTTAATTGGTTCCTATCTAAATTGGCCATAATGTGTAAGTGCAATTGGCTGTGCATATGTGTTATCATATTTTGCATGCCAGGCCAAGTCTGAATATTTGAGGAAGGTTGAGGAAAGACCTGGGAAAGGGCTTTCAATCTGCTGCAAGCCACTGATCAGTATGTTCTGACAGCTTCAGGTCCTACTGTCAGAATACAATGTCCCAGCAGGGGAAAATTCCTGCATCCTCCACATTTGTGGGGAGCTTAACTTTATACAGAGGTGTCTGTACACAGCAGGAGTTGGGTGAAGAAACAGATGAGTAGCTCCTTTCACTCTTTCAGTTGTGTACATTCCAGTTTGAACTATTATACTTTGTTACCAATGCTTATTTTAATTTTAAAAACTTAAGGCCAGTTTGGCCAAAAAGAGACCAGAGCTTTTTATTATGATCAGAATAATATGTATGAAAGCCACTTTGCATTCCCTTTAATGGTACAAGAAGCTCGATAACACAAGCAAAACAAAACTAAAATATACTGTACATACAATACTGTGCAAATGATTTAGACAAGTGTGAACAAATGCTGGAAATTGAAAAAGCTTTCAGAAATAGTAGTGTCAAAAGTTTTTTTTCAATTAACAAAATGAGCCAAAAAAAAACATTTGGGGAAATCCAAATCAAATCAATATTTGGTGTGTACCCTTTCCATTTAAGCAGTATCAGTTCTTCTCAGTACACTTGCACACAGTTTTGAAGGAACTCAGCAGGTAGGTTGTTTCAAACATCTTGAAAATGTATATTATATAGGGCGCGCTTGTTGGAGCCCAACCTCTGTAGCTGTAAGATAAAGGTGCCAGATGGATATCAGGGATGGATGGATGGGAGCAGTAACACTTAGGCAGCTCTTCTTAGAGTGGAAGCAAGGCTCTAATGCAGTAACAAGAAAAAGAGAGGAAGGCGCCTCTATGTGCAGTATTGACAATTTATTCAGTAAACAATGGAAAATTTGCACTTACAAGATAAACGGTTAAAAAGACTCATCGTGTGGTAATTAGATCCAGGTGGGACATCCAGCCGTCCAGCAGCAAACTATGCCTATAGGATCAGGAAGTAGAGTCCAGGATGTGCCTGTGCATCAAAAATGATGCTTGGAGAGCAGAGTCAGATGTGGCAGGTGAAGGGGGCGGTAATGCATTTCGTAGCATGCCTAATAGGCTCCTTCTTCAGACCTCTGAGGTCTGAAGAAGGAGCCTATTGAGCATGCTCCGAAATGCACATCCTGGACTCTACTTCCTGATCCTGTAGGCATAGTTTGCTGCTGGACGGCTGGATGTCCCACCTGGATCTAATCACGAAACGATGAGTCTTTTTAAGCGTTTATCTTGTAAGTGCAAATTTTCCATTGTTTACTTAATAAATTGTCAATACTGCACTTAGAGGTGCCTTCCTCTCTTTTTCTTGTTTCAAACATCTTGGAGAACTAACCACAGATCTTCTGTGAATGTAGGCTGCCTCAAATCCTTCTGTCTCTTTATGTAATCCCAGACAGACTCAAGGATGTTGAGATCAGGAGATGTGGGGGACAAACCATCAATTCCAGGACTCCTTTTTCTTTACGCTGAAGATAGTTCTTAACCACTAGCCTACAGGGCACTTATTCCCCCTTCCTGCCCAGGCCAATTTCCAGCTTTCAGCGCTGTTGCACTTTGAATGACAATTGCGCGGTCATGCAACACTGTACCCATATGAAATTTTTATCATTTTTTTGTGACAGATAGAGATTTATTTTGGTGGTTTTTAGTCACCTCTGGGTTTTTTATTTTTTCTTAAAAAAACAAAAACCACCGAAAATTTTGAAAAAAAAAAGTTTTTCTTAGTTTTTGTTATAAAATTTTGTAAATAAATAATTTTTCTCCTTCACTGATTTGTGCTAATGAGGCTGCAGTGACGGGCACTGATAGGTGGCACTGATGGGCACTGATGAGGAGGCACTGGTAGGTGGCACTGATGGGCATTGACAGGCATCACTGATGGGCACTGAAAGGCAGCACTCATATATGGCACTGATAGGTGGCACTGATAGGCGGCACTGACTAGCACTGATAGGCGGCACTGACTGGCACTGTTAGGTGGCACTGACTGGCACTGATGGGTGACACTGAAAGGCAGCTCAGATGGGCACTGATATGTGGCATTGATGTGGCACTGATGGGCACTGAAATGGAGCACTGATGGGCACTGGCAGGTGGCATGGATGAGCACTGAGAGCTGGCACTGATGGACACTGACAGGTGGCGCTGCTGGGGCTACACAGATCATCAGGGCACACTGATCATCAGTGCTCTGATGATCTGTGTACATGTCCCCTCCGAGGAATGCCGATTACCGGCTCTCCTCTCGTGGGGAGAGACAGCTGACAGCTCGTGGGGAGAGAAATAACTGATAACCGGCATTTCCCTGTTTACATGTGATCAGCTGTGATTGGACACAGCTGATAACATGACCGAGCCGACATCTTCGGCTCTTTCCGTGGATTGGTGATCTACTGTGTCCGAGGGACACAGCGCATCACCGATCGCTGCGCTGCACGCTTCGGGAGCCGCGCATGCACGGTTAGAATGGGAGGACGTCATATGACGTCCTACCAGAGCCAGAGAACCACCGTGCTTCCATCATATTACTATATGGCAGACAGGAGGAGGTTAAAGACATTGACTGTATGTTTGGGGTCTTTGTCCTGCCGCAGAATAAATTTAGGGTCAATCACACACCTCCCTGATGGTATGGCATAATGGATAAGTATCTGCCTGTATTTCTTAGCATTGAGGACACCATTGATTGGGGCAAAGTTGAGGACTGTAGATGCAGTGGTCAGCCACGTAACTTAATACAGCAGCAGAAAGACACATTGTGCATACTTCCCTTCTACATCGTAAGATGTCCAGCAGTGTCATCAGCACAAAAATGGCGGAAACCAGTGGAACCCAGGTACGTCCATCTTCTGTCCGGAGAAGTAGGGCCAGAAGCAGTCTTCATGGAGGAATTGCAGTCAAAAAGCCATACCTCCGATGTGGAAACAAGGCTAAGCAACTCAACTATGCTTAAAAATATAGGAACTGGAGTGCAGAAAAATGGCAGCAGGTGCTCTGGACTGATAAGTCAAAATTTTAAATATTTGGCTGTAGCAGAAGGCAGTTTGTTAACAAACGGCTGGAGAGTGGTACACTAATGAGTGTCTGCAGGCAACAGTGAAGCATAGTGAAGGTTCCTTGCATGTTTAGGGTTGCATTTTGAGAAATGGAGTTGGACTTTTGGTTGGGACCAATGGTGTCCTCAGTGTTGAGAAATACAGGCAGAAACTTATTCATCATGCCATACCATTAGGGAGGTGTGTGATTTGCCCCAAATTTATTTTACAGCAGGACATCAATAGCCTAATGAAGCATCTGCAGTGGTCACATACAAATGACTTAAGATCAGTTACTAGCGATACAAATTTAGTGAAAAATCCACAGGAGATCTGTGGTTAGTTCTCCAAGATGTTTGGAAGAACCTACCAGCCAAGTTCCTTCAAAAACTGTTTTCAAGTGTACCTGGAAGAATTGATGCTGTCTTGAAGGCAAAGGGTGGTCACAACAAATATTGATTTGACTTGGATTTCCCTTCTGTTCGTTTAATTTTCTTTTAACTCATTTTGTTAATTGATAAAAATAAACTATTAATACTTCTATTTCTGAACGCTTTTTTTAATTTACAGCATTTTTTCACACCTGCTTAAAACTTTTGCACAGTACTGTAGCTAAAAAACAAAGGCAGACTCTAATGCTTCTATCCTATATTTTGTAATTTTTGTAGCTTACTTAAAGTGTAAGTATTGCCAAAACTTTTCTTGTTTTGTTTTGGATATAGTAAGGAAGGGTTAAGACCTGTGTCAGTTTATTTTTTGCTGTGTACCCTATTGGTGAGATTTCTCTTCGCTTTCTGTCTTAGAGATGGAAGTTAGAAGAAATGTTTACAAAGTGGGGTGATTCCCCTTTTAATTTGTTGTCACTGGAAGAAATGTCCCCTTCTGAGGATCCCCCCTCTATTCCTTTTCCAGCAAAAACACAAAATTTAGGATTTCAGTCCTGATGACAATGGTAACCAGGATACTTAAGCTGGTCATATGTGGCTTGAATTTTGGCTGATTTATCAGGAAATTTGAGTCATGGGTGACCATGTCAGCACTATTTGGCTCAAAAAGCTATTTTAACAAACACAAGAACCAAGTGGAAATTTTTGCCCGAACAGTGACTCCATCCTATCATATACAGTCACTATTTGACTTTTCTTGTTTAGCTGATGGGCTATCTGTGAGTGTATAGCTAACCAAAGAAAAGACAAAAATATATTCCCAGAAAAATGTGATAGGCATTCTAGGCCTTCCCTACTCAGTCCAAAATTCCAAAAAACTACCCTTAAACACACTTTAATTCCAGACATTTTTTCTTATATGGCATAATGTATGGTGTTTACCTGTATCACTCTTTCAGAGCTCTTGTGGACATCCTCCGCCACCAGTCCGTTGCAGGGAGCCATGGAGAACGAAATAACAGCACAACTGTGACTTCAGGGCAACATGACAATGGACCATCTCGTCCTCCAAAAAACCTCTATAACCCCGTAAAGTCAGCAAAGAACAACCATGGTAAGTAAATGGGGGAAGGGGAAATGTGGGGATTTACCCAGACTATAATTCAAAAGTGACCAAAAAATATTTATATGACAGCTCATTCTTTACAATACTTTATTGGCTTAAATGAACATCATGTGAGCAAATGTCTTATCAGAAACAACAAATTGAACTGGAATATTTAGGTGCTACTGTAGAAAAACATGACTTGTTCAGCTGTGTAAAAATCTGAGCTTTAGTTATTGAACTCTGTAAACAACAGGTTTCTCTTAACAAAGCAATAAGATTTAGTCTTTTTAAACATATGCAAAGCGCAGAACTGCACAAGTATAAAATATTAATATGTAATAGAAACATAGGATAGTGGCAGTAGTAAAAGACCAAGTAGACCATCGAGTCTGCTTCTTTTCTTATTTTTTGTTTTGTTGGAGTCTTCTTTTTAACATTTGGATTTTATTTTTTTATACTTTATATTTTAACCCTTTTGTCCCATGCATGTTTAAATTCTTTTACTGTTGATTTACTCCCACTGCAGTAGGTCTGTTCCAAGCATCCACTACACTTTCCATAAAACAATACATTCTAAAATTAATTTTGAACATTTTCCCTGCTGGTTTGAGGTCATATCCTTAATCTTAGCTTTATATTGAAGACACTGGCTTCCCGAGTCTTATTCATACCCTTAATCTGGCTGCACATTATACAATTGTTGTTTGTACAATTTCCTTTAGATTTACCAAAACCATATAATGTGAGGTTAAACACGTTCAAATTGTATGCAATCAGGCAGGCCCTTGCACTACATAGTTGAAGGTAAAACTCAAGAAAAAAATTGTATAATGTGTAGCCAGCTTTAGTGTATTTAAAGATTTCAGTAATGTCCCCCTTTTCCTTTTTCCCCTGAACACTATACATAATAATTTCCTGATATGTTTTATCCATTAACCATTTTTGTTGCTTGTCTCTGGCAGACTTGTTTTATCTTATCAATATCTTTTTGTAACTGAGGTCTCCAGAACTGAACACAGCATAGACCTATTTAAAAGCTAAGTTCACCTTTTGCTTCAGGTTACGCCCGTATTTAGAATGTAACATGTAACATGGTGAAAATGCCTCCCTTCCACTCTCACAATACTTCTGTGACAGCAGGCAGAGGTTCTACTTTATTGCAGCGGCTGTTACTTTTCAAATCTGTAAATGAATGAACTGCAAGGCCTGTCTTCCACCATGGCAGACAGGCTTGCAGTTCTCAAAGGACCAGGGGCGAACTGACTATTTGGAAACTCGGGCACTGCCCAAGGGCCCGGGGTCAGTAGGGGGCCCCATGAGATGCCCCTGGTACCTTTTTCATAGGCTTTTTTGAGATGGGCAAGGATACAGGGGCCCCATGATTCCCTATTGCCCGGGGGTCCCATGAGTTGTCAGTCCGCCCCTGCGAAGGACTATGAATTTTGTAATCAGTGCACTTGCAGTCCATTGAATCTCCCTCCTGCTCTCCACTGACAGCTCATACAGAGGTATGGGCAGAGAGCTAGAAGAAGAGATTGCAGGTTGACATTTCACTCGTTATCCACATTATTCCTGCAAAAACGTGTGTAGATTCATTTTTGTTAAGGTGAACCTAGCCTTTAAAGATCTATTTGGGGGAACCAAGACCTCCTTTTCCCTCTTATGATCCCTGTAGTGATGCACCCCACAATCCTACTGCTTTCCCTATTTCCTGGCCACACTGTTTGCTCATATTGCAATCATTTGAAATAATCATACCCAAATCTTTTTCTTCTGTACCTTTGACCAACATGTACCTCCAATATTGTACCCTGAGAGAAATATTTTTCCCTGTGTGTATTATTTTGCATTTGGAAATATTGAACTTTCCACTACTTTCAGTGGCATATGAAGGGGAAGAATATAGGAGCCCCAAATTAACATCCATCCCTGGTGCAGGCTGATGGCCATTTTATGGGCATGACCTGCACAGTCCATGCATCCTTATGCCAGCTTACTCCTCCTCCCCCTGGTCCATGGAAGGACAGCCCAGCTAGCAGGGAAGAGAGGAGGAACCTGATCAGTTGCATGGATGGCCAGACTTTTAACCCAGCTTGACACACATCACAGCTTGCATGGTGCAGGGAGCTGGAGAAAGGTGAGAAAGTAGAAAGTGTCCCTAAAGGAAGAGCAGAGAGAGCCACAAAGTGGATTGTGCTGTGCAGGAAAGGGTCTTGGGGAGGACACCATTTCATGACTGGGAGGGATGTGTATGAAATACTCCTGACCACTGCATTCTGTACCCTTGGTTGTATATGAAATATTTTTGACCACTGCACTCTTTTTATTGTATAACAGTTGCTCATTGCTCAGTAGTTACTGGGGTTCTTCCTGAAGTCAAGCTGTGAGCAGAAAAGCATACATAATAGAAGAGCTTAATTTTTTACAAATGAATATGCTGAGGTTTGTTCATGTCTGTAAAACTGGCCATACATGGGTAGTTTTCTTAATTCAACCAGTGGGTAGAACAAAAAAAAAATGACCCGATTGCACCATTCACCTCCCTGCTACACTACTGAATTCTGGCAGCGAGGAGTCTCCCCCACCATCTGAATACAAAGATCAGCACTGCAGGCTAGTGCCTGCAGTGCTGATTGAGCAGCTTTTTTCTGACAGGTCATTTGTACAGAAGTCTATTGGTAGATCCACTTCTGTCCAACCACAGTGGCCATGCATGCAATAAAATTTGGCAGGTCCCTGCTGAACCAGCCAAATTTCAATCCATGGCCAGCTTAAGACTTGCTTGGCACAGTAATTAAATCATATTTTGTGGGTACAAGTGCTATCCTGTAAACAGTGATTAGATTCAAGATTCAAGATTAACCCCACCCCCACTGTTAGAGCAACTTTGGCACACCAATACCTTGCTGCAGCACACTGTGCACACCACCTAATTATTCTCTGGGTGCCCAAGGCTGAACCCCCTCTCCCCCCCAGAAAAAAAAAATAATTTCTACAGCCCTGCCAACTTTGGAATTTCTAAAACATTTTTATTTTTCAAACATCTCCAAATAGCAACCCTATTACATAACTTTGTGTCATTAAAGATGTATCTTGCCCACTAAAGCTTGAATTGTAAGACATCATTCGCACAAACGCTGAGCCCCATACAGCATGAAGGGCTGTTTATCTTTCTGGAGAAGCGTGGAGCTGCATGCAGGCAGCCCATAAAAGTGAATGGATACACACCTGAATTTGACAGATATGCAGAGACAGGTGCAGGGTCCCGAATATAGACATTGTGCATTCTGGCCTGTGCACCCATCCCTGTGTATCTCTCAGACTTGGCAGTGTGGGTGAGTCCATACAACTCCATTCACTTTAATAGGCTGCCTGCATGCAACTGCATGCTACTCCAGAGAGATAAACAAATGGTTCTTTATGCTGTGCTAGGCTCGGGGCCCATGTGAATGAAGTCTAAATATTTCAAGGTATTTGATTGGAAAAAAAAATGTAAATGTTATCTTTTTTCTTGCAAATAAGAAACAAATAACTATAATAAAAAACTCTATACATTCCCTTTAGGTTACATTCACTAAGCTCTGTTCAGCAGCTAGGACCGTTTGCTTACCTTTTTTTTCCAATGCTTGGCTACATGCAGGCAGACCATTGAAATTGAATGGGTATGCATTGGCTGTGTAGACTCACTACAGGGATAGGTGCATGGACTTGGATGCAGATCTGTGCCTCTAGGTCAATGTACCTGTCACATTCACCTGTGCTGGTGAATCTGCACCCATCAGATTCTATGGGTTGACTGAATACAGCTCAGTGGTGGGAAAAAAGTAAACAGATGACTTAGTTATTGCACCAGGCTAAGCTCCTGTGTGAATGAGCCCTTAGCAATAACAAGATGTCACACAAGTAAATAACCTCTGTCCTGGGGACTCAAATGAGAGTATTGAGCCCCAAGAAAATTACAGTAGGCCCTCTTTTGCTCATGAGCTAAATACAAACTTTGTTGGCTGCCACATTTGATTTTCAGCTACCATTTTCCATTGTGCATTTTAATCTGACTGTTGGTGGTAAGGTAAGAAAGGCAAATCTTATTAGCACAGGCTGATAAATACAGCTGAGTGTTCCATCAGATTTTCTAATTTTTTTAGTTGTCGAGCATCTGTGCCTTGAATTGTGTTTTCCACAGTTACCAATTTTCATGTGTGTTTTTACAAAAGCCCAGAGCATAACATGAATTATACATTATCCATTGGTTTTAATAAAGTAATGCAATGCAAAAAGCAAAAGTGTTAATGTAGTCTTAAGCAATTGCTAACACTTTGCCTGTCCTGGTAACTCAGCATCATTTGCACCTTCTGCATTTAGCAAATTTCACTATGCTTTAGCAACTTTTTTTTAGGTTTATCATCTTAGCTAATGAAAATGTAACTTTAAGAGGATAGATAATTGACTGAATGATCAGACAGAGATAACCGTAACTTGCAGTTTGCTAAACAGGTGCAAATTTAGCAGCAATAATGCAAAACAAGTTCAGAATGCCAAAGAGCATGCACACACTGCAGAATATTACAAAACAGGTTGTGAAAGCTTCAAGAAGGACTCTGCACAGCAATTGTCTCTGCGGCTCAGAGTAACATGGGTATGCATAGCATAGTCTCTATAAGACTACAACAGAGAGTCTGAGAGTCACTACTTTAGTAAAAGGGCAAAAACTCAGCAACTTGTCATTGTCCTCATAAAGAGCATTTCTCTTAGTGAAGTCCATAGAAGCTCTGGTGCTTGTTGGATCTGGGTTTAGGGCACCCACAGTATGTGGAGTTCTCTAGAAGCAATGGCAGAGGTGCTCCCCACAGTAGCCAGGTCTTCCAGGGAAGCTATGTGATATTAGGCTCCTGCCTGACTGTCCGTATGCTGGTTCTGACAGTGGAGAACTGCTCACCTGGCTGAAGATTGATTTCCCAGCTATCTCTGCCTCATCTTGTGTGAAACCTTCCTGAGCTGCTGAGAATCTCAGGGCTGCCCTGGAACCCACGCAACTGTGGGAAAAGGAGTTGACTGATAATTATCAGTTATGGCGCTACATAAATGGTAGTGAAATAATCAGTTAGCAATTGACACATTCATTAGGTCATCAGAATCCAATAATGATTTTGCAAGCAGTTGAAGGTAATTTGTGAATCGTAATATTTAAAGATGAATTCCAGGTATTGTATTTTTACATAGTTATGTTATCGATATGCATATACCATACTTGTTGTATAGCTGGAATTCACTGTAGTAGACATTGCTCCGCTACTCCATACTATTATTGATTTATTTCAGGTACTTATATAGCACTGTCAATTTACGCAGCGCTTTACATACATATATATTGTACATTCACATCAGTCCCTAACCCTCAAGGGGCGTACAATCTAAAGTCCCTAACTCACATTCATACATACACATGCTAGAGACAATTTAGACAGGAGCTAATTAACCTACCAGCATGTCTTTGGAGTGTGGGAGAAAAACGGAGTACCCGGAGGAAACCCATGCAGTCACAGGGAGAACATGCAAACTCCATGCAGGTGGTGCCATGGCTGGGATTTGAACCAACGACCCTAGTACTGTCAGGTGGAAGTGCTAACCATTTAGCCACTGTGCTGCCCATATACCAGCTTCCGAGTCCTGTGCTGAGCTGCTGCTCTGCTGCATTGTGAACACAGGAGATTGGCCACTTTTCACATCACCATTCAGAGATTGCTTAGCAGAGCCTTTTTCAACCAGGGTGCCAAGGTACTTTGGGGTGCCTTCACGTTTCTTCAGGGGTGCCTTGGCAAAATGCCTAAAAATTGGCCAAATATTGTATACAAGCCAGAGGGTGGATCAAGCCTGCCTTTTAGTTACACAAAGCCACATGTTTTCATTGTGCACCATTACAACCTTTTAGCTGCCAGCATTCTAACAACCAATAATATCATCTGTTGATAAGGAGGACGTCGGGTGCCTGCACAGCATCCTTGTTTGCCCCTCTATCAACACTGGGGTAATATTAGCTGAGTGAGGGAGAGAAGAAACATTGGAATATCAGTCAGTGTCAGCAGGGCTGCTGTTAAAAATCATGGGGCCCCGTACAGCCTACAAGATGGGGCCCCCAATCCCACCCCTGAGGTGGGGGGAAAGAGAAGGAGGTGATAAAGGGAGGATGAAAGAAAGATGGGGGGAGGTGGGAGAGATGAGGGTAAGAGAGAGACGGGTGTGAGAGAGAGAGAGAGCGAGAGAGAGGGGGGGGGGGTAGGGGTGAGAGAGAAGGGTGGAGGGTGACATAGAAATGGTAAGAAAGGGGGGGTGAGAGAAATAGAGGGGTGAGAAAGAGGGGGGAGGTGAGAGAGATGGGGGGTGAGAGGGGGAGGTGAGAGGGAGGGGGGTGAGAGGAGAAGGTGAAAGAGAGAGAGGGGTGAAAGGGGGGTGGGGGAGTGAGGTGAGAGAGAAGAGGGGTGAGAGAGGGTGGTAGTGGGAGAGAGGAAGGTTAGGGAACTGGGTGAGAGAGAGAGGGGGTGGATGGAGAGAGGGGGTTAGGGAGGAGGGTGAGAGACAGAAGGGGGTGAGAGGGTGGGGCTTGGTGGGAGGTGAGAAAGAGAGAGGGGGTGGGGGGTTAGAGAGAGAGAGAGAGGGAGGTGGGGGGAGATGAGAGAGAGAGAGCGATGAGAGAGGAGAGGTGAGAGAGAAAAGGAGTGAGGGGGGTGAGAGAGGGGGGAGGTGAGAGAGAGGGGAGCGAGGGGGGAAAGAGAGGGGAGGAGGTGAGGGGAGTGGGAGAGGGAGTTGAGGGGGGTTGAATGAGGTGCAAGGTGAGAGAGAGGGTGAGGGGGTGAGGGAGGCTCAGGCAGCTAGGATCTAGAGATGCTGCTGTGTATTGAAATCTGCTGCCTTCATAGCCCCTTTCACAGGAGTGTGTGAAGATCATCCTCCAATCACACACAGGATCATCTCCAGCTCTTTTTAGCTGGGGACAGAGCAGAATGAATGGGAGATCAGGGCTGCAGAGCTGGGACAGTGATCCCGGGTGGCTGTTGAGTGGCCGCTGGCTGGGTTGCAGAGTAGGGGCAGGGTTTGTCATGCATGGCTCTCCCAGAGGTGGTGTTCCCTGTTCTGTGGTCAGACACCAGGCGCTCCGCTGTCTCTGTCCTGTTCTCACATAAGGGGATGTGTCTCTGTGGGGAGGATGGGGGGACCAATCACATGTCACCGATCTAGAAAACATGACTAATAGGAAATTGAACTGCTGAGGAGAGCACTGCAAACAGAGACCACTTTGCAGGCAAGTTTGATGGAGTATGATTGGTGCTGCAACAAGTAGAGGTGCAGTGATGGAGCCTCTCATGGGAGCCTGTACTGGCCTCGGGCCCTCAGGAAGTCCCGAATGGTCAGTTTGCCCCCCTTTATGGAACATGTCATTGAAACTTTAAGCTGCCAGCTATCCGGGCCCCCCATTAAGTGATGGGGCCCAAGCCCCCTACAAGAAGCCCTGAGTTTCAGTGTACAAAGATGTCATTGCTTTAAAAGTCTAAATCACTTCTAATGTGGTGAGTCCACCTGTGTAAATATTGCTGCGATGTGTAAAACTACTAGTTTAGGTTGTTTGCATACTATAATGGGGTGACTCGAAATTGTGCAGAATTTTAAAGGGTGTCTTGACTAAAAAATGGTTGAGAAACACCGGATTAGCATTTTCTCAATGGATACAAAGCATTCTCTGACTGAATGAGGTTGGAGAGGCGATGATGTCCTATTCATGGGAGGTTGCTCCTGAAGTACAAGTACATCCTATTCATGTCAATGGGACAATACTGTGCAGGCATTGACAGTCCAGTTTAAACTTTTACCCGCTGGGCTGCAGAATACTCAGGAGTGTTCCACCAATGGAGAATGTAAGTGGGACCTGGGAGAGGGGGGAAAGGGGGTATAGTTTAGCTGCATGCATTTAGAGGGCTAGGGAAGAAGGCTGTTTCATTTTAAGAATTAAAAAACATGTCCTTTAACCAGGAACAGAAACAAAGAGGATGATTTACAAAAAATGAAGAGTGTAAAATCTGGTGCAGCTCTGCATAGAAACCAATCAGTTTCCATGTTTTTTTGTCGAAAGCTTAATTAAACAAACTGAAGATAGAATCTGATTGGCTACCATGCAAAGCAGCACCAGTTTCTGCACTCTCCAGTTTTAGTAAATCTGCCCTATTATGTTGAGTTTTCCCTGCCCCAGTCAAGTATAAATTTTGTGGAAAGAATAAATGCATATTATTTGTGAGGATGTAGGATACACAGATCTGTAGTCTTGTGTTATAAAGGATTGGTAATTGGTTTTGTTAGGTGATTTCAACAGCTCCTCATTATGATACTATATCATGCTTTTTAACTATACTGGAATTATTTTAGTAGACGGGAGAGTGCAGAGAGTTAATTCATAATATCCCAGAGAACACATTGTGATGAAAATCCTTTGCCTCATATGTATTAGTCATACAGTTCAACATTCTTTTTATACTGCTATCTACAATAACCATTCCTGAGGCCTTGCTTTCAATTTTTACGCATCAGCACACCGCTCCATTGGAAATTGTCTCCTTTCATCAAACTTTCATGCATTTACTAATATTAAGTCTTGTTACTTGGCACTTTCCAGCAATTCAGATGTGTTGCTTGTGTAGAAAGTGACACAACCCAGCATCGCTCTACAAATAAGATGTTTCAGGAGATGACATATTTTGCACAGAAGAATGCGGAATGCAGTTGCAAAGCCATGGTTGTGAGTAAATACTACCGCATCGTAGCGAGAGGGTTTGTCTTCTTGTGCTTCAGATTTAACAGAAGGTGTGATATTTCTCATATACAAAAATCTCAAACATTTACAGGAAAAGTCATTATCCAAGCATATGACAAATATAAAGACGTGTTATAGGAATATATAAAATAAAAAACTGTTTCATACATAGGAAGAAAGAAAGAGATATACATATTTAATTAAAGCACCATTGAACTTGCAGTTGGTATCAGCTACATACTGTACAGTATATTTCAGGTGCTTTAAAACAAGTGTGCAAAATGTTAGTTAATTTTCTGCCATCATGCTGCAGAGGAGGTCCCTTGCCCTCTGTGTGAAATCAGTGGTCTTTCTGCAGAGGTCCCCATGCTGAATCACACTTATAGCTCTGCAATCAGTAAAGCTCATTCACTCTGCAGACTCAACAGGGGCCATGTTGGACCTTTATAGAAAAGCCATAGGTTTCACACAGGGAGGAAGGGTCCTCTGTACCCAAGATATGGCTGCATTCTACAAAAAAACAACTGTAATGCTTTGTACAACTTTTTGCTCTGATGCACCTCAATACATTACTGCAGCTGATCTCCAGTTGAACTACGCTCTTGCTAAACGAATTTGCAAATATACCTTGTATAGTGAACCATAATCCTTCTGTTAGTCACAATTTTCATACTTTACTGCAGAACAGCTAACTTTTCAGTTCAGACAGATAATGGCCAACAGTGTAACAGAGACAGAAAACATTAGTAATAATTTATTACATATATGCTGTATATGTTTGTATAGCGTTGACAATTTATTCAGTGCTTTCCACATATATTGTACAGTCGTATTCCTTGTTCTCAAGGAGCTTACAATCTAAGGATCCTATCTCACACTCATACATAAACATACTGTGTCCAATTTAGAAAGAAGGCAATTAACCTACTAGCATGTCATTTGAGTGTGGGAGGAAACCCGCAGAGGCACAGGGGCACAGGGAGAACATGCAAACTCCAGACAGGTAGTGCAGTGGTTGGGATTCAAACTAACGACCCTGGTGCTTCCAGGTGGAAGTGCTAACCAGAAGCATATATACAATCTCTACTCTAAAAAAATTAGGCTTTGTATTACATTTTAAGCATTGAGAATGGGCTGGGTAATGGTTTTGGCAGCTACAGAAACACACAGGCCAGCTTTTGATTATTATACTTTCAGATTCTACCCTGTACAAAGAAACCCAGTATAAGCACCAGTAGAATCTGAGTGATTGCTACTGGAGCAGATTAATTGAGCAATTAACCAACTTCACATACCCTCAGTAGCTGCCAGCACATGTTTTAACAGAATTGCAATTGAAGAGTTGCAATTCTGGCCTTTACGAAATGTCTGTAGCACTCACTACCATGGCCAGACAGGAATGGAACAGAGTTTTACAATTTTGCAGTCCTCACAGAGGGCAAAGGTTTTTTCAGTTCTAGTTAGAGTATTCAGAGATTCAGCTTAATGAGTGAAGGGAATATTTACAGAAAATATATTACAAAAGTGGAAATATCAACAGTAGGACAAAAGGGATTCACTCTCTCCACAATACGTAAGAAATGTTTGCCTGGTCTTTGAGTACAATTTGCTTGCAAAGTCCAGTCTGATATAGCAGAGTGACTGGCCCTCAGAAACACGATTTTCAGTATCTATAGTAGTTCCAATGTTAAATTCAACAGCATTTTGTTGTCTATGGAGAGGGTGTAGCAAATCCAAAGGCACTCTATCAAATGGTCTGACAAGGTTTCACAATCCAACAACCAACATAATATTTAACAGCACAAAATTATGATTTGATAGACACCAAATATGATACAGTTTCTCTGAATGTTTTTCTTTGGTGGTCTAATGTATCTTTTTAGCTTCTTGGACCATGTAACATAGGTGTGTTTGGTGTTTAACTGATTGGTAACTTCTTCTATATTAGTGTAACCACTATTTATGAAGGTAACTGCATCATAGCAGAAATAATGAATTATGTATACAATTTTGCTTTGGGAGTTCAATTATAGGTCAAAACAAAATAGACTTACAGGTGTGTGTTCCTAGTTGTTCTGAAACTCAGGCCATATACTTTACGACAGGGCCCAGTAGGACTCTTTTGCAAACCTAGGGTTTTATAACATTTCTACTTTCTTTCTCACTTGAACTTTTAATTTTTTTGTCAATTATGCATTAAGCTAGATTTTTTTGTCAAATGTATCACCTTACCTGGCTGTCTAGTACTGAGAAGAGATTTAAATCTGAACATTTGCTTTATCAACTTTGGAGGAAAATTAGGGAATTGTGTTCAGTTTGACACCCCCATTTTCCCCATTCAGTTTGGTCTTTGTATGTCTCAGA
Source organism: Staurois parvus (assembly GCF_062004578.1). NCBI lineage: Eukaryota > Metazoa > Chordata > Amphibia > Anura > Ranidae > Staurois > Staurois parvus. The sequence continues at coordinate 109,429 of NW_028318749.1, read as the reverse complement.
CTTTAGGTAAGACTTTACAGGGGGCAGTAGAAAAAACAATGACTAACCTAAAAAATGAACATATTTTACAAGTAAACAGTGCTCATATATCTGACTTAGATCATTTTTGTTTAAGTACCTAGCTTGTCTTTTAAAGCATTTAGCAGTAGGTCACAGAAAAGTCTTCTTTTGGAAAGGAACATTATCTGTTGTTATTTTTGTCCAGCATCAACAGATGTCATTATTTATGGTACTTATATAGCGCTGTCAATTTATGCAGCGCTTTACATATATACTGTACATTCACATCAGTCCCTAACCCTCAGGAGGCATACAATCTAAGGTCCCTAACTTTCAGTCATACATACACATACTAGGGCCAATTTAGACAGGAGCCAGTTTTACCTACCAGCATGTCTTTGGAGTGTGGGAGGAAACCGGAGTACCTGGAGTAAACCCACACATCCACAGGGAGAACATGCAAGCTCCAGGCAGGTGGTGCCATGGTTGAAATTCGAACCAACGGCCCTAGTACTGCCAGGCGGAAGTGCTAACCATTTAGCCACTGTGCTGCCCATGTCATGAAGATAGATTTAGCAAAGGTTGGTAATTTTTCTGTCATTGCCTATACACAATATTTAGGTTACATTTAAGTCACATGCATGTCAGGTTTTGCACGTCAATCCATATGTAACACAACTGAAATCTCTCAGTCCACAACCAGTAAGCATGGCTAAAATTAATGAGAAGTACAGTTTTGAGTTCCAAATATACCAGAAGGTGAGAGGCAATGTTCCAATCGGGAAATCTGTTTTGGTGACATCTGTGTTCCCATCACTTTGAAAAGATTTCTTTTCGCTGCCTGGCGTGTCGCTGCAATGAGAAGTGAAGGAACATTTCTCCAATGGAACGCAGCAAACAGTGTCCAAATGCAGACCCTCTTTTCAGAGGTTATACTAATCACGTACAGCATGGTATTATACAGTGTATTTGCCTAAAGTTCATCCATTCATTACAGTCTTTCCATTGCTGCTCTACTCTACCCTGTACCTACCCTAACTACCCTGTTTATGTCTCTCCTTACACTAGGAACACATAATAACTTCATTACAGTTCCTACCTCTGCAACTCTGAAATTTTCTGGCAGTGTCAAAACATGTTGGCAACCTCCCATTTCTTATACACTCTTAGCGGCCCTTAACAATGATGGGCTGCCTCACTACCCAATTGGAAAATGTGTAAAGTAGAGTAGGTTGATAAAGTTTGACTCTAGAAGTGCTGAAGCATGTCTATCCAAAATAAAGGCATTGCATAGACACTTCTTTTTTGTTAAATTACATACCATTTTAACATCTGACAATTAATTGCAACACTTTGCAAAACCTTCCTAGTGGGAGGTCATGTCAGAAGTTGTAACCCATCAATCAATAAATTCCTTCAATTCCCACCAAAAAGTCACACTTTCTCCCTAGAAAGTACACAATCCAACATATCCTTTTTGTGAAAAACCATCTAAATCCCACATACAACCCTAGAATGAATTCCACAAATACTTAATTCATATACAAATAAATATAAATAAAATAAGATAATATAAAAATACAAATACGTAATTTGTGTCCAAAAAATTCACTTTCAATAGTGTCCCAAAACTCCAAATCAAATAGTGTCCAATGTCCAAGTCCCAAACTTTCACTTTAATCCTCAATATTCCATGCCAACCCTCCATATTCCAGCCAAAGGTGATACCAGGTACTTTTACCCTTTTGTAGTTGTTTTCAAGCATAGGCTATCTTAAGGACTCCATTTTTCCCAATAGTTCACATCATGGGCACTTCTCCAGGATCCTCATAGAGATAAACAAGCTCTAAGGCAAAATTCGCATTAAGGAAACAATTTTAATCCAAACTTACATTAAAAGACAGGAAAATCCAGCTCCCAGCATTCCTCCTTCCATGGCTCTATACTAACTGATCAAACAATTGGTTGAAAACCGCATGTAGACAACCAAAAAAATGGCCGCGGCGACACTTCCGGTTTGGCGTGCGTGCGTCTTGATGTCACTGAGGGGAGTTATTATTATTATTTATTTATATTTATTTGTATATGAATTAAGTATTTGTGGAATTCATTCTAGGGTTGTATGTGGGATTTAGATGGTTTTTCACAAAAAGGATATGTTAGAAGTTGTAACCCACCTGACTTTTACAGGTTGTCCAGATTCCCACCTTTCACCTATTGTCATCAAAGCACCTTGAACTGTTACTTTCAGGTTCCCTTATGGGAACAATTATAGCTTGAGCCTCACACATTACATTTGTTGGGAACTTGAACAAAAACTTTACTTCGTTTCATAATCAACCGCCAATTTCTTAAGCTGGGGTGTACAGCAGACATAAGTGTCTGTACCAGCTGTCATTTTAGTATTGTTGTGTCTCAATTCACATTCAGCATCTTATCATCTACAAATTTTCAAGGAAGCACCATGGATTTGTATGGTGCTTCCCACCTTTCTTCTGTCTGAGTAAGCTGCATGCTAGAAGTTAGGCTCACATGCAGTCAGATATTTCTTGCCATAAGACAAAATGTAACTGGTTGCTACATCCTCTAAACTACACTCCACCACACTCTGTAAGCAGTCCCTTTTACCACCACCTACCCTCCAGCATTACTTTGATTGACCAGGAGCACTGCATGGAGCAGTTTCCACCTAGACACATCCACCAATCAATGACAGGTTACAGAGTATGTCTATAAATATTCTGTCTGGCATGCTTAAAAGAAGTGATTCCCAGCCTATCCCCATACCCCATACCCCATTGCAATTATGTAGAAATTTGATGATAAAAGTCTTAACAGGGTGATCAACACAGTTACACATTTCAGAATCCAGCCACTTTTCAAGCTGAAGAGTTACCACCCTTACAGACGTTGTAATTACAAGCACTGAACATCTTCAATCTTGTCTTTCAGGACCCATGAGGAGCTTTTAATTTTTCTAATTAACTGAGCTCCAGCTTACCCATTATAGAAAAAGCAGTGCGAAAACAAAGTAAATGAATAAGTCTTTTACCAATAGCAGTTTATGCTAATTGCCATTCTCTTTAAATGTCCCTTTGTGCTCAGCTAAAACCATACAGTGATCATTTTCTACACTACATTAAAGTAGATCCCACTGGCTTGGTATAATCAACATGATGTATGATCTAACACCATTATATAACTTTTACAGCTTATTTTTGATCATCATTTAAAAGACTAGTAAATGCAAAACATAAAACATTTAATAAAACTAACTATAACTTATTTAAATCAACTGTAGAAGCTTGATAAGTATATACAGTCTAGGCTGGGGTTGGCTGTTCCCCCAAGATTTTGGTCTTGCCCCTCCAGGACCAGTGGTGTCAGCAGGGTGGGCCTATAATGAGACACTGAAGCCCAGCCCAACATCTGTAGTGCACATAGCCACAAAGATAAATTGAAAATGTGTTGATGCTTTGTACCTCCATTTCAGATAGACTAGATCATTATGCCTCTAAATAAGTGCAAATGATTAAAATATAACTCCATATATCATATATGAGTGCAGAGTCCCAAATCATGTGTGTTTCATAAACTCCAACACAATGTAGGTAAACAAGATGTCCATATAAAGTGAATAAAGTGCACTTATCCACCATTCCCTCTGCTGAGTGATGCCACCACAAATGATCAGAAACACACCTCACTCACCAGATGCCATTGACCTCCTTGTTATACAACAAGTATAGTCAAGAAATAAATATAAATGCATATGATATCTCTTTTACAGGGCAGTGGAATCTTCAACAGGTTAACTTTCTGGACTTGGTCATATATAAACATAACAATTCATTGTATACACATACTCTCTTTAAAGAGATGGACCTCAATGGGTATATTCTTGTCCATAGTTGTCATCATCCTAGATGGATTGGGGGCATACCCAAGGGCCAGTTTATGTGGATCCACTGTAATTGTAAGGATATTAAAGTTTTCCATTGCCAGGCAAAATTGCTTATTGATAGATTTAGGGCTAAGGGGTATAGAGAAACTCAGTTGAGGGATATCATATATCAGGTATCCATTTTAGATAGAAAACAATTATTGGAGGATAGACCCATATCACATATTTACTTTTGTGTCCTTGCGGCAAACAGTACGTGGGCAGCACTACACGGATGCTTAGTACAAGACTGGTCGATAAAAACCATAGCCTGCCTTACCATTTCAGGCAATGCCATAACAGGGATCTTATCGTGTTAACATTCTGTGGCATAGATAAGGTGAAGTGGCATTGGAGAGGCACAGACATGTTTAAGGCAGTGTCAAAGAATGAGACACATTGGATATATGAATTGACTCCAGATGGCTTTAACATTGATATAGATAGATATTAATTACTTTGTATTGAATTTTGAGAAAAAAATATTTTATGTAAAAGAAAAAAAAATTAAGGAGTTATATAATTTCCTTTAAAATGGGGTAATAATAGTTGACAACTATGGTTGCCTATTATTAATTTTAATAGAATAGAGGAGAACTAGAAAAGCTACAATTTCTGGGGAAATTGTGTGAAGTGTTCTTGCCTCCACCAGTAATCTACAACTGTAGTGGGCGGAGTAACTGGGTTGAGTGGCTTGTCACTCTGCTGCCTGCTCACATACCTGGGTTCCTATGGCAACTCACTCTACAGCAAGGGCAGAGAAGTGCGGTTAAAAACAAACTGCTCCAACTTGCTCACTTCACTGGCAGTTGCCATCTTCAAACGGTTGTAGTTTAAAAATTATAAATCCTACACCGAAGAGCTTTATATTGTGAGAATCACAAGACTCAGACCTACATTTTGATGCATAGTATGTCTCTGAAATATTAAAAATGAAGACACAGTTGCAGTTTAGAAATTGCCCTTCAAATTTGAGGTGGCTAGAGTGGAGTTGCAATGAATGTCAATGGGGGGCGTGAGTTGCAAACAAATGGTCATATTGTGAAAACTATCAGGACTATGGCTTAGCCGTGGACGTTTTTAGTGGAATCAGTGATAGCTGAACGTTTTGATATAAGATTTGTGTAGGTGGGCTTGAAAATGAGGGAGTGATGGCAGTTTAGAAATCATGGCCTGATTTTTCAGCTCCCACTCTAGCTTTTGTCAGCTCCCACTCTAGTTTTGAACATTCCGCCATTCATTCCTATGGGACCAATTTCACCACAAAAACGCCGATATTTCGTGAACCATTCTGCAAAACGTTCCACAAAGTAATACCACACCAACCGGGAACAATTCGCACGTTTCGGTATATTACTGTCTATGTAGTGTAAAAACTGTGGGAGGAGTTAGGGTAGTAAATTTGGTTATAATAATAAGAATATATATGTGAGATAACAGTAAGTGGTCTTGCCATGCAAGAACACTTAATTATGGTATTAAATGTAGAGGGGTGGTAATATTATTCTCAACCACAACATGGCGTTTGAATAAATAAATTACTAGATACCACTGGGGAGGTGGGGTTGACTCTTATTTAATTCTTTATTTTTTTATAGTAATATAAAGCATATATAGTATGTCAGCATTATTCATTAGCCACCATTTCTTGGTTGTTTTTTCTTATTTTTAATAATAATTTGAGATTATGTATGGTATCGGCAGTTTTATTGTCGCAGAGTATATATGTTGGACTCATGCACCATGACTACCTGCTTCTGAAGATGTCACGCTTTGATGACAAAATACACCTAGTAGAACTACCAATCTATCATGGAACGCACGCTGAGTGATCCGCGGCTCTTGTGCGATAGGAAGGTGGATTGCTTATAGGTTTGCCTAACTTTTATTTATTCATGGGAACATACTTTTTATGTAAACCTTTTTTACACCATTAAACTATATGTTTTACACAATGAGAGGATCCCTCTTCTCTTTTTTCGGACCATATGCCATTTAAATGCCATTGGAATACCGTCTGACCATTTGATGAGGAGGTGACTACAGAGAGAGGTGTCAAGCAAGGAGGTCCTGAGGTGACCACAAATATCTATATGACTTTTCTTGTTGTATAATAAGGAGGTCAATGGCATCTGGTGAGTGAGGAGTGTTTCTGATCATTGGTGGTGGCATCACTGAGCAGTGGGAACGGTGGGTAAGAACACTTTATTCACTTTATATGGACTTCTTGTTTACCTACATTGTGTTGGAGTTTATGGAACATGCATGATTTGTGACTCTGCACTTATATATGATGTGTGGACTTGTATTGTAATCATTTGCACTTCTTTATTTGAGGCATAATGTTGTTATGAGCACATTTGGGTATAGAGTTTGTTTACATATTACTGATAGTAGGAAGCAAGCACCATCGGTCGCATATATTTATTGACATCCTTTGGGATATGAGGTGGTAGCTCCAAAGAAGTGGTGTTCGTTATTCATTTATTGGCGCACGTGGTTGTTGTATTTTATTTATTATATTGCAGCTCACTAATTATTAGATGTTAGGGCTGCATTCGTTTTCATTTTCAGGCTATCTTTCTTTTCACCTGGTGATTTGTCCAGTAGGTCTGTTGTTTTTCAAAAGAACAAGTTTTCTTCCATATCATTTTCATTTCCAGGGATGAGGCAAACTATTTACCACTGACAGGGGTGCTTACAATGATCAGCTTTTTTAAATTTATAAAAAAACCTTTTTCCCAAAAGAAAAAAAGTTTCTGTAACTGCTTATGAAGTAATAGCCAGAGTTTGGCTTCAGTTTGTTGCTGTTTTTAAAGCTGCTAGTACATCTAACACTCCCCTCCTCCCAAATTGACAATGCTGCTGTCCAGTGTGCCCCCTGTGTTCATTCAACCAAAGTGGAACCACGCTAATACAGGAAGTGTGTTATTTTTTACTACATTTCTTTTTATTATATGATTTATTTTAAATATTATGTCTTCGTGATTTTTCACCTGTCACAAAATATAGCGTGGCAATATATATTTATAAGTTTGTACACAATTCATTTAACTGTTTTTGTCAGCTGCTACTTTTAGATCTACGAGTGTGATTTCTAAATGTATAGAATTGCAATATATTACATTTTTGGGTTTTGGTTTATTACTGCTTTAACTTGAATTTCTGTTGTGATAGAGTCTTATAGAGTCTATGTTTTGCAATCACGTTACATTGGTTGAATCGCAGAGAGATTGCACTAAAGAGTCCAGGTGTGGGAATTTTTTATTATTCTGCAGCTCATTCATGTTTTTGCCACCCTGAAGCTGTTTTGTTTTATTGTTTCTACCTTTGTACTTAATTAGTAAACTGCAAGTTACAATACCTCCCTGTCTGATTATTTGGCCAATTATCTGTTCTGGTAAATGGATAGTTCAATACATGCAAATGAACTCCTAACATAATCTATCTAGATTAAGTGATCAAGTAGACCATCAAATCCATTTACTTCCTATATTCCAGACCTAGAAAAAAATCAGTTCACCAATAGCAAAATGTCACCTCTAATACTGGCTCAAAGCATTGCAAGAGCCAAAACTTTTTCCTGTCTATGACCATGGCAGGATATGATTGGGTGTCTCTGCCCTTGCTCCTGCCAATTAGAAACCCCTTCATATATATCTAGGCTATGCGTTCCTCTTTTTTCCTCCTCCTTGGACCTAATGTGGGCTGTGCAAAGCCTTACCTTGTGAAAACAAATCACGGCTGCCCACCTGTCAGTTTGAACCCCATTTTTCTGAACCTTAAAGCAGAGCTCCACCCAAAAGGGGAATTTCCTTTTTAAGAATTCATCCCTCTGCTCTCTGTTAAGGATTGGCACCTTTGGGGAGCTGGGGGTACCCAAGTCTGACAGGTACCCACTTCCACTTCCGCTGCTATCATCTAGGCAATTGGTAGAGGAAGTTTCCTACCCTCTCTCCCTTTAGTCTTCTGGGACATGTGACAGGTCCCAGAACACAACGGGACCATTCACAAAGTGCAGTGCTTCTCACGCATGCACAGTGGGCACCCGGCTGTGAAGCCACAGCAGCTTTTGCAGCTGCTGACTTTTATTTTTTTTTAATTTTGACTGGAACTCCGCTTTATGATGGCTTCTTTGTGTGGGTTCAGATCAGGTTTTTTTTTTTTGGGGTATAAGCTTTTTAGAAATACCTTCCCTGTTTCTAGTGCAAGCACTGTGTTCCACAATGGCTTGGGATGGGCCATGTGGGTAGGACCATCGGCCCTGCCCATATGCAGTAGGTGGCATGTGCAGTTACTCTTAGGCAGTTTTCATGGTGCCGTAGGGAGCTTTCTCTCCCTGTGCTTGCGGAATAGGACTTGCTTCCCAGTGTGGTGACCTCATCTGCTGAGCAGGCTATTTAAACTCGCTCAGGATCCCTGTCTAACCTCCTATGCAGATGACAGCTTGAGTCCCCTTTGTTGCTTGTGTATAGCGCTACCCGCTAAGGAGTCACTGGATTTTGGGTTCCCCTATTCCTGCACAGCCAGGCAACACACATTTTCAGCAGGCACACATAGTCAAAAATCCAGTACATGGGCTTGTTTTTGTTGTTTTATTGAGGGGGAAGTCAACTAAGATAGGGATAAGGGAATATGGGATGCCCAACTTAACTTGAAAGAATAACTTGAGGACAAACTTCCTTCTCTATGTACACAAAAATGCAGATCCTGCACTGTACTCTTTCAGGAATAATCAGTCTCTAGATGATCAATAGCAAAGGTTCCTCTTTTAGAAGCTCTATGTCCCCTGAATGAGACTCAGAAAGTCCCAACACTTTGTAAGAAAATATCAGTCCACCTTACTGCTTTGTGAAGTGTCCCAGAGCAAGTGATTTAGGTTAGCTGTGACACTGTCCATGTGAAAGCATGCTGGATATTGCATCTGGTAGTCTTCTTCCTTGTAGGCCCTGGAGGTGTAGAGGTACTCAGATTGTCCCTTGAATCCTGCTGCTTTGGATAAGACCGCTTGTCCATACTTTTGCCGTGCTAGTCTTCCATGCTGGGCAGAGTGTCTCCTGGATAGGACTTGTAAGTAAGTGAAGTTCCCTCTCTCACACTTCTTCTCCTTCATTCTCCTTTCTCAGCTTCTGCCTGAAAGCAGAACCCCTCTTCCCTGGGGTCCCCTCCCAGACCTCACCGTCCTCAGCACTTCATCTTTCACCCGATCACCAGGCTTCCTGCTGGCTAGGCTCTTTGATATTTATAGGCCCACCTTAACACAGTGCCAGACCTCCTGCCTGGGATTGGTCAGACACCCATAAATAGTCAGATCCTTGCTTCTGCCCCTCCGCTCACTAGCTTCTAGAAGTTTCCATGGACCTCAAAAGCCAGGGAGATAGAGGTCTGTCCTGGAGAGCCCTCCAGTCTGACCTGAGCTTGACCCCTCTCAGACATGCTCACTTCAGCTACGCTGTGAGCCAAGCTAAATTTACCTATCTATTACACTAGAGGGTGCTACATATGAAGTAGGTCTGTCCACTCAGACTGCTCTTCTGTTTCATGCTTAGCTTTCTGCAAGGCATACCCTTTTGCCCTGAGTCATGGATTTATCACCACCTCTTTGTAATCAGCCTTTGTCAAGAAGGTAAGGATCATCCTTCAGGTAGGGGTTTTTCTCTCTTTAATTGCATTGGAAAGCTGACTAATGAGCTTTTTGCCCCACCAAATCAGAATGCCATTATTCCTCCAGACAAGCAAGACGTTTCCAGGTCATCCATGGCCACGTCTTCATCAAGATTTTGTCAAGGTCCTACATTTCCTCAGCGGTTGGTGCTGCTCCATGTGCTGGCATCCATCTTAGGTTTCTGCAAAGCATGGTGGGAGCCTTTTATGTTTTCAGGCCTCTGCAGTCCCTCCTCCAGAGGGGTGTGGTTGATCACATTTAAGCCTGTCGTCTGCACTTGCTCTTTGCATTCGTGTCCTGTATGATTGTGTTGCAGCAAGCTCTTGTTCTACTCTCGTTGCTCTCCTGGAAACCGACTCGGCTTTGACTAAGACTATTCTCTGTCTTATTCCTTTATCTGACCTCCCGTTGCTGAACCCGGCTCATGACCTGTGTATTCTTGCCTACCGTTCTGTACTGTCTGTCCCGCTGTTATCGACCCGGCCTGTCCGACTACGCTATCGTTTCCCATCTGGTTCCCACCAGCTATACGCCATTGGCGGTGGCCATTACCGCAGCTGCGGTTACTCAGGGGCTGCGACCAGGTCCCTGGCTGCGTCAAGTCCATCCCCACCATCAGGGGCCCTGGTGAAAGGCAGCCTGGGGCTTAGACTCCGCACCCTGAGGGACTCCGGTCTGTGGGTGGTGGCTGTCGTCAGTCGGTGCGTAACCCTACCATTAGGCCTGCCCGTCCATTCCACCGCTCCTGCCCTGACAGATTTAGACAGCATCATAGAAGAGGTTCCGGCTCCTCCTCCAAATATCACCCTCACTGCCATCATGCTCACCCTAGACCAGGTGTTTGTTGGGCCTGTGGCACTTGTGCCTTAGCAGGCACAATTCTTTGTGAATCCTGCTTTTTTTAAGCAGCTAGGGACAAGGATGACGACAATAAACGCGTAGTTTCACAAGATAAGTAAGTTGTTCAGCACTGCCTGAAAGAGTTTGTTTCCAATTGTTCTGCACAGGGATTACATACCTTGACATCTAGCTCTCCTCCCAGAACCAGTTGACTGGTTTCAGAGCCTTCTCAGACCCATCAACCCCCTGCAAACACTTTTTATGCTGCAGAGACCCCTGCAAAGCAGCAGATGTACAATATATTTCAGACAACTCAAGAAGAAGCGTTTCAATTTCTTTCTGATGACTGAACCAAATCATTCTGAAAGAACTGGACAAGACTGATAAACCATCTCTCTACAATAAGATGTCAAAATCGTACCTCTTTCAGGAAAAGGATGCTTTTTAATGGGCTCATCCTCCTTGGTTGATGCAGCCCTCATAGGTTTGGCCAGACACCTAACTTTACCACTGGAGGATGCTGTACCATTTCAAAGATATACTCGAGCATTGCACCTATGTACACTGCAGCTGCTAAACCTACGTTCAGGAGCTGTTCAGTGTTTTTTTCAGCAGCCCCTGAAATCGTTGTTTACAGTTGTTTACAGGCAGTTGAGTTTAAAGTTGTTTTTTTTGAACGCACCAAACTTGCGTTCAAGAGAAGATTTTACTGGCGTTTCAAACGCCAAATGCTTGTAAACGAGTGTAAAACGGTTAACCACGTTTATAAGCGTTTGTGTTTAGAAGCGTTTTTTAACTGTTCCATATCCAGAGCCTTTTTTCATCATGCATGCAAAGCATTTTCCATGTATTCAAATGGACCTAGTGCATCAACGCAGTCAGTTCCAGGTTTCGTGTGAAGGAAAAAATGGTAGAACGTGCTGCATTATGCTCATGCTACCACTAAGCAACTTATTCACTCCCTGGTTATCTCTCACCTTGACTATTGTAACTCCCTCCTCATTGGCCTACCTAATCGCAGGCTATCCCCTCTTCAGTCTATCATGAATGCTGCTGCCAGACTCATCCAACATACTAACCGTTCTGTATCTGCTACCCCTCTCTGCCAATCCCTCCACTGGCTTCCCATTGCCCAACTGATACAATTCAAAACATTAACAATAACATATAAAGCCATTTATAACTCTGCCCCAAATTACATCACCAATCTTGTCTTCAAATATCACCCAAACTGTACTCTCCTCTCCTCGCACGACCTTCTACTCTCTAGCTCTCTTGTCTCCTCCTCCCATGCTCATCTCCAGGACTTCTCCAGAGCTTCCCCCATCCTCTGGAATTCTCTACCCCAATTTATCAGACTATCGCCTACTCTGCTCACTTTTAGATGATCTCTGAAAACCTATCTCTTCAGGGAAGCCAGTCCTGCCATCAGCTAATAATGGAATCTTCTACTCTTCCTACCAGTCCATCCCCCACAGTTACTACCTTTTGTACAACTAGCCCCTCCCTCCTAGATTGAAACCTCCGAGGAGCAGGGCCCTCCTATCCCTCTTGTATGGAACTGTATTGTTGCTGTATTGTCTCCCATTATATTGTAAAGCGCTGAGCAAACTGTTGGCGCTATATAAATCCCGTATAATAATAATAATAATAATAATAATGATGGGATCCATAGTGAATACAACCAGAAAAGACAGGTAATCTAAACACATACTGCTCTCTGCTTCTACTCTCTCTATTTCTCTCAAAATGTCTGAAATAGTTAATTATTTACTATTTTTCAGTGCATTCTAGGCATTTGGGAAGGTCTCCTGAGGTTATCTTTTAAAAACACTTTTAAACGCAAATGCGCATCACCGCACATCAACGCGGTATGCAAACGCTGCTAAACTGGCGATTTTTGACCTACATTTTCCAGCAGTCAGTTTCCATCATTCAGAAGAGTTTTCCAAATGCCCTGTGTACACAAGCCCTAAGAGGCATGTGTATTTTTACTTCCTCCTTTCTCTCTGCAGAGACTAGTTTTGTGTCCATTATGCAAAGCGAAACAAAAACGAGAAGCGCACCAATCTTGCGCATTACCTCAGTAACCAAAATTTATTGAATCCAAAATGATACTCACAAACAGCGAAGTAAATCAAGCATGTAAGTCCTCAATGGAACTTGAAAGTAAGGAAGCCTGCACGAGTCCCATCATAGGGGTAGACACTCAGAGTACAGCTGAGGCGTTTCGAAGGGCATCCCTTCTTCATCAGAAGGGCGTTTCGAAGGGCATCCCTTCTTCATCAGAGCTCTGATGAAGAAGGGATGCCCTTCGAAACGTGTCAGCTGTACTCTGAGTGTCTACCCCTATGATGGGACTCGCGCAGGCTTCCTAACTTTCAAGTTCCTTTGAGGACTTACATGCTTGATTTACTTCGCTGTTTGTGAGTATCATTTTGTATTCGATAAATTTTGGTTACTGAGGTAATGCGCAAGGTTGGTGCGCTTCTCGTTTTTGTTTCGCTTTGCAGTACTGGTCGGGCTTCCCCAGCCTTGTTTGGAGCTGCACAACCCTATATGCACTGGTGGTCAAATCTTCCAATTCCGGTTCCATCTATTCGCCATCCACCTGGGTCTCAGAGCGCAGGAGAGTTCGTTTTTGTTTTTTTTTGTCTCCATCATGTTTGTAGTTTTCTGCAGGCAGCCTGTAGTTGGTGGACCTGCTGGTCCCCTCACACAGCTCTGTCTTCTACACAAGTAATGTGCAGCACAGTGATAATATCATCACCATGTTTATACTGTAATAAGCGGGTTCACAAGGGCATTTGGTACACAAAATGTGGGTATACATTAACTAATTTAAAAACATTCTTCAGTGCCCAGAGTTTACCTTTAATTGTCACTAGAAATGGTCAACTCAGCAAAATGTGCTATTTCACCCAACTAAATTTGTGAAGTCTAAATCACCTACCAGCTTTTGCCTCTCAGGTACTACCCCCCAACTTCCCATGAGGAAGAGTTGTTAGTCTCCCTGCTGGATCCTTCATACTTAATACTGTATTAGGGCTTGTTTACACTAGCGCAAAATGTGGCATTGGACATGCTTTTTTAAAGCACTGTGAATGCCAATCAAAGCCTGTCACTGAATAAAACGGAAAGCTTACAGTCCTGTTCACACATTGCGTTTGCTTTGCTTTGTTCTGCTTCAAAAATTAAACCCCATGTCACTTCTTGGTGCTTCAAAACGTCTCTAAAGCCTCCATAGACGTCTATGACAAAGCTTGCTAACAGCACCTGCAGCTTTTGAGGGGCTTTTATTCAGTTAGCTTTGCTTTGTTTTGGAGGTATTGCAGGTATGAGATATCCAAGCATACAGTGTAAAACCAACAAGTGAACTGGAAAGACATCATCAGCAGCCATTTCTAGTTCATGTGTAAATATGCTGGTAGTGTTTGGTTCGGATGTCACATCTGGTGTGCAGCATGGAGCAGCAGGAAGGTGAGCGGGGTCTGGACTGGAGCAGAGCAACTAGCAGATGGCACACGTGGTGTGCCACATGGAAATGCTATAGAAGGTGAGCAGGGACCAAAGAGAGAGGAATGAGCAGCAGAGGATCATCAGAGCTGGCAGACCGGAGCAGGAGAAACTAGCAATGTCACATGTGGTGCACAGCATGGGAGCAATATAGCGGGAGGTGAGTAGGGACCAGAGAGAGAGAGAGAGAGAAGAATCAGCAAACTAGAGGATTAGCAGAGCTGGAGGTTACTACTGATCGGGGATCAGCAAAGCTTTGGTACTACTGAGAGGGGCATCAGCAGGGCTGGGGGTACTAATAAGCTGGGGAATCTGCTGAATGACTGAACCAATGCACTGCGGTCTGCTGAACGAAGGTACCAATGAGCTGGGGATCTGCTGAACAGGGGTACTAATGAGCTGGGGATCTTCTGAGTGAGGGTTCTACTGAGCTGAGGTTCTACTGAGCTCCTTTAAAGCAAATAGAAAATCAACATACACAAGGAGGAGCTTTAATGTGTGTTAAAGTCCAAGCAAGTGTAAATGAGCCCTTAAAGCGATACTAAACAAATACTGTTTAATTTACATCATCCCTTTCTGTATGTGGATAATGGCTCTGTAATTATTTTAATTTTAAAAAATGTAAGTACCTTTTTCCTAATCAATAGAGCTGTCATATAGCCTGTCTACAGGGAAACAAGCAAGAGGAGCTTCTAGTCCTCTGCGGTTGGTCACATGTTCTAAAAAAAAAATAAACAGCCTTTGGAATACTGAGTAAAAGAAATAAATAATATTAATAAACTGTTTTAAATTATCATGCAAATATATAGATCACATCTTTATTATTTTGTGAAAATAATATGGTGTGGGTAGATTTCTGCCAGTCACAGGCTGTGTTATACCCCTCCAGCCTGTGTCTTAGAATAATATGGAGAAGAAGCCTCCATCAATCAAGATGTAATATCCTTCTTCATTGTGTTTAGCTGGTTAGTGGGCATGGAGGAAAGAGGGAGTGGGTTGTCATTTACCAGAGTGTATACGCTCACATGTGTGACTCTATAGTCAGATGGGCTGCTCAGATGTAATAGGGAGGAAATACTCAGCATAGAAACTCACCGAAAACGGAACATGTGCAGAGTTGCCTCTACTGCTGTAAATTCCCTGGCTGAATTTGGGACATGAATAAAAAGTGGAGATAGAGAGCAGAAGGATCAACCAGATTTTTTGAGGAATACGAATCTCATAGTGAGTGAGTGAGTGTGAACAAAATGTAATACAGCATTCATCGATAGTATTTTATGATGTGGGTTTAGTGACACTTTAAGGTTGCAGCAAGAAAATTGACAATGTTCTTCTGTAGCAGAGAGTGTGGGACTCAGCAGCAGAGCATGCGAGGCATGAAGAGTCAGGAAATCTGGAAGAGAATTTCCTCAAAACCTATATTCAGCCGGTTGAAGATTAAGCCCACCAGTGGCAAAGCTTAGCTAATTTATCATTAGAGATTTAAACATGAGTGAATAAATATTGAACTGTTTAAATATATGCCAGTTACAAGTAAACGGGCAGACTTAATGCTTAATTAATCTTCATATGCCTTTTGTATATGTATGTTTCTACAAGCAGATGGCAGTGATTTAGGAGATATGATAAATCTACTATATTCCACCCACACACATAGTCTGAACATATTAGAATTAATATTTGGAAAATCAGAAAATAAGAATAATTTCTCTGCCATTTTGGAAAAGTGACTGCTGCCTGGCTGGGCTGTGAAGTGCAATTTGTACTGATCATTAAAAAGTATTTGGGATATGATTGCAGAAGAAAATTCAGGATCATGTATGGCTCATGTAGAGCGTGATGGCCTGACAATAACTCGAGACATACAAGTGTCTCTATCCCATTTGGCCAATCACTGATGTGCCACTTTATTGATTAACTGGTAAACAGGGGCATATTTACCACAAGGCAAATAAGGCATTTGCTTAGGGTGGCATTTTTTTAGGGGGGCATCACTGCCCCCCGGAAGGAGGGACATGGGGACTAGGTAGGATCCGAGAGAGGCTGTGAGCTGCTTGATGGTGTATGCGGAGCCCAACTTTCGCTCCTGGGGATGGCCTGAGCTGTGAAGGTGACTGTCTTTCTTTCTGTTGCCAGTGTGGGTGTTAGTGGAAGGCTTTCTAGTGGGAGGGGATGGGGTATGGGTGTTGTAGGTCACTGTCAGGCTCTCTCCATGGGGGGGAGGTCTGGTGTTGGCTGGTGGCAGGCTCTCTCCACCAGGAAGGGGGGGGGGGGGGCATCCAATTTTTTTTTTTGTCTAGGGCAGCACAAAACCTAAATACACCACTGCTGGTAGAGTGCCTTTGCATGATGAGTGATTTACTAGGTATTGAAGCCAGGATCAGTATGATGGCCCCAGAGGTGGACCCTTTAATACCCAAGTCAGCAATGCACCTCCCATAGTTGTGTATTGAGAAGTTCCCTTTCAAGAGAATATAAAGAAACTTTCATTGATTATTAGCAACCTGTATACGATTCACACATTGATCCCACAATTTCTTATTTTTCATTATTTAGGGTTTGTGGGTTAAAAAAAATGTAAGAATTATAAAATGTAGTTTACTGAATATACAGTAAAGGTTGTATCCACTAGCAAGGTGCAAGTGACAATACATAATTCGATCAATCAATCAGAAAATTAAAAGAGTCACCCCACTCATGGCCCTGGTTCACACTGGATCTGACTTTGAAATTGTGAGACTTCACTTGAAGTTGCACGATTTTAAAGTCACGATTTTAATGTCAGATGGCATATTTTTCTCAGATTTGACCCCACTAACCATTAGAAAATTGAACAAGGTTTCTTCAACACAAAATACTACTAATGTATGGCCAGTTTTGGTATTATTATTATTATACAGTATTTATACAGCGCCAACAGTTTGCTCAGCGCTGTACATTATAATGGGAGACAGTACACGACAATAATGCACGAGGGGTTCGAGGGCCCTGCTCCTTGGAGCTTACAATCTAGGAGGGAGGGGATAGTGGTACAGGAGGAAATAGCTGTGGGGGATGGAGTGGTAGGAAGAGTGGAGGAGATCGGCAATTAGGTGAGGGCGGGGTAAGCTTCCCTGAAGAGATGGGTTTTCAGGGTGCGCCTAAAGGTAAGGAGGGTAGGTGACAGTCTGATGGATTGGGGTAGTGAGTTCCAGAGGATGGGGGAAGCCCTGGAGAAGTCCTGGAGATGTGCATGGGAGGAGGAGACTAGGGAACTAGAGAGTAGGAGGTCTTGTGAGGAGCGGAGAGTACATTTTGGGTAGTAAATGGATATCAGGTCGGTGATGTAGTTTGGGGCAGTGTTATGAACAGCTTTGTATGTCAGTGTTAGTAATTTGAATTTTATGCATTGGGCAATCGGTAGCTAGTGGAGGGATTGGCAGAGGGGGGTGGCGGATACGGAGCGGTTAGTAAGGTGGATGAGTCAGAATTCAGGATAGACTGAAGCGGGGATAGTCTCTGATGAGGTAGGCCGGTGAGGAGGGAGTTACAGTAGTTGAGGCGTGATATAATAAGGGAGTGAATGAGTTGCTTTGTAGTTTCTGGGGTTAGGAAAGGACGTATTTTGGAGATGTTGCGGAGGTGGAGTCTACATGAGTTTTTCAGCGATTGGACCTGGGGTTGGAAAGACAGATTGGTATCTCATCAAGTATCTGTGTAAGCTCATTAACCTCCCTGGCAGTATTCCCGAGTGTAGCTCGGGGTAAAGTTTCAGCACCAAAAGCGGTAACCCTGAGCTACACTCAGGAATACCTTGCAGCATTGCTCCGGGATCTTTTCTGCACTTACCTTGTCCTGCGCTCCCACAATGTCCCCCCTGCAGCGTCCCCGACCATCTCCTCCGGCTGATGCCAGCATCCATCTTCCGGGTTCCGTTCCCTGCGACGTCGGGACGTACGGGGGACGTAACCGGCGAGAAATGTAAAAATTTTAAAAAGTGACATTAACTCAATACACTAAAATCACATAGTAAAACATTCCTGTATCAAACCATTTCACATACATTTTGTCCCTAGCGCTTTGTCCTGTGCCCTGCCTGCATTTTTACTGTTCTTTGTGCCTGGAAACTGAGAAATGTCCATGGCGTCCAAAAAGCGTCCCTTTAGGTCAAAAGCTGTTAGACCAGCGGTAGACCAGCTAGAGAACAGCGATAGTAAATTGAAACCACTTGCAGAATTCAGTGATAATGATTCGTGGGGAAATTTGTCATCAGACACTGAAAACGATTTTGCAACTAAGATCAGTGATGTGCGAACTTGGCGCTCTATTTCACATTTCAGTGTTTTTGGTTTGATTAGATTACTGAATTAAATTTATTATTATTATATTATTATTTTTTATGATTATTTATTAAATTATAATTTATGATTTCGTGTTTCAAATTTTAACATACCCGGGATGTTTACTAGACTCTTGTTCGGACAGATTTCAGTGAGTTATTCCTAAGAATTACAGGCCTACAATAAAAAAACGACATATTTCCATGCAAAAAAATTTACCACTTTGAGCGCAGAAATACTGACATAATCAGACCGCTAGTGAGGTTAATGGTCATTTTATAAGCGTTTTAATGAAGAAACTGTGAAAAAGGCAACATTATTACAAAAAAAAGGAATAAAACAAAAGATAAAAACAGACCCCAATGCAGATAGATGTTAAGACATACAAATCTTCATATCAATTTTGAAAAAATTGTTTGTATGTAGCTAAAATATATGTCGGTAGATTGCTAGATATTTTGATCTCTTTACAACCATATTGTAACCACGCTGCTGTGTTCAGTCTCTGATTTTATGTAGAACAAAGCTGAGCCTGAGCTTATGTAATGGTACAACTAATGTAAGGATGAAAGAACTGTGTTCTTTTTCAGTATACTGCATGTAAGCGCGCAGTCATGTCCCTAGCAAGCCGCCACGCTATGTCCTAAACATTTATGTTTGCTGATTATTACATCTCATGTACAATCCTTCTTTTTCTATTTACATAAAACGATAGATTGGAAGACACTAGCAGTTAATAGGTTACTGTGGCAACCAAACCTCATCCCAGAATGCAACACTAATTTACACTGCACTTAGCTAGAACTACTGTGTTTTGCCATGGTGTTATCGCTGTTACGTTAAAGGTATTTTTATCATAAACTCTGTATATTTAATTAATATTCTGAACTTCAGGCACCACCAAAATAATAGATAACCCTTCAGGTATATCCACAGAGATGTTTTCCAAATTAAAAATGTCCTCGTACCATAAATCTATCATACTGGTCTGGGGCAGGTTCCCACTTTAAGGAATACCTCTCCCACATGGAAGAAAAATATATTTGAAATATATTTTAAAAATATTCCTCCCAAATATATTGCCATATATTTGAAATGCTACAATTTTGGCCATATTCAATATTTTTCAAAATATATTTTTATATATATATATATATATATATATATAGCATGTTGAAATGTGTTTTTTATTACAAAATATATAAAAAATATTTTAAAAAATACAATTCAAATATACTGTATGTCTTTAAAAATAAAAAATCTACATTTTTGGAATGCATTTGCAAATATTTGTAAAAATATATGTTAAATTACTTATTTATATGTAAAAAAAAAAAAATCTGAAGAATATATTCCTAGATTGTAAGCTCTAAGGAGCAGGGCCCTTTGTTTCCTCTTGTACCAAATTGTGTTGTAACTGTAATATCTACCTACATTTTGTGAAGCGCTGCGCAAACTGTTGGCGCTATATAAATCCTGTATAATAATAATAATATTTAAAAATATATATTTTAAAAAATATATTCTGATTTTTTTTTTTACATATAAAAAACTAATTTTAACATATATTTTTACATATATTTGCAAATGCATAAAAAAAATGTAGATTTGTATTTTTAAAGACATACAGTATATTTGAAATGTATTTTTAAAAATATATTTCATATATTTTGTAATAAAAACGCATTTCAACATGCAGTATATATATATATATATATATATATATATATATATATATATTTATTGAAATATATTGAATATTGCCAAAATTGTAGCATTTCAAATATATGGCAATATATTTGGGAAGGATATTTTTAAAATATATTTCAGATATATTTTTCTTCCATATTGGATGATCAAAATGTAAAATTATATATTCTTGTCCAAATTTTATTTTGATTATTTCTAACCTACTCCTATTAATCTCAACAATCTTGAAGTTTGTAAACTTACTTTGTGAAGATCCCCACACATTTGCTGTATTTCTATGCCCTGTGAGTAGGCACACATTTCACAGAGCCTACCTTCCAAACTACAGTAAGCAGTTTGCTATTGGTGGGAGGGAGGAGCCAGGAGCGCCGCAAGCGGACCCGAGAAGGGGAGATCTGGGCTGCTCTGTGCAAAACCACTGCACAGAGCAGGTAAGTATGACATGTTTTTTACCTCTTGCCGACCAGTCACATACCTGGTACATCATTGGACTTCAAGTTGCTGTGCTGGGATGATGCTTGCAGCTGCAGGCATCAATCCGGTACCATTTTTAGAGTTGACGGTTGGCATTCTTGTAATAGTAATCAGAGTGGCTAACTAGACGCTCGATTGCTATTACAAGCAGCGAGAGGGGACATCCCCCCTCGCACCGCCTTTCGCAGCTTTAACGAGATCTACCATCCCATCGGAAGCCCCGATCTATGGTAACAGAGCCGAACAAAGACCGGATATTATCGATGTTATATAGTACCCCAAAAGCGATGACCTGACACAACTTCTGCTTTACTCAGAACTAAACAGCACCATTTTGTTAAAAGAAAAGCATTTAATCACATCGATCTTGGCATTTGGGTCTTATTGACCCCAGATCTCTCCATAAAGAGTGCCTGTCACATGCCTATTGCTGTCACAAGGGATGTTTACATTCTTTGTGACAGCAATAAAAGTGATTAAAAAAAATGTATTTAAAGCAACAGTGTAAAAATAATAAATAATTTTAAAAAACATGTTAAGTGCCTCCGTCTCCCCTGTGCTTGTGGTCAAAGGCACACACACCCATTGGTTCTATGCGCACGCAAACAGTGATCGTCCCATGTATGTGCGGTATCACCGCGAACATCAGATCATAGGCAGTAATTCAAGCACCAGACTTACTCTGTACACCTAAAGTGGTAACCTGTAAAGGCATTTAAAGCGTTACCTATGGATAGTAAAGTTTACGTCGTTTGTTGCCGTTGCATTGGGAATGAGCAATTTTAAAGCATGACATGTTTGGTATCTGTTTACTCGGTGTAACATCATATTTTATATTTTACAAAAAATGGGTTTGAAAAACCGCTGCACAAACACCCTGTGAAATGAAAAATTGCAGAATCCACCACTTTATTCTCTAGGGCCTTTGCTTTAAAAAAATATATAATGTTTGGGGTTCCAATAAATTTTCTAGCAAAAAATACTGATTGTGATATGTAATCAAAAAGTGCCAGAAAAGGCTTGGTCTTTAGGTGGTTAAGATGCCACTCCACTGCTCCATCCACTATAGATCGCTTTTCAGAAGGTGGTAGAAACTGCTGCCTGCGTGAACCTGGATTGAAAGTATTGTTTTTGTTGCCCTTGGAATTCAGCTGTAATAAAAGTATTTATTACAGTTCATCAGTGGCCAATGGATATTCTGTGATCCATGCCATAAACTCCTACATGCATCTGCATATTATTCATAAAACGGCACATGCTTAATCAGCTTCATATTTATAGAATAAGCTGTAGTTTGATCTCCTGATATAAACATGTCTTGGCAATGCAGTTTTTAGGACCCAACACCCAGTATTATGCCAAATCCATCTGCAGACATTTTAGAAGACAATATTCCGTGTTGTATTTTATCAATACAATTCTAAATACACTGCAGCCATAGAAATCACAGTTTCCATTGCAATCAATGTGATTAACTCTAGCTTTTCCCAGGGGGATCCTAACCCCGGCAAGGTCAGCCTTTGTTGGTCTGGGGGGTTCCACTTCTAGCCTGAGATAAGCTGGATTGTGTCACTGGCAGCCTTGTGCTCCACTACCCTTCCTTTGTTTGCAGATGTGCTTTTGCTTCTAAGCAAATTATCCAAAAACAAATAGCAAACATAGATACATTTCTGTTATGGCCTACTGGAATGTATTATTTGTACTCATTTTGAGTTCATATTTTAAGATTCATCTAAAAATAAGTTTTGATCTTTTATATAACGTGCAGAGCCCTCTGATTCGTCTTGTATTGGATTGGATTGTAACTGTCTCCCTCCAGCTGTGCAAACTGTTGGTTCTATATAAATTCTGTATAATATAATAATAATATAATAATACACGGCTATATACATTCACATTGTTGTATTTCAGATATATAGACATTTAAAGGCTCCATCTAGTGGTCTTCTGGATTTCAGAGGAATAGATTAACCAGTTCAAGTTCGGACATTTTCACCCCCCTTCCTGTCCAGGCCAATTTTCAGCTTTTAGTGCTATCACACTTTAAATGACAATTGCGCAGTCATGCAACACTGTATCTATATGAATTTTTTAGCATTTTTTTGAGACAGATAAAACTTTATTTTGGTGGTATTTATTCGCCACTGGGCTTTTTATTTTTTTGCTATATAAATGAAAAAGTCCAAACATTTTGAAAATAATGTGTTTTTCTTATAAAATTTTGCAAACAAATAATCTTTCTTCATAAATCTTGGCAAAAATGTATTCAGTTATCTTTTTAGTAAAAAAAAAACAAAAATTATAATTTTTCCAAAGTTTTTTTTACATTTGTATTTTATTTTTTATATTATTATTTATGTTTTTTTCTTTTTTTTAACATACTGTTACCCTAGCAGTACAGTGTCACCACAGTGACACTGTACTACTTGGGGGTGATGAAGATTTTTTTATTTTACACTGATTGATTTTACACCCATAAAGGCTGTAAAAGCAATAATTTCTCCTTCTCTATGGCTGCATTCTTGCAGCCATTGAGAAATACTGTGAGAGCTGTGATTGGTCACAGCTTTTCACATAGTACAAGGCTGTTGTGAATAGCCTTGTACCATGTGACCTCTGTGATCATTCACAGATTTCACTAGTAGAAAGCAATGATGTCAGAAGTGACATCTTGCTTACTACTATTCATGTGATCACTGATTGGCCAATCAGTGATCACATGATCAGGATCTCACACAGAGGTCCAGTACAACAATCGGTGTCCTGCTGTGTTCGGAGCAGGCACTGGATCACGGTGCTGCACGCTCCCAGGGAGCGCGCACAGGCAATGGATGTGGGAGGACATTTATAAATGGCCACCCGCTCCTGCATTGCTTCCGTCCAGCCGTTTATATTTCATGGGCCGGACAGGAAGTGGTTAAAATTCTTTCTCTTGACTGCTGATTTAGATGTAAAGTGAACGTGTGATTTGATTTGCCCATGCGGGGCAAAGCAACGGATTTATGTTAAAGTAAAATAAAAAACATTTTTTTCATTTTGGATAGAGTAACAGAAGCTTACAACCCCTGTTCATTTGATTTTTTGCCATCTGTATCCCATCGGGGAAATTTCCCTTTACTTTCTGTCCCATAGTCAAACAGGAAGTGAGGGGAAATCCCTGGAGAACTATTGCCTCCATTGAAAGGTTTTCCCACTATTCTTGTTCTGGTAAAAAAAAATCAGATAACAGTCAACAGGACAAATCGGGTGAATCACCCTAATGGGTGCACACTGCACAGACAGCAATACAAACCAGGCAAGGGTTCTAATCCATCTCCTCTCCATCCAAAACTATAAAACAAGTTTTGCCTTTAGTTATAATTTAATGTTGACCCCCACAAAATGCACATACTTCCCCTCTATTATCTCTGGGATGCTTCACTTGGCTGCTGAAGAGTGGAAGCCCTGTGTGTGTCCTGAGTCCTGACTCTCTATTTGTCCTCATGCAACAGCACTGGGTGCCTGAGCAGCCAATCACCAAGCACAAATGTCACATGCTTCTCTGTACATTATTTTATTTTTTTTACAAATGGTAGCCACATGGAGCAGCACAGGCAAAGCACAGGCTTTCTTTAAAAGGAGACCAATCAGATCTGATCTTGATCTTTCATTCAGATCAGACCTGACCTATAAACTTACACTGGGAAAGAGGAGCAGTGAAGCATAGTCATTATACATTATTACCAAGCATCTAACAGAACCTGAAAGTATAAAGAGCAAATATGACTTCCCCTGCCAATATATACAGTACTGTGCAAACATTTATGCAGGAATGAAGAAATATCAACATTTGGTGTGACTATCCTTTGGCTTCAAACCAGCATCAGTTCTTATAATTGTACACTTTGTACACATGCACAAAGTCAGGGATTTTGTAGGATTAGAGTCAGGTGTAAGATTACCCATGATATCAAGCAGGTGCTAATGATCATCAATTTCACATGTAGGTTGAAAAACAGTCATTTACTGTAACAGAAACAGCTGTGTAGGAGGCTTAAAACTGGGTGAGGAACAGCCAAACTCTGCTACTCATTTGAGGTTGTAGAAGACAGTTTCATACAGCATGGCAAGACTGAGCACAGCAACAAGACACAAGATAGTTACACTGCATCAGCATGGTCTCTCCCCGGCAAAGATTTTAAAGCAGACTGGGGTTTCAAGATGTGCTGTTCAAGTTCTTTTGAAGAAGCACAAATAAACTGACAACATTGAAGACTGTAGACATAGAGGTTGGCCAAGGTAACTTAATGCAGCAGACAACAGATATATCATGCTTACTTCCCTTCAACACTGGAAGATGTCCAGCAGTGCCATCAATACAGAACTTGCAGAAACCAGTGGAACCCAGGTACACCCATCTACTGTCTGGAGGAGTCTGGCCAGAAGACATGGGGCGCCACCATCTGAGTGCAGGCATTATTTAAAACGCATAAGAAAAGGTTAAAATGCACTCACAGAAATAACAGCAAATGGGCATGTCATATCCTACGCGGGATGTCTGCAGAGTTCGGCAGGAGAGTGACCAGAAATGGCAGAGCAGTGCCTAGAAGTGTTAGTATGAATCTTGCAGAGCTGGCTCATCATGGATCATCCAGCCACTTCTAGGCGCTGCTCTGCCGTTCCTGGCCACTCTCCTGATCAGATCTGCAAATGCCCTGAGTAGGATGTGACATGCCCATTTGCTTTTATTTCTGTGCATGCACTTTAACCTTTTCGTATGTGTTTTAAATCAAATCTGCACTCAGCTGGTGGCGCCCCGTCTCTTTTTCTCTATAACAGTTTATGAGTATTATCCAGCCTTGTCGAGGGAGCAGCAGCCTGTATATGAGTGACATTCATATTATGGACAATGCCATAGACTTCAAAATGAGACTTTATTAGTGTTTTTTTTTATTCATGTCCAGCCTCTGCTTTGCGCCATAACTATTTATCGCTGTTGGTATAAGAATGAGTGTTTGCAGGCAACAGTGAAGCATAGTGAAGGTTCCTTGCAAGTTTGAGGCTGCATTTCTGCAAACGGAGTTGGTGATTTGGTCAGGGTCACTGGTGTACTCAATGCTTAGAAATACAGGCAGATACTTATCCATCATGCCATACCATCAGGAAGGTGTGTGATTGGCCCCAAATTTATTCTGCAGCAGGACAACAACCCCAAACATGCAGCCAATGTCATTAAGAACTATCTTCAGTGTAAAGAAGAACGAGGAGTCCTGGAAGTGAGGGTTTGGCCCCCACAGAGCCCTGATCTCAGAAGACAGAGATAACAGGATTTGAGACAGCCTAAATCCACAGAAGAGCTGTAGTTAGTTCTCCAAGATGTTTGATGCAACCTAGCTGCTGAGTTTCTGCAAAAACTGTGTGCAAATGTACTTGGAAGAATTGATTCTGTTTTGAAGGCAAAGGGTGGTCACAGACCAGTATTGATTTGATTTGCACTCCTCTTCTGCCCATCTATTTTCCATTTTGCTAAGTGAAAAAAAAAAACTATTAACACTTCTATTCCTGAAAGCATTCTTCATTTGCAGTATTGTAACACACCCGCCCAAAACCTTTGCACTGTAATATATATATATATATATTTATTCCCTTTAGTTATTTTGGGAATGTATCACATTCTCCTAAACTCTTTCAAATCTTCATTTGTTTTATTACTGAAGACAAAGAAAATCTTGAAATGCAAAGCCCAACGGGGAGATTCTCAAAAACAATACAAATCCAGATAATTTGCTCCTCTTGACCTCTGCCAGAAACAAATGAATTGAGACACATAAATCAATATATGGCTGTGGTGTGATGTACAGCTCAGACCTCCTCGCATCTCATCTTCCTAATCTTCTAATGATCCTGATTCTAATCCTATCCTGACTGCTTCAGTCACAGCTGCAATTCTAACAGTGTGTGCAGAAAATGTGAAGAGCTCTAAATGGAGGAGCTTCAAAATCTCACTAAAAGACCCATTTATCATCTTTATTACGGAAGGCTTGTATTCATTTCAGAAGAGATCATTTACATTTTTAAAATAAGCAAAGTATGGCCTGACATCTCTGCGATAAGACATCTATGGGATAGGCTACAAGATGTGACACATAGCTATTGCTTTTTACATCACCTTATTAAAATTGCCGAAGTGTAGAAAATCATACAAAGCTAAAACCACCCATACATAGTAAATTAGGTCATCAGCAAGTGATCTGGTAGCCAAAAGGTTTTTTTTTTTTAAATCTTGCAACGTACAGTATGCAGGCTCACAGCCTATGGATAAGTATGTACAAAGGATTATGGCATGACACAACACCTGTAACATCTCCTAACATTTAATAATAATATTAATAATAATAAAAAATACATAAATAATAATAAATTGCGATATTGATATTTCAGGACGGTATTCTCTAGTGTGGTAAATAGTAAAATAAACACAACTCTGTTCACTAATATATAAATTATATACATATATCAATTATAATAATAGCCACTTGTGTCTGAAAAGTGTATGTGAATGGGCAGTTTGACGGAAAAAGCACCACTGTACCTAAGATTTAGGGCAACCATAAACATAAGATGACATTCTTCAGATCCTGAAGCGTGATAGTCTCATGTCTTTGGGATTGTCTAAGAAAATAACACAATTAGCAGATTAGAAATACCTGTCTTGTACTATTTGTGTTTCCCTAGGGATAATTGGATGACAAGACATACAGTGGGGATTATTTACTAAAACTAGAGAGTGCAAAATCTTGTGCAGCTCTGTATAGAGACTAATCAGCTTCCAAGTTTCATTGCCAAAGCTTCATTGAACAAGCTGAAGTTTGAAGCTGATTGACTACCATACACAGCTGCACCAAAATCCGAGCAAACCAGTTTTAGTAAATCTCCCCCAGCCTGTGACACATCACACCATGTCTTCCCTTCCCCTGAAGCTGGACCTAATGACATCACAAGATCATCATACCTCCCAACAGAGCTATGAGTTCATACTTGAACACCTGTTTTGTGATACCTGTCTCCACATTTTTAGTATATGAAAAAATTCAAAGTCTGACAGTTTTGTCTGCAGTGTGAATACTGATAGATATTGAGGTCAGTGTGATCTGATCCACTATTGGGCTCATCCAGAACACCCACACTGATCACAAGCTAATACTTTTTAAAGTGGAGCTTCAACCTCTCAGCCAACATGGTCTATTTTTAATCCTAAGCAAAGCACACCCTCCTGTCGCCATCCTTGAGCCAGGGGCAGATGAATTGCAGGAATTAAATGGTACATGAATCATCTGCTCTTCCTCAGGATGGCTTGGACAGAGATTCTAGGGGGTGCTTTTCAAAGTGATTTCTGAGCAAAATAAAGCATGGAGACATGAATGGAAGTGGTACTTTGCTTTGAATATGAAAAATTAAACAGCGTTTTTGGTTTGTGGTGCTCAGATGCAATGTAGTTCTGCTTTAAGCAGCCTATGCAGTGCAATGCAGCAGGTTCACTTTAATGGACAAGTACATGTCTGCAGAAAAAAAACCCAGACCCTCTCCCCATCCATTGACCTTATTTAAGCATCACCACCCTTCCCCAAATAAGGTGCAACAGTTTCCAACAGGTGTTCTAAAGCCTTTGTTGCAAAATTGTGTGTGGCGCTGCCCATTCTCATAGGCTGTAATAGGGCAGTGCATGTACTAATAGATTACCACTTCATTCAAGTCCATAGGGAATTTCTGCCTAGGCATGAGCAGCAAGGGACACAATTCCAGAAAGAAGGCTGTAAACACTGAAGGAGGCAAGAGGAAGAGGTAAGTAAGCAATTATGTGGGGAGGATAAGGACTAGATAAAAAGTGCTGAAAGGGTCTGAAGGTTTTTTTTTAGCAAACATGAACTTGTTTTTCAATGCTACCACCCCCAAGCAGCACAAACTGACCTTTCCTTCACTCCGCCATCACTCACCAAGTACCAAGAACACCAAGTATTTTCTTGTATAAAGAAGTATGTGATCCACTCCCCATCTTCTCGTGTGACAATGTTATTGATTGACTTAACGTTGTCAATTACGGTCTCCTACCTTGTGTAAGGTCTGATTGGAACAATTTGGAGCTTACATAGGGCCTTTCTTTCCATGCTCCCAACCGCTGAATGGAACAGAAGGAACCAGTTGCATATGTGCTGCTGGGGAGGAAAGCATTAAAGTGAACCCGTTGCATTGCTTTGACAAAGCACATGTGATTGTGGTGTCCCCAAGTCTTTAGAAACTATTTTGTAGCACCCCCATAGAATAGGTTGCTGCAGAGGTTCAGATAAATTTAGATCTCTAGCTCCTCTGTAATCAATGGATCAGTGCGTGAGTATTTTGGCTGTTCTAGGTCTCACTGTCTGCAGACTTAACTGCTTTCCCTGCCTTCTTTTGGATTTTAGAATGTAGTGAGGTGGAAGAGACAGACCCTGCGCTTGAATATTCATGTGGTATCCGCCAATCCCTGGAAGGAGAAGAAGCCCAGTAGGTGGCTGAGGAGTACATAAATAGTCTGGGGCCTGGAGCAGCAGGGTTCTTGTCCAGAAAGAGTAGACCCCAGTCTGAAGGGCTGATGTCTGGGCAGAGTAGTTGAAGCCTACAGGAGTTCATCAAGGTCTCAGGGAGAGCTTGGGTGCCTACTTGCTGAAAGGGGCTGGAGCCAATTCAAAAGGGGTTCACTGAGGATCTGGCCTGGAGGTTCACAGGAGAAGTATCTGGGAAGTATTGGAGAGAGGCATCCAAGTACATGAGGACATTGTGAGTGTAGGATCCTTGTGACTGTTGCTGCTTTAACCCTTTGAGCGTCTGCTCCAGTGTTGCTAATTTGGGACCGTTCTTTTGCTCAAACTTCCATGGTTGCTCATTCTCCTATGGTCTGCCAAGAGGAGGAATGTCCTGAAGAGTGTAGACTAAGCAAAGAGTGTCCTCTGCTTACTTAGTGCACTAATTCTGGAGTATCCCAAAGCTAAGAAATCTGCGAAACTAATCAGGGGACTGCTTTACATTTGTACCCTAAAAACCTGTTAGGACCTGTCAAAATTGGATGCTTTTGTCTTATCAGGATCAACACTAATGCAAAAAAAAAAAAAACACAGGAAAACCTGTAATGAGAGAAACAGGGAGGATGTTATGCTTAGCTCCTTCTAAAAATATTGGTTAAAAGGTTATAATTTTTTAAGACTTACTGAACAAGCATATAGATCAGAAAGGTTAGTGAATCACTGACCTGCATACTTGTTCCATGTCTGTGAGTCTGAAGGTACTAAAGCTCTGGGACAAGTATGAGAGCCATGCAAGTACAGTAGTCTTCTTCCGAAGTGAGGATCAGAATGAGGATCATTTGTCGGTAGTTTTCTGATAGTTCTTTCCAGTAAATCACAATGTTTCAATACATCGCTAAGTAGCAAATTTCACAGTTTTCTTTGTTAACATTGATTTTCACGCAGCAGTCTGGTGTGAAGTGTGTAGACTTACGTGAGAACGTTGTGAGATACTTGTTAGCACAGGACACCTAAGTTAGAGGAGACATAATGGAAGTCACCAGAAAACTTGTCAACTGTTTGCTTTGAATGTACAAATCAGCTCCCCACCACTGATATTTCAGAGCTAGGATGGTCTTTATTTTCTGCCACAAATCCCATATGTAACACATATGTTTTTCTTCCAAGTGGAGCATATGCACCTGGAAACAACTATGAGGGGCATTTATTAAAGCATTTGTATATTAAAGAGGAACAAAAAAAAAGATGTGACAAAAAATTGCAGGCAGACACCAAAGAGCTAGTCACCAGCATTGCCTGTGATTCCCTGCAGCTGATGTTTCCCCAATTCTGCGCTGGGTCTCTGTATGGAGGCAGCCATCTTGGTAGAGGCAGGACTTTGTTTCCTCATGTCAGAACCTCTAGCAAAGAGAGTCATGAGCAGCACTGTAGTGGCATCACCAAATATTGCTCAATATCTCCCGAGACTAGCAGATAGATGGAGCAGTGCCTTAGTTTTCACACCACAGATATACAGCTATGAGGCTTTAGCCCCAGTTCACACTGATGCGATTTATCATGCATCTTGATGTGTCTTGCAACACATAAAGTCACAAAACAAGTCAAAATATATTAATTTTAATGGGTGCCATCTTAATCAATGGGACTCAAGTCTTAGTGACTTAAAAATAAGTTCCTGCACTACTTTTGCACTGCTGTGACAGCAGACCGGGGGAGAAGTTCCCTGTACTAGCTGTTAATTTTTGAAAACAGCGCGGTCAGGCAGGGCTCTGCCCACACAGCCATCTCATTCAGTCACAGAGTTCTGTGAATGAATGAACTACAAGTCCCGACAGCTTGCTGGCTTGTAGTTCTCAATAAACTACCACGGTGCTGTTGAGCTCTGTGCTAGTTTATTGATTCTTTTTGTCACAATGTATCTGCTTGCCCATATGAGCACAAAGCTACACTGACAGGTCTGCAGGAGTCCTGCATGGCATCAGCAATTTGCGATCACTGGTGAAATGCTTTCCAGGTAAAAAAAAAAAATTGTAAATGCATATTCTCTACCTACAAAAAATGGGCATTTGTATTTATGAACTTATCCTTTAGCTTTTCATAAATTTAGGAACTTAAAATATCAAAACCGGAGCAGGCAGAATCTGGAGCAACTGTGCATAAGTATCTAATCAGCTTCTATCTTCAGTTTGTTCAGTTATGCTTTGAAAATGAAAGATAGAAGCTGATTGATTGCCATGCACAGCTGCTCCAATTTTAATAAATTGAAATTGCATACCATTAGATGCACCAACACAAAATACAAGCATTAGACAGGACAAGGGTTGTTTGAGCTCTGCATTGTAACTGACAGTACTGTACTAAGAAGGAATGCAAGGCTGCGTATATAACATTGGATAGATTTCATAGCAATGCATTAGGAAATACTGTATGTACATGACTCTGCAACAGGGGCGGACTGACAACTCATTAGGCCCCCGGGCAATAGGGAATCATGGGGCCCCTGTGTCCTTGCCCAAACTCAAAAAAGCCTATGAAAAAGGTACCAGGGGCATCTCATGGGGCCCCCTACTGACCCCGGGCCCTCCGGCAGTGCCGAGTTTCCAAATGGTCAGTCCGCCCCTGCTCTGCCAGTTCAAGTAAGATGAAAATCTTATAAATAAGTATTTAATAAAAAAAAAAGCATACTAATTGTCACCCAATTAATGGAAATATCCATCACAATATACAGTAAATATGTCTTTTATTAGGCCTCAGTAGTCCTAGTACAGGATGGATATTAGATGTGCTTACCCTGACACCTTGTGGCAACAAGAAGGAATGACTGCTTAAAGATTTTTTAGGAAAGCATTTAAAGAACATCAAAAGCCCATCTAAAATGGCTCATTTCATAAGACCATTATCATATTTTCTTTTGCTATTGATAGCAGGTATTAAATATTCCTATCTGAATTTTGGATCGTGTGTAACCCTTTGCATGTCAACACATCTGTTAGCATGATATAGCATTGGCGGAGATCATACACACATTTTTTTTTTTCGTTGTTGAAATAAATACAAGGTGTTCTGTGAATGTCAGCACATGCTCAGAAGATCATTGTTATCACTGTAGTAGCCGTGACTACTACAGTCTTTTGCAGCTTCCACGGGTATCGCTCATGTATGAGATCTGCATGCTTACATTGGTCAAGCATGACAAATGTAACTATACAATAAGATTCATACCTAAACTAGCTTTAATAATGGCAAAGTTATAGACAAAGTAAAACAGCGATGGATTCAACACTTCTGGGTATATTCTTTTGTCTGCTGAGATATCTCACCTGTGCAACTAGCTTACCGGCAATAC
Organism: Staurois parvus; assembly: GCF_062004578.1. Classification (NCBI taxonomy): domain Eukaryota; kingdom Metazoa; phylum Chordata; class Amphibia; order Anura; family Ranidae; genus Staurois; species Staurois parvus. The sequence continues at coordinate 77,079 of NW_028318749.1, read as the reverse complement.
TGCTCTTTTACTAGTGCCCTCCTAAATGTAAGTTTGGTGCCCTCAAGTCGTATTTGGGAGCTGCTGTTAGAGACTTCTGATGTTGTGGTAGAGGGCTGCCTACTGATTCTATGTGGCATGGTTTTTAAATGTTCTGGGACTAATTGACTTGTGCTTCTTGTGGGTACAGCAGCCCATTTGGATGAATGTGCTGCTATACCCAATCCATGTGCATGCAAACGTGCAGCACCTAGCTTAAGTAGCCGCTGTGTTTCTTATAGGAGAGGTTTACTTTACACAGTCAAAAATTTTAACAAATATCAAATTAACCCAAAACTAACACTGTTTTCCCAACAGAATGTAATTTTGTAAATATTAATATTGACAAAACACTCAAACCCCAACTTTCCGTGCCTTCCAGGTGTCACAGGGTCCCTTCCACAAGACAACAGTTATAAGATGTCACTATGTTGCTCTGAGGAAGGGACCCTGCCTATCTGTCCTGATGGGACATTGCTTTCACAATAAAAAAGTGAAAAGAACATGGCTACAGTGATGGACACCATCCATTGTGGTCACTACAAGCACCCACTGGGATACACAGTTTAATCACTGTAGGGACTGCAGCACCTGCATGAACTTGTTAACACTACAGAACACCTCCCATATCATCTTCTGTGTAAAATGTGGGGTGTTCTGTAGTCTGCAGAGAGAGCGTGGAACAATGTAACTGATAGATGTGCAGCAAAGGCTGAAATCACAAGTTACGATCTCACTAAATTTCTAACAGGATCAGTTAGTATTTTTTTATGTAACAAAGAGATATAACAAAATCCTTTTAATGGTATATTTTACAAGCCAAAAGGGAGAAATAAGAGATTTATTTATTTATTTCAGGTACTTATATAGCGCTGTCAATTTATGCAGCGCTTTACATACATATATTGTACATTCACATCAGTCCCTAACCCTCAAGGGGTGTACCATCTAAGGTCCCTAACTCACATGTATACATAATAGGGACAATTTAGACAGGATCCAATTAACATACCAGCATGTCTTTGGAGTGTGGAAGGAAACCGGAGTACCCAGAGGAAACCAATACAGTCACAGGGAGAACATGCAAACTCCAGCCAGGTGGTGCCGGGGTTGGGATTCGAACCAGTGATCCTAGTACTGCCAGGCAGAAGTGCTAACCATTTAAGCCACTGTGCTGCCCCAGATGTGTATTGTTCAGGTTTACTTACTTTTGGGGATTAAAAAAACAGTAAACTGATAGCTAAAAATTAACTAACATCATTTTGGAGTCACAAAGGATATTTAATGATATTTCATGTATTAAATGTTTTCCTTTTTGTTTTTCAGATAATATGCACCATAATTTCATCCTTACTGTTAATAGCCCAAAGCATTCAGCAACATTAGGTAAGTCTTACAAAAGTCAGAAAAAGTGATTGAAATAAAATTTGTTACTTTAACATACCTCACTAACCCACCATTAACTCTTCAATGTCATAAATACTGTTTATATGGAATTTGTTTTTTATTGCCAAATTAATGTGAAAATGAGTTTCCACTTTACCTAGAGATTTCCTTTCCCAAGCATTGCATTAAATATAAAGATATATATACCGAAGATACCAACAACTAAAGGATAGAAGTTTTTACGTTATGTCCTACCATGAAAGAAAATCCTTCTTTATTTGTTTCTCTTTTACATAATGTTATCCAGGTAACTTAAAAAGATCCGTCATAAAAAAATAAATCTGGCATCTTGAGTTGCACACAACTGTAGCATCCTGCATAACCCTCCCGTCACAGCCAATTTCTGATCAGTTCTGATACCTGATCATGTTGGAGCATGCCACTACTTCCCACTCCTGCCCATTCCTATTGGCCTACCATTATAATGGACAGCCCAGATGGGAAGTGTTAGAGCTTTACCTGTTAGAACAGTCCAACATTCCACTTTGGAAGATGCTGCAGGCATGTACAGGTAGCTCTAATTGCCTGGACTTTTTTTCCTGTTGCAGCCTTGATTTTTTTTCCATGACAGAGTCTCTTTAGTTCTGAAATTTCAACTATTAAAGCCAGCCAGAAAAGTACAGTCCTATACATCAATTATTAGGTCTGAACAATTTCGACAAGTTGGAGTCAGACTTAACAGACTGGGTTTTAGAAAAAAATTATGCATGGAAGTGGGGTGTCGTGAATAGATAAAATAATAATATAAGAATGATGTTTACAACATGAACACATACTGATAAAATAATTTATTCAAAAATTATCTTTTTCCTACATTTATTGTAAAGTAAATTAAGCTATGCTTTCTTTGCTTTTGTTCTCTTTATGATTCATATGGGCTATTTGCGGAATTAGGATTCTTTTCTTTAAAGTGGAGCTCCAGCCACTTTCCTGCCCACCATCCACCTCCTACCCAAAACTCTCCTTAAAGCTTCCTTATTTTATTATTCAGTAAAAATGTCCCGTCCAGTCCTTCCACTTTTTCCTCAGTAGCAAAGGATGGTTCTTCTTCCTGGACTGAGCAGTGCGCATGTAATGATGCCTCAGGCCTCTGCTCTGTACAGTATAGAAGAACAGGAAGCCCAGGCTATGTGATGAAACATACCACCCAGGGTTGGGTCAATGACAGCTTGGGCCCCCAGGAAATGGGTTAAATGATGCTGGTCATCATTCAACCCAAAAGACACCATTGGAATTGGACTGATTAAAAGTGAAGGACATCTCTGGAGCATGGCGAGGGTAGTAGAACTTGGCCAAGGTAAATTTGATGGACGGTGTAACTCTATGACATGTTGATAGGTGTGATCTGCAAAGCTACATTTTAATACAGTCTCCCTGTGATGCATTCCTGTTGAATTTTCAATTGTCTCCTGACATATAGTTCTATGTAGTGCTGCTTGTCAATATCAGAATATTCACCACTGAAGTCAATAAGATCTTGTAGTAATTCTGACAGCAGAAATGGGAGGATTTGAACAGAAATTAATTGTTGCACATTGTCTATAAACCACCCTTCAACTAGATAAATAAATACAATTTTCACTTCCATCATGATGGTATTATACGAATTTTAAAAAACTGGTACTTTTCTATATTTCAGAAAACAATGTAATTAAAATTCACTTTTTTACTTTGCTTTTTAGATTACAGAATGAACAATATTCATCTTCCACCATCTTCCAAAAAATATAATACATTGTCATTCTCTCGTTCTTTCCATAATTTGTCTCATTTGCCACCTTCCTATGAGTCTGCTATTAAATCAGACATCAGCAGATATTCATCACTAAAAAGACTGGGTAAGTTTTGTAAAAATTATACTCTGTGTTTGAATGCTATCTTTTTGTTATTCTGTTTGTCTAGGTTGATCATTCCAACCACAGCTGTAAATTGTACTATTGGTTGTTGAATAGAACTCCCTGCATTTTCCATGACCTTTCCAATTCCAGAAAAAGGATCGGCCAATGGTACATTGTTTCTAACCTTAGCTATTCCTGGTAAAGAATGATCCATTGGTCCATTGTTCCTGAGAAAGGAACAGCTACTCATACATTGTTCCTTACCTTAGCAACTCCTAAGAAGGGAACAGCCAGTGGTGCATTGTTCCTTACCTTAGCAACTCCTAAGAAGGGAACAGCCACTGGCGCATTGTTCCTTACCTTAGCAACTCCTAAGAAGGGAACAGCCACTGGTGCATTGTTCCCTACCTTAGCAATTCCTAAGAAGGGAAGAGCCACTAGTACATTGTTCCTTAACTTAGCAATTCCTAAGAAGGGAAGAGCCATTGGTACATTGTTCCTTACCTTAGCAATTCCTGAGAAAGGAACATCCACCGATACAATACCCACACTTCTGTGCCTGCTGCTGCTACTTTATACTGTGCTCTAATGCTAGAGAGACACAGTTTGTGGTCTGCGTGACAGTGGGTAGTAGAAATATCTATAGCTTTCATTGGTTACAAATTTCTCATTAAAATCACCAAGGTAGCTACCATCTTTATGTGTCATTTAAGAAGATGTTGGGGAAGTATTTCTATAAAATGCACCTGTGCTCAGACTATGAACATAGAACTTAACAATCTCTAAAATAGCTTTAAAAAGCCCACACTTACCTCTCTAGTTGCTTTTAATGTATAATTATTCATTCTCAAAGATCATAACAAAAACCCTAGAGCAAGGGTGTTCAACCTTTTGAAGAGCGAGGGCCACTTAAGTGATTTGGTCACTGGTTGCAAGCCACAATTAAATGAAACGGTTCAGAATTTAATTTTTTTAAAATTACTAATAGCATAATGAATTCAGGAGTTTTGGTGCGCTTTCAGAAAGGGCACCAAACCCGCAGGATATAATAGAAGTCTATGGTTCAGTGCAGCAAACCTGCAGGAAAGCACTCTGCTGCACCTGCAGATCAGTGTGAAAGCAGCCTAATTAAAAGTGCTGATATGTCCGTTGCAAAACTATGTGATGTTTAATAAACAAACCTTTTTGACTTTCAGCTTCGCTTGTTTGTTAGAAAGGTTCCTATCCCAGGGGAGTGATACCAAATGTACTTCGCCTGGGACAGGAGTCAGCATTAGAGAGGAAGCTTATGCAGCTCTTGCTGCCTCTGCAACCGCTTGCTTCCTTTGGCACCTCTGGGATGACGGGTCAGCAAGCCGTGACCTGGGCTTTCCAACTCTGCATCCCAGAGCATGAGGTCCTGGGCCACATCAGAGGGCTCCACGGGCCAGCTGTTGAGCACCCCTGCACATGAGTCAGTTTTAGTCTGTTTCTAGCAGCTTAGAACCGCCTGCTGGTTGTTTATATTAGAAGGCTATGTTAAAGGCTGTAATTACTTTAGTATGCATAGACAGGTTACATCTTCACTTTAAAACTCTGACAGAGGTAATTGTAAGCTGTAACGTATAGTTATCTCTGTGTTGTTTGCTATATAAGCTGCTGTTACAGTATGTTCCCATTGCTGTTCTGTCAATGTCATTATACTTTTGGTCGCAGCATTTTGCTCTGTGTTGTTTCAAATCAAGCAGCCATATCCATATGGTGAGATATGTAGCATTGAAAAACATGGTAAGAGCCCACCTTTTACAGCACCTTTAATAAAAAAAAAGAACCTCTTGCCATTCTCCTTTATTATGCAAAATCTGGACCAACACCATTTTCTGCACCAAGTAAATTATTCCTTGAAGTGAGAAAAAAATCTGTTCTATCCAGGTCAACTAAAAACACTGCAAGGATGTTAGAAAATGAAGAAAACCTTTCCTGCTTTGCGTATTTATTTCCAGTTTACATATAGCACAGCACCAATATATTATTCAACACTTTACAGAGTACATAGATCCAGTTCACATCAATCCCTGCCCCAGAAAAAGAGGAAGCCTATGGACCTACGTGGAGTTGATGCAGTAATATGAGCACCAGTATTAAAGGGCTTAAAGAATAGTTATGCCCAAAAGTGGAAACTCCGATTTTCTGCCTCCTCGACCCCTCCGCTGCCACATTTGACACCTCTTGGGTGGGAGGGGGAAGTGGGTACCTGGTTTGGACAGGTAACAGCTCCCCCCTTTTCTGGCTCAGTTCACTGCAGCAAACTGAGCCAGAAGTACAGCCCCCTCCACAGCCCTCTGGGGCACTTCCAAGGTCCCAGAGGAATGCAGCGCATTCACAAAGCACAGCACGCTTCGTGCATGCACAGTAGGAAAGTGGCACTGAAGCCGCAAAGCTTCAGTGCCAGTTTCCCTTAGTCAAGATGGCAGCACCAGGCCTTGACAGCCGATTGCAGATCAGCTTGGGGTGAGGACACCACTGGATGCATGGACAGGTAAATGCCCTAATATTAAAAGTCAGCAGCTACAGTATTTGTAGCTGCTGACTTTCAATTTCTTTTTCAGGAGGTGGTGGGGGCCGGAACTCTGATTTAATCTTATCTGTGTAGCCTATGCTGAAAGCAAAACAAAACTTATAATTATACTTTATCTTTATTACGTGTGTGCTCATTTGATTGTATGTACAGTATGCAATGTAGGTTGTGTCCAGCAGCAGTTAGTATAAGTGGTCAGTAAAAGGGGTGACTTCTGAAGATTACAATTACTTGGTGCCCATTTAGCTGAGAGCACTGGCATCAGAAGACCTAATTTGTTTGGTGTTTTAAAGCAACAGTCTTCACACTTGCCTACATAGCATGGCATGACTTCATCACCAAAGAGCAATAGTGTCCAAAAACCAACATTTTTTCTATGGTTTTAGCTCTTTCATGCATGTTGGCTCTGTGAAGTTCTCTATTTTGTGGAAACATGTTCTTTGAGGTAGAGGAGTTCTACTGCCACTTATGCTACAGTAGTTTTGTGTTGTTTAGCCACAATTCTTAAATAAATACTGTAGATAGTTAACAATAGGGGCATCAAATGTCTCTGACATAACTAATTTTTGTGTGTTTTTTTATTATTTCATTAAGCTGAGAAGGACATGGATGACTTTTATCTAAAGAGGAAACACCTAGCAGAATTAACACGTGGTACACTTCCACTGCATGTCATGAAGATGAACTACGACCGTGATGGTTACCTGGAAAAATCTCAAGCACCAAGACGAGTTATGTCCCAGGAGCACATCCTTTCGGACAATCACTACCCAGTTCACTATGATTACACTATACCCAGAGACCGCCTCATTTCTCAAGAGCGTCTTCTTTCTCGTGAGGTCTTGCACTCACAGGAGCATCTGCTGTCTCCTGAAAGGATACATCATCGTGGGCCAACGCCATTCCAGGAAATGCGTCTAGGACATCAGAAGGCCCTGTCTCACACCAATGTCTGTGCTAGCACCCCTATGCTAGACCGCCACCACATGATCAAAATGAATTCCCACCCTACTTCTTCCAATTCCCCCAAGACCACGTGGGACATGGCCAACCACACAGCCAATCGACGGCAAGCTTTTGCTACTAAGCGCCAGAACACCATTGAGCAACTTCAGTTCATTCCTGGCCATCTTCCCAGCCAGCACCTGCGTACTGGGAGTAAGAATGAAGTCACTGTTTAAGCTGCATATTTTTACTGTTTATTTTTTTTCCTTAATCAGAAAAAAGAGGCAGTTGGTTTTCATTCTGTGGCTTCCTTTCTATTTTCGCATTGCTAGTTTGAACTTATCAGCTCATACAGAAGTAAAACCAAGAAAAGATCACTCCAGTTTTCTGGAGTAATGAAAAGGGAGTATTTGTACATTTTTTTCTTCACCTTAGTTTTACTGTTTTAATGTATGCAGCTGCCTCCACTGCCAAGTTGATGAAACAGTCAATGGCACCAAATGATGTCAAAGATGATGGCATTCACAAACAAGCAGAAAGCTGTAACTCTGGCACCAGCCAACTGTCTGAGGGATGTGGATTATACAGCACCTTACGTGGTTGGCAGGTAGAGATTGGTTAGCCCAAGGGGATACAGTGTGATTTCAAAATGGAAAAAAAGATTTGACTTCTGGTTGTGTTTTTGCCAGTGAAGAATACATCCCAGAGAACAACTAGCAATCAGAATTCAATCAGGGTAAGGTCAATATATGACGCCAACTGATAAAAAAAATAAGAAGTTGCACACATTTTTTACAATGATAATTATGTATAGGATGAAAACAGTGATGTCACTGCAAGGACTAGACTTTAAAGTCTCGATTTTCCCAAACCTATATCTTCATCCCTTTTACTTGCAAAGGAACTTGGTCAAGTGCAATCCAATCTAGTAGCCAATACAGGTGGTTCGGTACAGCACAAACTATGCCAGGTATTCACAACAATATTAATGTAATTAGGTTTCTTCGCAATCTAAGTGGCTACAATTAACTGCATTCAAGTTTTCTTGCTTTTTTCATAAATACAAATAAGGACTTGTCTAGAAAGGAATAGTTTGATCGTCTTGAACAGTTTTATCTTCTAATGTTTGCAGTGCTTACTGTCTGAATCATCATCTCCAATTCAAAAACCAATTTTTGCATCAAAAGAAAGCCATCTGGTTCCTGACGTTACACTATCAATACGTCATATGATTTGGTTGTATTATTTAAAAAGAAAAAAAGGAGCGTGCCATAAAGAAATCTTTATTTTATTATTATTATATTTTTTAACTCAATGACATCACAGTATTTGAGACTACTATTTCGACTTTTATCTTCATACCATCATTGATGGTAAAATGACCTGTAAGTTCCCTCCCCCCTTTTTCCTTTTCCTACTCTATACACTTCCATGGAGAGCTCTCAAACAGGAATGGCCTTAACCGTTTCAATAATATCTCCCCTCAGGCAGTCTTTTTGGTTAAGAACTATTCCAGATTTTATTTTCTCTGCCAGACGCAAACTTACTGATCTGCCATTTGTGAAAAGTACCTTTTTTCTCTCTGCCACATTACAAACTAGATGTCAATAAGCTAGAATATCTAATTTCTTGAAAACATTATTAACAAGTTTGTGTGATTAGTCGGCTTAATTAATTGTACTGAAAATGTTGCTTTCTTGACATTTGATTGACTGTCCATCCTGCATTCAGAAGTCATGATTTGCTGCTAAGGTTACATTGCTAAGATACTGAATTCACCTACAATAATAAAAAAAATACCCTACTGTTATCTAATGGTGGATCCGCAGAGATGTAAAGACTGACTCACAACCAGTGGAGGGAGGATTCCAATCTGTAGCATGAATATATGAACAAATATGTGCATTACTCTTTAAACCTTCCATCAAGCTTATTGACCTCTACTGCTCTAGATGTAATGCAAATCTTTCCAGGATTATGACATGAATATACAACAGGCCGAAGATCTTTTTTCAACACTGTGGCATTGTCATTTGCACTATTCAGTGCTTTCAGCTAATGTGATTTTATTGTAGCTGGTTTTTCGATTTATTTATACATATGAAAGATGCTTGAACTGAGGATCTGTGAATGCCTCCTTGTACACATCAAATCAAAAGTGCTGTCTTACACCTATGTCATACTCAAATAACATTACTGATTTCAAAGTGTTAGTCTTTACAACAATCCATTAGAATAAAAAAGAGCTTCAGTTAGAAAAATAAAAACCTTCTTTCAAGTAATTATAATGTCCCTAGATAGTATTTTCTTCTGCCAGTCCTTGTCCCCATAAAAATATCTGCTTCCATCCAACGAACACTGGACCCCATAGTTCTGTTTGAAATACTAAATGTTATCAAATATACTGTATAAATAAAGGGGGACATTTATCAGTCCTATCACATAGAAAGACATTGCTAATCAGCAGCAGTGTAGACAGTTTAGGAGACAGATGTACTACTAGAGTTCAGTTTCAATTATATAACAATATAAAACCTACCCCTGACCACTTCAAATTGTGCATTCAGAGTGAAAATCTGTTTTATCTTCAGTGGCATATTTGTGGCAGACCTTGCAAATCTGTCTCAGTGTAATGCCAAGAATTGTAGGCACAGGGTAGCACATATACAGGAAAACCATCACAGTGACCTTGCTAAATGTGAGACAGCCTGATTTGTGTCTTATTGCATTGCTAATATGCTTGGTAAATATCCCCTGATGTGTTTTGCCATGAAGTATCTTAGGGAGAATTGTGTGAAGTCTCCTAACCAGGGGTGGACTGACAACTCATGGGGCCCCTGGCAATAGGGGATCATGGGGCCCCTGTGTCCTTGCCCAAACTCAAAAAAGCCTATGAAAAAGGTACAAGGGGCATCTCATGGGGCCCCCTACTGACCCCGGGCCCTCGAGCAGTGCCCGAGTTTCCCAGTCCGCCCCTGCTCCTAACAGTTCCATTAACCACAGTTACCTTGGACATGATCTTGTGACAGTCAGTGGCTTTAGTTAACCTCACACCCTAAAATACCTTGGCCAACAATTAAACTGCGTGTTGTTCTGTATGCAGGTACATTGTGAGTAAAAACCTCTTTCTGAACCTGCGTCAATACACTCTAGACTCTCAACTACATCTCTTGAAAATATTTGACGGAAACTTTAGAACTGCCTAAAAAAACCCACTACTGATTGGGAATGAACTCTTACACTTTTGAAGCTGTTTATAGGAGCCCCTGTTGATAGAATTGTGTGCCATTCATGTCTGATTGCCTTTTCTTTTCTGTTCCCACTGCAGATATTTCCACCGTCACATTTATTTGAAATTTCAGCTAGTGTGCAGAGAAAATTTTAACTTATCTTAAAAATTGAACTTCAGTGGATATGTATGTACAGTAGACGATGAATCCTATTTATAAAGAATTGTGTACAATGTAACTTAACCTAACCTTTCAAACTATTTATAAAAATAGAAAGCTATTTGATTTGCCAAAAGTCAGTGCTTTTTATTCCCATATAATTTTCACTGTGAAATCAATTCTCAAATACAATTTTTTCTGTTTATAGGTAGGTTAGATAAACATCTTACTTTTTCGACCAGTGAAATTGTTTCTGGCAACCTGGTCCTAGCATAATCAATGGATGTGTACTAGGGCCATTACTGGCACCACTGTTGTAATTTAGCAGAAGCAGAGCCACGTTTTGGTTTTTTTCTATTCATACTTAACTGTTACAAATAATAAGAATGCCATGCCTCATTATCTCTCAAAAGGCACGAGCACAGAACATCAGCCATCCATACAATTGCAAGGAGGATGGGTGGCCTGTGCCCCCCTTCTATACTAATAGCAGATCTTAAGTCCTTCAGAATTCAGTAGAATTGGAATTCCATTGCTGACAGATGTAGGCTCACAATTATGTCCCCTACACTAGCAATCCTGTGCTAGGATCAACTCTTTAACACACAACATTTAGGACTTCTTTACACTTGCAGTCTGGCTAGTTAAATAGGCATTCGGAAGGAATTGTACACATGCTGCGACTGTGATGCTTCTCTTTACAGTGTGGCAAAAATGTATCCTCCATTACATTTGGCAGTCAGTACCACCAGCGAATGTGTCCAATTCAAGTGAATGGGACTGCACTGCAACTGCAAGCCAAAAGCTAGGCTCTTGGTTGTGGCATATTCCCATTGACAAACCTGTTCAGCTGTCAAAATTAAATTGTCATTCAGGAGGTGGCAGTATTGCCTAATGAGGTTATCAGATGAAACTGTACTGCTTGCTTTTCGTAGAGTAATGCAGGTGAAAACTAGGCCTTACATGTTTTCCTGCTCCTAACCTGGCTTTGAAATGTATGATAACTGAGTAAGTAACCTTATATAAGATAGTTGTTTGTATTAATAATGGAAAAAAAAACTATGAAAAAGAACTTTAAAAAAAACTACTGTATATGTATAGGGAAAGAAAAAAAAACTACTTCTGCCATCCACCTATAAGCACATGCCTACTATGCCTAATTCAAATCCAGCCCTGGGGTTACCTGATTCCAAAAAAACTAAACAAAAAAACTCCTTTCACAGCACCAAAACCTGATGCTCTGAGCATCAAGGTATTACCTACCTCTGATGGCTCAGGCAAAGTTGCGGTGAGCAATATCTATAGGTCCCTGTAATTTGCTACATTCTGCCTTGTGAATTACTATAGCAGCCATTTTGAACCATGCACCAGTTAATCACAGCACAGAAATAGTTAATTTCCAAATATTTTAAAACCAGTTTTTTCTTTAAATATTTTAAAACACCATAAGTAAATTGAGTATACTACCCTCCCACCCATCCTCCAGTGTAATATGAAGACACTTACCTCCCGCCAGTCTGCATTCTAAAGTGTCCTGCACCAAATCGCATTCCCAGTGAGAATTGTTGCTGCAAGTGGGAGATCCCCACAATGCAGTTCAAATGAACAAACTGGCTAATAAGTTCATGTATTCAATAAATAAAATGTGAATATAATGCAGAGTGAGTACGATTTTTAGAGCAACCCCCTTAAAGCACCTATCCAAAGTTAAAGAGAAAATTGTCTGTTATTAATTTATAGTACACTGGGTACTTGCTGGCCTTTTGTTAAAGAGATACTGGCCCATAGGTTTTGTGTGCTCTGCTGGCATTCTTTTTAATATTAATCAAGATTTTTGTTTTGTTTTTGCATTTTCGGAAACAATGCAATACGAAATTTAAAGAGGGATAAGAAGTACCACACTTGTAATGTTGCGGGAGTGCTGCCAATAACAACTGGCATAACAACACCTAGCATATATCCATTAGTGGGTTATACTTGAACCTCTCCATTCACAGCGACTTCATATCAGGTTTTTAGGATCAGCTGAGGTTTCTTTGCATGTAGTTTTGGAACTTTATAAATAGCAAGAAAAATTTGACTTTAATATGCAGTTTATAATCCAATGTTCAGTGTCATGCAAAACGGGGATACATGTTTGCTTGGAGTTCTTCAAAAATAATAATTTAGAGAAGTAGCTGCAAATCAGTGTTTTTTTTCCTGTACATAAAATTGTTTCATAGAATTAATATGTCAAATATATTACACCCTAAGCTACAGTTCTGTGTAGCAGTTAAGGTTGAATATCAGCAGCCTCATAGGCCTTCTTTCCAAAGTATGCGTGGCTTTGCACTGCGTTGTTTATTGCTGAACATAGCTGGAAGAAATATTGAGTCATTTAACAAATGTCAATTACTTTCATGGGGCTTTATAAATTAAAATGAATAATTAGCAACAGTGGGCAGTAACTTAGAGGAATAATAAATCCAACTGTTGAAGGCCTAAATCTGTCTGGTTATATATTTAACCGCATGTTATTGCTCTTTGCCAGGTTTTTAAATGTTACCCATAGTGGATGGGACTTAACATTACCTGTATTTTTAGAAGCATTCCCAAAATGGAAATCATTAAAACAGCATTTTTTAATTTTTTGTACTGTGTGAACTCCACCATACCCTGTGGTGTGAATCACTCGATTTCAAATGGTCCAAGTGTACAGCTTGGAGACAGGGAGGTAGGCTTTGTGTCAGCCTGGCTCACAGTAAATGATAAGCAACCCTCCTACCTATCTCCAAATATCACAATAGGGAGCATCAACTTGTGTATATACAGAACTTAGACCATGCAAATTTTGCTATCCAAAACAGGTTCCTTTGTATTTACCTATTAGTGCAGTTATCCTCAAAGATTTGTCCTAGATGATCTTCTGCTGGCAAAGGCTAGAAACCTTGGACCACTGTAGCTTTGAAGCATAAAACTCTATATCCCCAGCCACCTTTTCCCTGCTAATTACTAAACAGAACGTTAATCAGAATTTGTTTGACATACGCCACCCATCCTACCAGTGACCAGATTGTGCCTCGCCAACCTGGGAGACAGCATTTCTAAAAATATTGTGCATGCACTGGCTTCTTGTCATGGACTATCATGGCCAGCCCATCTCCATTTGGGCTTTCAAAGATGGGGGCTGGTTATCATACTTTATAGTTGTCAGTTGTTGGATGTTCAGTATTGCAGGAATAAGGATGGAAATATTACACCTTCATGGGCAGATAGGTTGTGTAAATCAAATGATTTCTAATTTACAGAGCAGGGCAAAGGAAACATAAAGAACTGTATAGCTCAAAACCACAGCTATAATTTAATATTATCACATTGCAATTGGATTGACTTTGCTGACTAATGTTCCATTTAAGAATGTGAAAACAAACCACACATATCTCAAATAAAAGAACTTGACATATCAAGACATTGGATCTGGTTAAATTTTTGGAGGCGAGGTGTTGAACAGATTTTCTTTCTTTCATCCATCTCTCCTCCCAGGATTTATAAAGAAGGTCTGTGCTGGATTTTGCACTTAACATGCAATGTCCTGATCAGGACACACAACAACACCAAGTTAAGTAGAAGCAACGTTTTAAGAAAGGCATTGATCCAGTAAGATCCAGTAAGGCAAATCTGCTCATGCCCTTTCCTTTAGGACTCCATACAAGCAAGGATTTTAGATACAGTTTTACTTAACAGCCAACCCACTTTTTTCTTTCATTACAGTTTGTTTGAAAAAAACAAAAACTATGGGAGAATCAAACACTTGGAATAACATATAAATGGCACTACAATAAAAATCCCTCAACCCTAACAATAACAGCTGCTTTATTTGTGGTCCAGTGTTAGGAAACCCTATTATGGCAGGACTGTCCATCTGCAGTCCATAGGAATCACACACAGGAAGGAATTTTAGGGAAGACAGACTTTTGCTCGACCATTTTTCTTCATTCACTAAGGGTTACAATAGCAGCAGCTTTTTTTGTCTTGTGCCTAGTGCTAGGAGGCTCCCAGTATGGCATTTAGTCTATTTTAGAGTTTTGTATACATGCCTGCTAAGTGTGGATCAGTGACCTGCATGGGTGAAAAATTGTTCATTTGACCTGCCATTTACAGAACCCACTTATGTGACCCACTGCTCACAATACGGATCACATGACCTTCTGTTCCCCAAAAAAAAATCTAGTATAGCAGAAATCCTCTACTAATATTGGCTTTCTCCCATCTCCCACACAATTGCTACTCTCTGAATTTGTTGCCCATAATAGTGTCCTACCATAACAGCGTCCTACTTACCTGCATTAAAAAAAGATTTCCACTTACTCATCTACTTGTGGGTACTGACTGGTGGAAGTCTGAAACACAGAGAGAAGTCCAAGTGCAGTAATAGCAAACATTTCTCCTCTGTTCATATATATATATATATATATATATATAAATAACTATTATTTTTTTTATCGTAATTGTGAACAATGTGTTCAACTTGCAAACTATGGCCTTTTTTACATTAAAATGTGGAAAATCAAACTAACAACACATTTGGTTATTCCCTGCTTTGTTTGTGCCAAATGTTGCTCCAGGCATACTGTACATTAGTAGTAACCAAGTGCTTAACAAAGACTTTTAAAATCCATTTTCTGTGATTTAAAATTTGTGAGAGGAGAGTTTGTTCAGAATGCTTAGGAGATTTCCTAACTGCTGATTGGTTAATTAAATAAATGATGCTTATTACATCTTTAAAGTTTATTAAAACACTTGTTTCAGTCAGGGGCTTGATCACACCAGTAGCATTGGGCTGCACTGGGCAAAGTTGCCTAATGCAGTCCCAAAGCAAGAACAAGGCAATTTGCCCTATGTCCTATAGTTTCATTTCACACCAATGCTATGTGCCAAAAAAATAGGACATCTTGCAAACTTGCACAGTGTGTTCCCAAGCACCGTGACACATTGAAATGCACTGCAGTAAATAGTAATACCAAAAAAGTAAAAAAAAGGATAAAGTGAGTTTTAAAAAGCACCACAATATGTACTAAATGCATATCAGCAAAATCTAAAAACATATACCCAGTATGTATTCTAGCATTTGCGCTATGGCTTGAACCAGCCCTAATGCAACTGAAGCCATATTTGTGGCTTTAGATCAATATATTAATTTTCCTCAGTTTTGTGAAGCATTGGACATTAAAAGACTGATAAAGGGCCCCTAAAATGTAATTTGAGCACTTATGTTTTTAGACTGCCCATAGACAACTCAGTAAAAGCAAGCAATGATTCTGGTGCTTATAACTGTTCAAGGAAAATGTCCAACTTGTTTAAAATGCTCCTCATGGGTGGATCCTGATTTGTATATAAAACGAGTCCCATTACTTGCATGAGTCATACAAGGATGGGAAGAAGCCTACCTACCCATTGTTCTCAGGGAGATGTCTTACGGTCTATGACCAGTCTTGGAAGTCCTGAGTAAAGTGCATAAATAACTTATCCAGAAGAAGGTTGAGGTTGAGGCAGGTTGAGGTCTGGTTGAGGCAGTGGTCAATACTAACTAAAATTTTGACCAGAAATTAACACACCCATGTGTATAAAAGTATAATAAGTAGACCTATCATGCAAAAGGGAAAAACTAACCATTACAGCCTACAGTAAGTCAAAGTTCTATAAGCATAAGACACATATATTTGTAAACTATTCCCCTGATTATCGATGCATGAAATGCTAAAGGAAATACTATTATATAAGCAGTAGCTTGTGACCATTCACAGCACGTGAAGACACGGTGCTACTTGCTGGTACATTTCACCCCAAATCAGGTCCCTTTAAGCATTACCTGTGACAGTAGATATGTTTTCTTTCAAATTTTTGCTTTCCTGTATGATGAAGATTATATACAATATATGCAGCATAGTGAATCTAGATGAAACTATAAGAATGTAACCGGAATGGTGTAAATAGGACTAGTTATATGATATGCCTCTTCAGACATAATCAAATGTTCATGTGGATAGATGATATCCCTGTTTGAAATGTTATACCAAATTCTGTGATAGGTGTTATTTTTTCTTCTTTCATATAACAGCAAATAGGGAGTCAGGCAAGAACAGCCTAGGTAAAATAAGAAGGTAAGAGTAAAGCATGATAATCTTTCATACTACACACCAACATATATGGGGTTCTGGTAAATACTATTTAGATAACACATCCCTTTTTTTTCCCTAAAGAAAACCAAATGTAGTAAGGATGGGTTCTAATAAATATGTCATGAAAAAACCTCTTATAAGAAATGGCATATACATGTTTCAAATGTCATGTGCCGCCATTCTTTCCTCTGTTCTCTGGGATTCATTTGAAATCTAGTATTGTGTTGTTGTCATTCAGATAGGCTGATGCTTTGGAGGGCTATTCTATGAGAAAGATCGTAGTTTTCTCCACAGACCTTTGTAAAGAATCCAACAGAGAGCCAAGGAGTCCATTGTTGCAACCTTTGAAATGGGGATTATTTCATGTTACATGACAGACAGATAATTACCAAGTAATACATTATATTAAGGTTGGAAATTTCCTTTACGTATTAACTGTGATGGACATTTTCTGCGTTGTAAACAGGATAGTGAGAAGAAATTCAAACATTCAACAATGTACTAAAGAATAAAGTCACTTAATGTGATGTATAACTCATACACTTTTATATAACTATTTTATATAACTATTGTGTAGTTAAAGTAAAAGATATGGTTGAGATGTTTGATACATTATTTGCAAACTCTCACCCTTTGACCAGGTTTGCAGGTGTCTTCAAGTTTGCAGGTGTCTTAGTCCCTTAGCAAAAACTGAGATTTTTTTTCCAAAAATGTCACTTTTGTTCCAAAAATGTTTAAGACCAGTACTTTACACCGTATTTCCATTACACAGCAGTTTAATAATCTGGAAATGTGAAAGGAAAAACATGCTTCTAAAAGGGTTTTACGAGGAAATGGCTTATACATTTTAGTATGCCACTTCTTTTTAAATAGGCCTGAGTATTATTTTGGTTTTTCACTGTATCATGCGGAAGGCTGCTTTCACTCATACGAAAAAACAAATTCTCTACCGTCTAGCAGAAGGAATTGTCAAGGCGCCATCAACGATGTAATTTACAGAGATGACTGCAGTATTCTAATATTAAAATGGAATTATGATATCAGACCATGAGAGACAGTAGTAAATGGCTAAGTGATATATGGCATTAGGTGACTGAGTATTAAAGTATTCTAATATTCTGTGGCTGGACTTGGCCTATTATGCTCTCACAGTAGATGATGATAAATTAAATATTACTTTGGTGGCATGAATTATAATTGTTATAGGCAAAGTAGTTTTCAGTCAGTAAAAGTTTAAAGTGATACCATGCATGTATAGATACTGACTGAAACCTTGACAGTTCATAGCTAATAGGGCTGAAAAAATGTCATCTCCAGCAAGCTTTTTCTCTCATAACTCTGGCAGTTGTGGTCCAGAGTGTCAGTTCAATTACAACCATGCAATGTGAGGATCAAAATAGTGGACTGAAGTAATCTGATTAAGATTGCCCTATCTACGCATTTTGCAGAACTGACCAATCAAGATCCCATTGCATATGTTTAGATTAAAATTGCACATAGACTATCCTGTTGTTTAGCAGCACAAAATGTGACATTGTTTGTTTAAGGACATTAAGTAAAGACTCCTTCTTTACTTATTCCAGTCAATTCCTAAGATTCCGTATAGCCAGGTTGGTGTAAGACAATTCCTGCAGATTGTCTAATTACTTCTCAGCTTGCTCTTTGCCTTAAAGCAGAACTTAACTCTCTCAATCAACATGAGCTATTTTTAATCCTTATGCTGCTAGTCTTGGTAAACAGATAGTAAAGTATATGATATTTCCTTATTTTCAGTTTTTTGAATTTCTTCAGTTGCTTCCTGGTTTCTGGTCTAGGCCAAAATGATGTTGTACATCCCAGGAGTCTTCATGGGCATTTTTCTCTATTATCTGAAGGAGAGGGAAGGGGCTTTTTCAGCCTTCATGACTGTGCTAAGGGCAGATGGATTCCAGGAAGTAAATGCTACATGAATCATCTGCCCTTACTCAAGATGGCCGCAACTAGAAATGCTAGGGGAGTGCTATTTAAAGTGATTTTGCAACATGAATGGATGGGTGAGTTTGCTTTAAACATTAAAAATGAACTAAATTGCTTTTTTAATTTGTGGTGCTCAGATACAGCTAGGTTCCACTTTAATATATAGGTGCTCTTTGTCTTTGAGGAAAAAAATTACTTAAGTTGTCAGAAGTAAATGGTGGTAGGTATTTAAGTCAATGGAGGGAGATATAATACTCTATATTGTCATTTTAAAGAGTATGTGCCATATATGCTCAGTGCAATGCCTAACTTCCTATTTAGTTATCTAGTAGCAGATATCATTGGGAAGTTATTTGTGTTTGTGTTTTTGGCTGGTGGCAGATGTTTCTGCACTTGCTTTCACTCAAACAAAACTGGGGGAACGTTTTTGCGTTATACATGCATACCTATATCTTACAGATAGTATAGTTTTAGACTAAATCTAAATAGTAATTATTTTGTAATTAGAATTTCTAGTAAACAATAGGGTGAAAAGACTTTTTGTATATTGAAAGCTTGATGACACATTGTAAATCAGTGTGTTTTCAGGTACCTCAAAACATACATTTTTTTTAGTTGCTTGATCTGGCCCTCTGTAAAATATTTTTCATTGACAATCACACCGTTGTGCAGCCATTACTGGATAAAACCCTGCAGCCAGGTAGGCAATGCACCCAAATAAATCCATGATGAGCCTAATGTTTAAAACACATTCTATAGTTGCCCATGAAGGTACTAGCTTCCCAATTCTGCATTAAAGCCCAATTGAAGTCTAACATCTCTTCCATCTCTTCATAGTCCTATATATAACAAATAGACATGTTATGATTTGTAGCTGACTTTTTTGTTGGAAATGCTTTGAAATGCCTTTGTTTCTTTTAGGGCTCATTCACACCAGAAAATGTGTGCTTTTCATGCATTTTCATATATGAGTTTACATGTGTTTGTGGTGATGTTGTCATGGGGTTAGATAGGTCTTCCAAGCAGCCAGACATGTTCTTTGCACTCAGAGTCATGGTAATTTGCATTGTATTTTCATGTGTTTATGCAAGTTTACTTTATGAAAAAAGCAGCTTGCTGTACTTTTTTCACTGCACTACACTGCAATGTATTGCAATGTGGTGGACTATGCTCATTACCTAACATAGATTTTGGGCTGTCTAGGCAGTGAGAATGCCTTCAAAGATTCATCCCAATGCATCTGGTATAACTAGGCCCTAATGCTGCTCCCTGCCTTTCTCTACAGTGTTCTGTGCCACAAAGAAGGGGAGAGGGCATGTCTGATCAGCTCTAAGTGAAATTTTGAAACCTCTGGGTCCAACTGGGTGGAATATTTAGACACCACAACTGCTGTAATAGGAAAGTTGAAGTAAAGCTGACCATACATATTCAGCAGCTGAGTGAGAAAAATCAGTCCCTCCATTATCTATGCTAAGCTGCATAGATAGACAAGGCTGCAGTACTGCTATTATATTCTAACAGCCAGCACCTGCAGCTGTCAGAAACCCTGAAAAGTACCTGCATCTGATTGGATACCTAGTGGTGCTGACAGTTCCAAACACAGAAATACTTTCCTGTTGGATTGGCTTAAATTCGATCTGTGTATAGCCAACCAGGGGTGGACTGATCATTCGGGCACTCGGGCACTGCCGGAGGGCCCAGGGTCAGTAGGGGGCCCCATGAGATGCCCCTGGTACCTTTCATAGTTTTTTTTGGGTGTGGTTTGAGTGTGGGCGAGGACACTGGGGCCCCATGATCCCCTATTACCCTAGGGCCATATGAGTTGTCAGTCCGCCCCTGTAGCCAGCTTAAGACTTTGAAAATAGAAGTTGTTAGTATATTGTCTCCCTGACTGCATATATTTCTGGGACATAGTTTGGCGTTAATGCACCTATCAATTAGCACACGTTTAAATTTACCATAGATAACAAATGAGACAAAAGCAAACATTTCCAAGCTTTCTGAAACACTTTTTTTCTGACTTTGAGTATCTGCTGCTGTATCCCCTGCACATACGCTACCCACTTTGATTATACAAAAGAGAAGCATTGGAACACATTTTCCTCCATGTATGGGAACCTTCAAAATTGTTTTGCAACTTAAGCTTGAGAATTCACTAGGAATGAAAGATAGAGTTAGCTACATCCATAGTAGATACACCTTAGCAAAGCCAGTAGTGCTAATTTCTTCATTTCTTCCATTAACTATGTGTCCTTATGAGCACTAGTATAGATTGTCCACTTAGGAAATTCCATATACAACAGAAAGACAGATTGCCATATGCACCATATAGCATCATGTACATTTCCATATTCCCATTCCTCTTTGTTACTAAAGAATTGTGGGAGCTTTTTACTTCTTCCTATCTCTTTTATAAATAAAAATATGAATATATATGTTATACAGAGCCTGGCTATAAAAGGCAGTTCTCTGTTTAACTCTGTAAGGGCTAATATATGCTAATCAAACCTTTTTTGCTGTCAACAGGAACCTGACAGGGCACAGAAGACTTTGTTGGGTGCCCATTCCTCAGCGTGCAAAGTGTTCTTTTTTTGTCCCTAAGATTTTTTTTAAACTTATGGTTTTATTTTTTTTCATTCTTTCAAGACATGTTCAAAATGTTAAGATACATCTATATCTCTGTGTAGATAAAACGTAATTGTGTTCATTTTAAGTATAGAAAAATAGATTTTGTATAAAATATTTTGGAGTCTGTTTTTTTTTTTTTCTTTAAAACAAAATATCTGATAGAGCACAGATGTAGAGTTTAATGATTTATTATTTGCTTCGTTTCTCCTGCCTAACAATCAAAAAATGACAGTGAACTTCAATGTTCTTCCCACTAGTTTGTTTTACAGTGGGACATATTGTGTTTTTACCACACAGATCCTTCACTAGTTAAAGCCTTCATTGTTGAATTGTCTACCTGATGTTTAAACTAAGGTCTACTTTTATGCTTGCATGCAACTATATCAAAGTACTCTTGAAGTTGTTGTGCTTCCCTCAACATCATTGTTTCACTTGAAATTATACAATTTAACTTTGCTTTAGTAGCTTAAATCACAAGAAAGTAAAAACCCAATTCCACA
The DNA here is from genome assembly GCF_062004578.1 of Staurois parvus. Lineage (NCBI taxonomy): Eukaryota > Metazoa > Chordata > Amphibia > Anura > Ranidae > Staurois > Staurois parvus. The sequence goes on along the minus strand of NW_028318749.1, from coordinate 55,644 downwards.
GATATTGGTACAGTAATATCCTGCAATATTGTGGTTGCACATAAGAGCATTGCATGCTACTGTACAATCATCTAGAAACATAACACTTAACCTTTTTGCTGCAAATTAAATAATTGTCCAAACAAGTCCTCCAAAAACTCAAAAAATAAAGGAAAACTCCAGTCAGAACAAAATAAAACACTATTGTTTTATCAAAATATGGGCACTAACTACTTTTTTGGGCTGTTTATATTGTTGCCCACACCTTCTGAAAATGCTAGTTGCTGAGCTGTAATGTTAATCCAATTGTTTCAATACTTTCTGAGTCACTTACCTTTAACAAATATCTAGAGCAGCCATTCTCCACCAGGGCTCCATGAAACCAGTGGGTTCCTCCAGATGTTGCTAGGGGTTCCTTGAGTTGTGGCCGATTGGCCTCCCATTTGATGGAACATTTGTAGTTCCAAGGACAATTCCACTTGGCAGAGCCAGCAACATTACACCAATGATCTTTTTAGCTCTCCTTGAGAGTGACATTCTGACCACCACTGTAACATTTGCTTTCTTCCTACTCCCATTTAACCCTGATGAATTAATTTTAGGAAGGGTTCCCTGAGACTAGAAAATTATTTTAGGGGTTCCTCTGGGGAAAAAAGGTTGAGAATGGCTTATCAAGAATATTGATTTTACTTGCTGCATCTTTATTCCAGGTCAGTGACTAAACAATTATTTTCAGAAGGTTAGCCAATGGCAGCCTACATATTTCAGTACATGTTTCCTTTTAGAGGAAACTTTATCTAAGATGTTGAATAAGTTATATACAGTATACAGTTTAATGATATCTATGGTATGCAAACTGTTTTACCCGTCAAAATGCTTGTAATGCTGTTCATTCTTTTTTTTGTGGTCCACACACCTTCCCTACACTATTTATCCAGAAGGTACTTCCACAGCTCAGAACTTGCAAGTCCTGTTTCACCTCCCTAGCTCCACCCTGCTAACCTGATTGAACATGAGTATCGCCCCACTGGTTAGATTCTACCTGTGCTCTGCCACCTTACCCCACAGTGCCTGAAACATGTCAGGTTGACGGAATTGTGCAATGCAATAGAGCCTGACTAGCTCACACTGTTGGTACTCATGCTTAAAGCCAAATTGAAGCCATGTATTTTATAAAAAAAAAATTTTATTATTATTATACAGTCATGCTGCACAACAAGTAAAGAATATGTGTTTTTTTCTAATGTGTTATAAGCAGCACAACGGAGATCCTGACCGCCTCTCTCACATCGTTCTGGATCTCCAGCAATCTGTCATGCACCATGGACAATGTCATGATCAAAATGGTCATGCTGTTTGAGCAGTGTTGTTAACTGAAGCAACATGTAGGAAGCATGTTGGACAAATGGAGATCTGGACTACTGTTCTCTATGGTAAATGGTGCAGTCTAGATCTCCAGGGTGATGTTGGCACAGGAAAGCTTGTCATAGTGCTAACCGTTTAACCACCTTTAACACAATAGAAAACACATATTCTTGACTTATATGGAGCCAGACACAGCATCAATTGGGTTTTAAGATTGTTTTATGGAGGGTAAGGGAATATGAGAAGTGATTATAGATTTCAGGTAATTGTACTTTGATGAGCACACTTAATGATTTTTATATGAAAACCTAACTGGACTAAATGTTACATTTTGTATTTTTCCTGTATTTCGGCTTAAAAAATAAGTCTAGTGCAATTGTCTAAACATTTATAAAAAGCAGAATATTAGAATGTAGGCTTGAATATTATTTTGTGCAGTGGTGATGTCAATGAAAGGACTTTGAAGCCATTGCAACCCAAAACTTTTATGGAACCTCACAGTATTTTGCTAAGCAGTGCATCCAAAAACAAAAAGCAGACACAGGTAAATATGCGTTCCTCTATATTTATTACTGAATTTTGTGTTTTGTCTGGAGTTCTCTTTTAAAGTACTGTGAACCACTGTATGGATATCATTCTTTAACTTTGAAATAAATTTTACTTTAATAGTTGTAGTATGGACTTTTGGTTTTAATCAGCAACATTGCTAAATTTGCAAAAGGGAAAATTAAATTGCAGGTATTTAACTTGTGTGACTCCATTTTGCTACTGTAATTTTGAATACACTATTTGATGTTATAGAATTTACTACATTTTTGAATCTCTGACAACAAAAAGGTTAAAAATGTCTAGAACGTTTCCAAATTAAATGCTGCTTTAACTGATGTTAACAGTCTTTATCTTTACCATGCAAATCAGCCAGGTTGACTTCAAAGCAGCATTGCCATTTGTTTGTTGTAATCAATCACATTAAAAGCCTTTTACCTTCAACATACTGTTTCCTTTTCATTATTTACAAAACAAAACGTATATCCTGCCGGCAGGCTTATAGAACCAGTGGGAAAAGTTATTCTTGTTTTCAAACCAAAACCTGTTTTATTTGCTTTGGATAGAGTGTGCTTGTGTAGGTTCTCATTTATCCAGGTCATGGTATTACTTGTAGTAATTTATCACATTCAGCTGGACCTGTTCTGTACTGTTAAAGATGTTTTGCAGCCTACCCAGGCCACTGGGCTTTCCGGTTTTAGATGAGTTTCAGAAACCTACCTCAGCATACATATGAACGCATGTAGCAAAATCACCTTAACCACTTCAATACCAGGCACTTTTACCCCCTTCCTGCCCAGGCCAATTTTCAGCTTTCAGCGCTCTCACACATTGAATGACAATTGCGCAGTCATGCAATGCTGTACCCAAACTAACTTTTTATAATTTTGTTTACACAACTAGATCTTTCTTTTGGCAGTATTTAATCACCACTGGGGTTTTTATCTTTTGCTAAATTACCAAAAAAAACCCTGAACTTTTTGAAAAAAACACATTTTTATGTTATAAAATTTTGCAAATAAATGATTGTCCCTCATAAATTTAAGCCAAGATGTTTCCTGCTACATTTCTTTGGTGAAAATAATCCAAATCAGTATTTATTCTTTAGTCTGTAGGAAAGTTATAGAGTCCACAAACTATAGTATATTATACCTGAAAATCAATCAATGCTGAAGTACTGACAGCCAATCTAATTTCTTGAGGCCCAAAAATGTCAGGACAGTACAGATATCCCCCAAATAACCCCTTTTTGCAAAGTAGACAGTCCGAGGTATTTAGTAAGAGGCATGGTAAGTTTTTTGAAATTGTAATTTTTTTGTCATACATTTTTGGAAATGAAGAAATTATAAAAAAAAAGTTTTACAATTTTTTTTTAACATACTGTCACCAGTGCAGTACAGCATCATCATATAACTGGTGTGGCGGTGATCAGGGACAGTGGCTGGTGACAGCACTTGGCTGTGACAGCATGCGCGAGAAGCACTGCGCTTTGTGAATGGTCCCGCAGTCTTCTGGGACCTGTCACGTGTACCAGAAGACTACGGGGAGGGAGGACAACTTCCGCTTCTGATCACCCAGGCAATGTGTCAGGAATGGACTTGCCAATAGTGGTGGGACTCACCTGCCTTGTGGGCTGCAGTACCAGGGCTGGCCAGCGGGTGTTCTCAACAACCAGAGGTTCACTTCGGCAATTAGCCATCACCTGGGGCTGATTGCAGGTGGTGTATTTAAGGGATGGCCAGACCTGCAGTCTGTGCCTTGGTGTGTGTTTTTCCATGGGCCCCTGTATCTTGTAACCTGCATTCCTGTTCCTGTTTCTGCCTGACTTGTTGCCGACCCTGCCTGATCCTGACCTCTGCTGACTTCTCCTGTTTGATCCCTGGCTTGTGACCCTGACCATTCTCTCCGCCTGCTCCTCCTGTACCTACCTGCCCGATAGTTATCGACCCGGCCTGACTGACTACGTTGTGCTCTATATGTGTATGTACCTGTGTATCTATATCAGTTTAGGTTTGGGTTTATGTCACCTTGTTGTATGTATTTGTGTTAGCTTGGGGTTTGGTGCACTGCGTTTATGTTTGTATTGTTAGTCTTAATAAATTGTCTTATTTATACCATATCTGAAGCTTGCGTTTCCCTGTGTCAGTCCACACACTTCTGGTCACACCCGCATCCCTGACATTACACCAAGGCCATCCTGACCAGAAGTGGCTGCACAGGGAATCCATCTTGGCTTGTTGCTGGGAAGGATGGATCTTCATGAGGTTGTGTATTTGTCGCTGCTGGTTTTTGATGACAGAGAATATGCTTATCAGACTCTGAGGGAGTATACCCGGGATCAACTGCTAGAATGTATACGAGTCGCTCATGTCCTAGTAGATCAGGGCACAGAGTTCTCTGAGGTGCAACCATTGATTCAGGTTTGTGCTGAGTTGGTTTCATCTGGTACCCCTGAATGCAGGGATGAATTTTTGCCGCCATTTAGTGCCGACCAGGTAGAGTCCCTGGTATGGTTATTAGAGTATGATGTGGATTACTTTCTGGAGCGGTATTCTGCATGTTCACAACAGGTACTAAGGGATTATATAAACGCAGTGCAGTCTTTGACCAGACAGGCTTTGTGTAAGCTCAGCTTTGTTCAACCCATACTGCAGACATGGTCAGACTTGTTGCACCCAGCCTCAGTCAGCTTACAACGTCATTCCTCTGCTCTAGGCACTCTTCCTGCATCCCCGACAGCACCCCCAGTGACGGCCCAGTATACTCTGCTAACTACCACATATCAGTCCTCTGCTCCCACTCGCTGCACCTATCCTTTCTTTAACCCTGTAAAGAAGTCCTCTGTAGCAACTGCTCCCTCCTCTGTTCCATCCTCCAGCTCTTCTCTGTCTTCAGCTGCTCCATCCGTTTACAAACCTGCGCTTACTTACAGTGCTCCGATAACTAAAACCAGGAAAAGGCGAAAATTTTTTCCAACCAATACCATCCTGCCAGTATCCAAACCGGTCAGCCTGCCATCTGAGAACCCGCCTTCCGTGGTTCAGCCTGATGTCTCTACCCAGCCTGATGTCTCTACCCAGCCTGATGTCTCTACCCAGCCTGATGTCCTTACCCAGCATGATGTCTCTACCCAGCCTGATGAACTGATCCAGCCTGATGATCCTATTATTCCAGACGACTTGGTACCCGCAGTCTTGGCAGATGACTCGATGCCCGCAGTCTTGCCAGACGACTCGATGCCCGCAGTTCCGCCAGACGACTCGGTGCCCGCTGTCTTGCCAGTTGACTCGGAGCCCGAGGTCTTGCCAGACGACTCGGAGCCCGAGGTCTTGCCAGACGACTCGGTGCCCGCGGTCTTGCCAGACGACTCGGTGCCCGCGGTCTTGCCAGACGACTCGGTGCCCGCAGTCTTGCCAGACGACTCGGTGCCCGCAGTCTTGCCAGACGACTCGATGCCCGCTATTCCGCCAGTTGACTCATAGCCCGCTGTTGTGCCTGGTGACTCGGGGCCCGCGGTCTTGCCAGATGACTCGGGGACCGCGGTCTTGCCAGATGACTTGGTGCCTGGGGGCCCAGTGCCTGCTGTCCTGTCTGGTTGCCCGATGCCTGCCGCCCTGCCTGGTTGCCCGGTGCCTGCCGCTCCGCCTGGGGGCCCGGTGCCTGCCGCCCTGTCTGGTTGCCCGGTGCCTCCCGCCCTGCCTGGTTGCCCGGTGCCTGCCGCTCCGCCTGGGGGCCCGGTGCCCGCCGCTCCGCCTGGGGGTCCGGTGCCCGCCGCTCCGACTGGGGGCCTGGTGCCCGCCGCCCTGCCTGGGGGCCCGGTGCCTGCCGCTCCGTTTGGGGGTCCGGTGCCCGCCGCTCCGCCTGGGGGCCCGGTGCTCGCCGCCCTGCCTGGGGGCCCGGTGCCTGCCTCTCCGCCTGGTGGCCTGGTGCCCGCTGCTCCGCCTGGGGGCCTGGTGCCCGCCGCTCCGCCTGGTGGCCTGGTGCCCGCTGCTCCGCCTGGGGGCCTGGTGCCCCCCGCCCTGCCTGGTGGCCCGGTGGCCGTCGCTCCACCTGGTGGCCCGGTGCCTGCAGCTCCGCCTGGGGGCCCGGTGCCCGCCGCCCTGCATGGGGGCCCGGTGCCTGCCTCTCCGCCTGGTGGCCTGGTGCCCGCTGCTCCGCCTGGGGGCCTGGTGCCCGCCGCTCCGCCTGGGGGCCCGGTGCCTGCCGCTCCGCCTGGGGGCTCGGTGCCCGCCGCTCCACCTGGGGGCCCGGTGCCCGCCGCCATGCCTGGGGGCCCGGTGCTTGCTGCTCCGCCTGGTGGCCCAGTGCCTGCTGCTCCGCCTGGTGGCCCGATGCCCGCTGCCCTGCCTGGTGGCCCGGTGCCCGCTGCTCCGCCTGGTGATCCGACGTCCAGCCTGATGTGCCTCCGTCCGGTACCCAGCCCGACGTGCCTCCGTCCGGTGTCCAGCCCGAAGTGCCTCCGTCCGGTGCCCAGCCCGAAGTGCCAGTCTTTGATATCCCGCCAGTCACCGGACCCGGGCGGTGGAACATTTTGCCCAGCTAGGACTGTTTGGAGCGTCCTGAGGCCGCTCCTTGAGGGGGGGGGGGGTACTGTCAGGAATGGACTTGCCAATAGTGGTGGGAGATATTGTTTTATTTTAGAAAAACGCACAACCAACAAACATTTTATACAAAAGTATAAAAAAATAAATAAATAACATAACAACATCACATTCCATCATGTGCAAACATAAAAGTAAACATTTCAAAGCCATACTAGAGTCCTTATGGCTGAAGCAATATGTACGCAAGGCCCTTACAGCCGGAAACAAAGATTTGCATTCACGGCTTTTATGGCCTAGAAAACAAAACGTGGCCTTTATGGCCCAATAAATCTGCATATATGGCCTTTACGGCCTAATAAGAAAGCACTTATGGCCGAATACAATAGCATATGTAGCCTACATGGCCTATAGTCAAACACTGTACAAAATATCACACAAAACAACATTACTTAGACTGAGGAACATAGATCTTCGGGTCCATGTAGCCTTTCTTCAAAAAAATCATCTCTAAAAATCTAAGGGAGGGTGGAAGGAGAAAGAAAACAGGATAGTTTACCAACACCCAGAGATCAACAGGCGGCAACTACAGGCCTGATATTCCTCCACGCTTTTATCCAGACCCCTCGCCGCCACCTGTCTTTCTCAAGACCCCGAACTTTCCCCACCTCACCAAGAATGCCGCGCACCACCTCCGGGACAGGAAGGACTTTCTTCCGTATGGACACTTGGCACCGTGCATTCCACGTGAAATACCAGACAACTAGGCTAGCTAAATAAAGAGTGTCCAAATCAAAACTCCGGCGATCTTGCAATGCTCCATATACCCACTCTGCATAAGACATGCAGTGCAAGAAAGGAACACCCAGAGCACTCCCCACCTCTTTGTAGACTTCAACATTGAAGGGACACTGAAGCAGGAAGTGGTCCATAGTTTCCACTTCACCCCGACACTCCTCTCTCGGACAACCGCGGTCATCCAGAGAGAGGTACTTCAAGTTTCCCCTCACGAAGAGTCTGCAGTGAAAACCGAGCCAGGCCTGGTCCCTAAACTTGAAGGGAATCCACTCACAATTTAATAAGCGTAAGCCCTCCCGCATAATATGGCCCGGGCAATCCCTCAAGGCCAGCGGCGCATGACATACAACGGACACAATCCTCTCACCCAGGAGCTTCCTAGGGTGGGACTTAATATCCTCCGCCATCACACGCCACCGCCTAAGTATTTTCAGGCTCGGGGCAACATAAGTCGGGAGCTCACCGTGCTTAACCCTTAGGCTTTTCACTAGCCCACCACTCTCCCAGCAACTTAGAAAAGGCCTAAACCAGTTCCGGAAGAGGCTTAGCCATGCAGGAGGTCTCTCTGCCAGCATGTTACCAAAATTGTGCTTCAAAAACACCAGAGAGAAGAAGACTACCGGGTTGACCATACCTAAGCCACCCTTCCTCCTGGATAGGTAAGTCACATCTCGCTTCACAAGGTTCAGTCTGCTTCCCCATAACAGCTGGAAAAAGCAACTGTAGATCCTCGTATAAAGAGACTCTGGCAAGATGCAAACTGTGCTGACATACAAAAATATGGGGATCAGGTAAGTTTTGATCAAATCAACCCTTTTCCTCAAGGAGAGCCGCCACCCCTTCCAGCATTTCACCTTGACTTCAGCATTGGTCAGCCTGGCCTCCCAATTCGATTTGCCATAATCGGCCGGGCCAAATTCAATGCCTAATACTTTGACGGACTGCTGAGGCACAGGGAAAGCGTCCGGGAGCACAAAGCCCTCGCCCTCCACACCTAACCAAAGGACTTCAGACATGTCCTGATTGATCTTGGACCCCGATGCCTCGGAATACTGCTCTATCTCTGAGACAACCACCTGTGCCTCCACAGCCCCCGAGACAAAGACAGAAACGTCATCAGCGTAGGCAATGACCCTCAGGGGTGGCTCACCAGCAACACCCACCGGTACCCTGCACAACGCTCCACAGTCCAGCCTCCTTACGAAGGGGTCGACCGCAAAGACGTAGAGCAGAGGACTCAGCGGGCATCCCTGCGCACCCCAGAGCCAACCCCAAAGGGCTGCCCAATCCAACCGTTCACCAGCATGAAGCTCTCCGCCTCTCTATACAATGTCTTGAGCCAGCCAATGAACCCCCCCTCCAGGCCATACCTGTCAAGAAGATGCCAAAGGTACTCATGACTAACCCGATCAAAAGCCTTGGCCTGATCCAATGTCAGCAAATACTTTCCCCAGCCTTCAGCCCTGCACCGCTCCAGAACCTTCCGGACAGCTAACATCGCTGTGAAGGTGCTCCTGCCCTGGACCGAGCAGTGCTGCCGACCGGAAAGCAGCGTGTCTGCGACTGACGCCAGGCGCCAGAAAAGAATCTTTGCCAGAATCTTTCTATCAACATTGAGAAGACTGATGGGGCGCCAGTTCTCAATCATTGAAGGGTCCTTACCCTTTGACAGCAGGATAACAGCAGACTTTCTCATGGAGGGAGGGAGTGAACCTTCTTGCAGACAGCAGTTAAATACCTCCGCGAGATGGGGTGCCAAGCTAGTCTTGAAAGATTTATAAAATTCTGCCGTCAAACCATCTGGCCCTGTTTTCTTAATTGCCAGACTGTCTATGGCTTTGGCTACCTCTGCCTCTGTTATCTCGTCCATCAAACTTGGAAGCGGGACGTCACTCCCCAGACCCGGTGTAGAGTCCAGAAAGCTTAACATCCTCTCCCGGTCGAGGTGCTTCTTCCCCAGAAGATCTCTATAAAAGGACCTCAAGACCTCCAGAATCCCTGACCTGGATTTTGTCAGGGAACCTGTACTATCTCTCAGGCCTAAGACCGTTTTAATCGCTGCACCTTGTCTGCAATTCTGGTAAGGGTCGGGCGAGTGATATTTCCCGTAATCCCTCTCCAGAACCAAAGAAGCGTGCCGGTCATACTGATGCTTCCTAAGAAGGAGTTTCACCTCCGCAATCGCCCCAGGATCAACACCAACCGAGACGAGGTGGTCAAGTCTCCTCCGCAGCCGCTGGTAGGCAACATATCTATCAAGTTGTACCTTTTTACCTACGACCCTGAAAAACCCACTGGTTCGCTTTTTAGTGAGCTCCCACCACTTCGTCTTACTGCTGCAGAAATCCAGAAGGGTCACCTGAGCCTAGAAAAATTCCTCAAAGGATTGTCTCACACTCTCGTCATCCAGCAAGGCCGAATTCATCTTCCAGATGCCCCTTCCTTTCAGCGGCGTATCTGAAACATTCAAGATCACAGATAGCATAAGGTGATCGGAAAACTCAACCGCCCGACACACAGGTGCCGAGAAGGCAGAGTTCCCCTTTAAAAAAAAACTATCTAACCTGCTCTCACTCCTACCTCGCCTAAAGGTGAAGCCCGTGCTGTCTGAACTGCACTTAACTAGTGCATCTACCAGACCTGCATCCCTGACTATCGCATTAAGAAAACCGATATCATAGCCCAACCTGTCAGTGAAGCCTCTCCTGTCTTTGGGCCTAGTGATGGTGTTAAAATCACCTCCAAAGACAACTTGCTGGGCCGTAAAAAGGAAAGGCCTAATCTTTGTGAAAAGGCATTTCCTTTCCCACTTGGACTGCGGGCCATATATATTGATTAAACGCAGGTCATGCCCCCTCACAGAGACGTCCAGGACCATGCACCTTCCGATCTCTACCTCAATAATCCGCCGGCACGTTACCATACCAGTAAAAAGCACTGCAACCCCACTGTAAGTCTCGGCCGCAAGAGACCAAAAGGAGGGGCCACGCCTCCACTCCCTCTTTGCCAGGTGGATATCGGCAAGGCTATTGAGCCGGGTCTCTTGCAAAAACAAAACATCAGCATCAACCTCGCTGAGCAAAAATAAGGCCATGTTACGAGCACTCACAGACTTCAAGCTGGCAACATTAATAGTTGCCACTTTTACTGGGGTGGGAACTGCCATCAGGATAATTAAGATAGGCATTCCTCAGTCTGACTATCAACCACTGGGGCCCCCTGTACTATAGGGGTTGTCCCAGCACTGTTCTCAGCCTCCTCCATCAGATCCACAGAGTCAGATGAAACATCCCCGCGATCTGATGAGACCCAAACTTATTCCCTGAAAGTATGTCATCCTGATCTGAAGAGCACAGAGACTCTGAGGATGCTGAGGAAAGCACAACCCTATTTTTCCTCTTCTTCCCTCCGACCAGGACCCACTCCCCCCATCCCCAATAGGGGAAATCACCACACTCTCTGATGAAGCTTGGGAAGAGCCTTCCCCCTCAACCGCCCTCCTCCTGCACATACCCCACCTCTTCTTCCCACAGCCCTAGCACCCCTGCCTGAGACCACAGGACACCCAGGCTTAGGGACCTTCAGCGAAACCTTCACACACCCCTCCGCCCCACGGGCTGCTTCTGCCAAAATGGAACTCTTAATAGGTTCAATACACACATGAGGGTTTAACACAGACACAAGCGGATGGGTAGACTTGACCACAGGCTGCACAGCCGACAAAACTGACACGGAAGGGACAGGGGGGTTCACAGACACAGAGACCGGCACACCAGACAGAACTGACACAGAAGGTTTAGACACACCAGGTGACCCAGACTCAGGGACAGACAATGGATCTAGAATAGGGAAGCTAACTAAGGATGGAACTGGGGGGGCCAGCTGACCTGAGGGAGGAACTGCCGCCGGGAGCGCAGAGTCCTCTGCATACATCCAGAGGAGCTCCTCCGCAAGCTCCCCCTGATTATGGAGGGCCTCTGGGCACAAGCTGTAAGGGTGCCCCAATACATTACAAAGATTGCAACGAATTATGTTACAACTCCCGGCCTGGTGGCCCAGACACTGACACAGGGAACACCTCTGTTTTGGGCAGGAAGAGGAAAAATGGCCCTTATCACCACATCTGTGGCACAATTTGGGTTGTCCCTGATAAAAGACCACAATTCGATCTCTCCCAATAAACGCAGATGAGGGCATATGCTGTACAACATTATCAAAGACCCTGAGCTTAACCTGGGCAGTCCATCCACCTGTCCATATACCTTTGTCATCAAGCACTTTGCTTAGGGACCCCAGCACCTCACCATACCTCCTCAGCCACACAATGAGGTCCGCTGGGGGAATGGACTCATTCCGTACCAAAATAGTTATGTTCTTTATTAATGGTTGCCTAGACACCACTCTAGGGGACAAACCCTCCCACTCCTTGGAAGACTTGCAGGACCTATCATACCTCTCCCAGAAGAGGTCCAAGCTTTCTGGCTTGACAAATGACAGGTCATACTCATTAGACCCAACAGGATTAATCAGGGCAAAGATTTCAGCAACCCTGAAGCCCATGCCCAGGATCTTATCAGCCACAGATCCTCTAGAAGGCGGGGTGCCTCCCCCCATCCACCTCAACTGAACGACATTCCTCCGTGCGAAGGATCCACCCCCAATTAGCCGGGCACCCGACTGAGACACTTGCGGGGGAGCCCCTCCCCCCGAGCTGCCAAGCATAGCAGCGTAGCTAATTTTGGGCTGCCCACCTCCCGATACTGCCTCAGCAAAGGAAACCCTGCCGGCAAAAGACCCACTGGGGGGGCCGCTCTTCACTACCCCCACGGCCGCTGCAGCAGTTCCAGTAAACACCGATAAGCCCTCGGCCTGCCCGGCAACAGCGAGACCTGCACCCGACACCACGGCAGGCTCCACCCCCCCCGCACTCCCTCCCGCCGGCACGGGGAGACCAGACACGGGCACAGACAGCGCACTATCAGCGGCCTGGAGGGGACCGGCTGCTCCCACTCCCATAGATGACACAGTAGCACATACAGGTTTACTCCCACCAGTCCCGGCAGATGACTCAACAGCACACAGAGTTTTACACATACCAGTCCCAGCTGCAGGAGCTGACAATCCGGCTGCGGACCCACCCAGCTCAGCGTGCACCTCGGCATGCACCTGTGTAACAGCACCTCCCCCTGCAGCAGGCTGGAGTCTATACACAGTCTTTTCCTTAACCCTTACCCGGGCTTTCCTCGGGACTCCATCTTTGTCTGCTCCCTCCTCTTCAGACAAGTTCTCTGCAAACCTGAACTTTCTCCCACTCAAAGGAGATTCCAGCTCTCGTATCACCTGCAAAGCCCCTGCACAGTCATCCTGGTCACCCGCGCCCCACTCCTGGGTTACCTGACCAGGGATAAGAAGCTGTGATCCGTCCTCCATGGGGACTGACACCGCCGCAGCCCCACTCTGTTGCAAACATTTTCCAGCCTGCTGGCTTGCCTCCTCCTCAGCGATATCCATAGAATCCCCAGAGTGGGATGGAGCGATATCCTCATCTGTAGTCATTTTGACATCCTTCCTCATCGCCATGAATCTGGTCTCACTGGCATATTTTTCCTTGAAACTGCCGCTCGTCTCCTTTAATGCTGCAACAAGCAGCGCTTGGCTTTTTACTTTATCTTCCAAGCTGTTGACCTCCGGTCGATGCAATGAACGCTTGTTGCTCCAGGCCCTCTCCCAGACCCCTTTTTTCTTCCTATATTCCATCCGGAGCTTGGCCAGCTTCTCCTCCTCTTTTGCAATCCGCAAAATTCTGGCAGCAACTTTGCTCCTATAAACTGACACAGGCTCACCCTTTTTTGGGCCACCGCCTAAGTCCTCAAACACTGGTACTGGGGGGGGGGAGTACCACAGCTAGCATGGGAAACGCCGTCTGAAGTCTTGACAAGACTACCCTCCGGACCTCCACCCGGGTCCCCTCCTGGGCCTACCCCAGGATCCTGCATGGTTCTCAGTAGAGCACCGAACTCTAGAGCCTGGCTTCAGGCCTACACCTGGAGCTCAGCAGAGCACAGTCCAACACAGCCTCTCCACACGCTGTCAGGAATGACTCACCACAGGGCTCACCTGCCTTGTGGGCTGCAGTACCAGGGCTGGCCAGCGGGTGCTCTCAACAACCAGAGGTTCACTTCGGCAATTAGCCATCACCTGGGGCTGATTGCAGGTGGTGTATTTAAGGGATGGCCAGACCTGCAGTCTGTGCCTTGGTGTGTGTTTTTCCATGGGCCCCTGTATCTTGTAACCTGCATTCCTGTTCCTGTTTCTGCCTGACTTGTTGCCGACCCTGCCTGATCCTGACCTCTGCTGACTTCTCCTGTTTGATCCCTGGCTTGTGACCCTGACCATTCTCTCCGCCTGCTCCTCCTGTACCTACCTGCCCGATAGTTATCGACCCGGCCTGACTACGTTGTGCTCTATATGTGTATGTACCTGTGTATCTATATCAGTTTAGGTTTGGGTTTGTGTCACCTTGTTGTATGTATTTGTGTTAGCTTGGGGTTTGGTGCACTGCGTTTATGTTTGTATTGTTAGTCTTTAATAAATTGTCTTATTTATACCATATCTGAAGCTTGCGTTTCCCTGTGTCAGTCCACACACTTCTGGTCACACCCGCATCCCTGACACAATGGCAGAGGAAGCAGTACCTGTCAAATTCCCGCTCCCCAAAGGTGCCAATCCTTAATGGGGAGCAGGGGCAAAGCATTAAAACGGAACTTCCCCTTTTGGATGGAACTCCGCTTTAAAGAGGTGGAGATCTACCTGAACAACATGGGAGAAGTCAAAGATCACTGGGCACAGTGTTGCCTCCTCACACCTGATTTAAACCTCTAATTGCTGTACTACCGTGTCACATATCGCCTCCTCACCACCTGTCAAATGCACTGGGATCACTTTGCAGAGGGGCAGCAGTGCCTATGACTGTGACTGCACCTGTGAACGAGGCCTTAGTTATAATCAGCAGTGGCACCCTATGTGCTTGTTCACGTAAGGTTTGGGGGTGGTAAAACTGTATGGTTTTATCACCCTCCAATTCCTACCCCTTTTAGCTACTGAAGCAGCAGCCAAAGGTATACACATGCAGCAGCAGGAATTACACCCCCCGTTGCTTACTTCTGCAGGGTCCAAGGGCTTAAAACAGGTGGTGAGAAAGCAACCCAACTCTGCCTGTTTAACCCCTTGTTTGCTGTACTGTAGAAGATTGCAGAGCAACAGCAGAGCAGCCTCATTCACTTGAATGGGTCATGCTTGGCAGGTACTACATCCAACCATGACAGGGCGTAGGAGCAACACTACAGAGGAGACATCAACTTATTCTGCTCTTGCTCCCTACTACAGCTCCAACTTTACAAGTAGTTCCTCTGCATTGCACTCTGTTTCATGCTCTGAGATGGTGGGTCAGCAAGCCCAGAACGAGATCTACCAGTCACCTGTCAGAGATCTACTGGTTGATGCCCCCGACCTAGGCAATCAGAGTGTAAGTTCTCCCTCCTCACTTCCCTTCCTGCAGAAGACTGCGGGACCATTCACAATGTGCATCGCAGCTCACACATTCGTAATGGGCACCTGGCCATGAAGCCACAAGCTGTAACAACTGGGTGCCCACATTTAAGATGCCTGGGACCAAAAAGGGGTGAATAAAACGGCTGGGGTGAACACAGTGCTGGATCCCGGGACAAGTGAGTGTCTGTACATTTAATGTCAGCAGCTTCAGTTTTTGTAAATTTAAAAAATATAACTGGAGCTCCTCTTTAAAGCAGAACTAAAGGCATTTTTTTACATATTGGATACAGTAAAGAAGGGTTATAACCCCTGTCCGTTTTTTTTGTCATCTGTGTCCCACTGGAGAGACTTTCTTTCACTTTCTATCCTATAGTGAAAACAGGAAGTGAAAGGAAATCCCTCCAAAGTGAAGTACTTCCTGGTCATCACTAGAACTAGTGTCCCCTTTGGAAGAATTCCCCTCTATTCCTGTTCTGATTGCAACAAAAATTTTTGGACGTTCTTTCACTTTTACTGATAACACTAAACAGGACAAATAGAAAGGGAGAATCTTAACAGGGATACAGGCAGCACCTAACAAGCGAAAAACAACCTGACATGGTTTTAAAACCTTGCCTATTTCTATCTAAAACTTAAGAAAAAAACAAAATATACTATATTGTCAAAAGTATTGGTCGGCCCGCCTTTACACGCATGTGAACTTTAATGGCATCCCAGTCTTAGTCCAATATTCAATAATAAGTTTCAATATTGAGTTGGCACACCCTTTGCAGATATAATAATGTCAGCTTTTCTGGGAAGGCTGTCCACAAGGTTTAGGAGTGTGTCTATGGGAATGTTTAACCATTCTTCCAGAAGCGTATTTATGAGGTCAGGCACTGATGTTGGACGAGAAGGCCTGGCTCGTAGTCTCCACTCGAATTCATCCCAAAGGTGTTCTATCAGGTTGAGGTCAGGACTCTGCAGGCCAGTCAAGTTCCTCCACCCCAAACTCGCTCATCCATGTCTTTATGGACCTTGCTTTGTGCTCTGATGTGCAGTCATGATGGAACAGGAAGGGGCCATCCTCAAACTGTTCCTATAAAGTTTGGAGCATGAAATTGTCCAAAATGTCTTGGTATGCTGATGCCTTAAGAGTTCCCATCAATGGAACTAAGGGGCCAAGCCTAACCCCTGAAAAACAACCCCACACCATAATCCCCCCTCCACCAAACTTTACACTTGGCACAATGCAGTCAGGCAAGTATCATTCTCCTGGAAACCATCAAACCCAGACACGTCCATTGGATTTCCAGACAGAGAAGTGTGATTCGTCATTCCAGAGAACACATCTCCACTGCTCTAGAGTCCACTGTATCCATTGCTTTGCATTGCACTTGGTGATGTAAAGCTTGGATGCAGCTTCTTGGAGGTCTTTAGCTATTGCCTCTGCAGACAGTTGGCGACTTCTGCGCACTGTGCGCTTCAGCATGCACTGACCCCGCTCTGTCATTTTATGTGGCCTACCACTTTGTGGCTGAGTTGCTGTTGTTCCCAGACGCTTCCACTTTGTTATAATACCACTAACAGTTGACTGTGGAATATTTAGTAGCAAGGAAATTTCACAGATTGTACAGGTGGCAACCTATCACGGTACCAAACTTGAATTCACTGAGCTCCTGAGAGCGACCCATTCTTTCACAAATGTTTGTAGAAGCAGTCTGCATGCCTAGGTGCTTGATTTTATACACCTGTGGCCATGGAGGTGATTGGAACACCTAAAGCCAATGATTTGGAGGGGTGTCCCAATACTTTTGGCAATATAGTGTAAACACATATGTTTATCAATTGAGCGCCATCTTTGAGTATTTTTCATGCACTTTTTGATATACTAATTTTGGAATTATTTTGAAGGGTGGGTATAAGGTTGAGCCCACATCCATTTTTTCTTTACAAGTTTTGAGAATATTGTTGTCAGTGGAGGGCTCCCTTTCCTGATCTATATTGATATTTATATGGTTAAACACACAGACCTAGTAGGACTAGATATTTTAATTTTATTATACTAGCTATGCCATATTGTGGGTGAGGCCTACCGCGGCTGTGCAGTAGGGGTACCATTGCCAGAGGGCAATGCCTAGGACCAGGTAGGAACTGCGTCATGTGCACAGTCTAACATTAAGGCAATCTCCCAGCTTAGAAATGAGCTGGCACTGCATGTAGAATGAAGTTGAATTACTGATAACGTGTTGTCCCATCGAGCTACATACAGATTTCTACTTGTTGCATTCGGTATGGTGGGCCCATGCCACCTCCACTAGCCGGTGTATCTCTGTTACCTCACTCCCAGTAAAAGAATGGGATCCTGCCGGCCACGTGTGTCCTGTGTTAACTCATTTGTAAGTTGTACTTTTTTGTCACAATCTTTTGGAAAATGAAAAAATCACTGTGGTTAGCACTCCTGCCGAACAGCACTAGGGTCGTTGGTTTGAATCCCAACCATGACACTACCTGCCTGGAGTTTGCCTGTTCTCCCTGTGCCTGCGTGATTTCCGACTACACTCCAATAACATGCTGGTAGGTTAATTGACTCATGTCTAAATTGGCCCTAGAATTGGGCCTAGTATGTATGATTATTAGAGATGAGCGAATTATTCAAAAATTCGATTCGACTGATTCGGCGAATTCGTGAAAAAAATTTGATTTGAGTCGAATATATTCGCTGCGAATTTAACTTATAAAAGGGTGTTTCTAGGCTTCAGAGAGCCTTTATATTAGTGCAGAACACTGTACCTTTAATTTAAATGCCCTTGGAGTCTGCTGGGGAAGAGAAATAATACTGTCAGTCAGTATGACATGCAGATGAGTGCCGTCGATCTTAGAATCACCGCACACTTCACTCATTTGGGCAGTCACGGGGCCAAAACCAGAGTGTGGAGCCACAGTGTGGCGGTGGAGGCAGCAGCAATGGGAGGCCATACAGCACCCTATGACAAAATGGAACCCACCAGCAGTGTGAGGAGACCTGAAAGTGGCACATGGCAGAGTGTGGCGATGGAGACAGCAGCAATGGGAGGCCGTACAGGGACCCATGACACACTCTGGACCTGGCAGCAGCATGAGGAGGCGGTACAGGGGCCCATGACAGATTACGGGCCTGGCAGCAGCATGAGGAGTTGGTACGGGGGCCCATGGCAGATTACGGGCCTGGCAGCAGCAATGGGAGGCCGTACAGGGACCCATGACACACTCTGGACCTGGCAGCAGCATGAGGAGGCGGTACAGGGGCCCATGACAGATTACGGGCCTGGCAGCAGCATGAGGAGTCGGTACGGGGGCCCATGACACACTCTGGACCTGGCAGCAGCATGAGGAGGCGGTACAGGGGCGCATGACAGATTACGAGCCTGGCAGCAGCAACTTGGACAGGAGGACGTTCAGCTTCTGCACCGTCGGGTGCGTGCTCGCAAACTGTTGTCTCTTGGAAACGGATTCCAAGAAAGACTGCTGACGGAATCCGTGAAGAGTAGCAGGAGAAGGAGCATCTGAACGAGCGGAATATGCCAACGAGCGACAACAGGGGCCCATGACAGATTACGGGCCTGGCAGCAGCATGAGGAGTCGGTACGGGGGCCCATGGCAGATTACGGGCCTGGCAGCAGCAATGGGAGGCCCGTAATCTGCCAGCACCCTATGACAAAAAATGGAACCCACCAGCAGTGTGAGGAGACCTGAAAGTGGCACATGGCAGAGTGTGGCGATGGAGACAGCAGCAATGGGAGGCCGTACACGGACCCATGAGACACTGTGGACCTGGCAGCAGCATGAGGAGGCGGTACAGGGGCCCATGGCAGATTAGGGGCCTGGCAGCAGCTATGGGAGGCCCGTAATCTGCCAGCACCCTATGACAAAAAATGGAACACACCAGCAGTGTGAGGAGACCTGAAAGTGGCACATGGCATGAGACACTGTGGACCTGGCAGCAGCATGAGGAGGCGGTACAGGGGCCCATGGCAGATTAGGGGCCTGGCAGCAGCTATGGGAGGCCCGTAATCTGCCAGCACCCTATGACAAAAAATGGAACACACCAGCAGTGTGAGGAGACCTGAAAGTGGCACATGGCATGAGACACTGTGGACCTGGCAGCAGCATGAGGAGGCGGTACAGGGGCCCATGGCAGATTAGGGGCCTGGCAGCAGCTATGGGAGGCCCGTAATCTGCCAGCACCCTATGACAAAAAATGGAACACACCAGCAGTGTGTGAGGAGACCTGAAAGTGGCACATGGCAGAGTGTGGCGATGGAGACAGCAGCAATGGGAGGCCGTACAGGGACCCATGAGACACTGTGGACCTGGCAGCAGCATGAGGAGGCAGTACAGGGGCCCATGGCAGATTAGGGGCCGGGCAGCAGCTATGGGAGGCCCGTAATCTGCCAGCACCCTATGACAAAAAATGGAACACACCAGCAGTGTGAGGAGACCTGAAAGTGGCACATGGCATGAGACACTGTGGACCTGGCAGCAGCATGAGGAGGCGGTACAGGGGCCCATGGCAGATTACGGGCCTGGCAGCAGAAATGGGAGGCCCGTAATCTGCCAGCACCCTATGACAAAAAATGGAACACACCAGCAGTGTGTGAGGAGACCTGAAAGTGGCACATGGCAGAGTGTGGCGATGGAGACAGCAGCAATGGGAGGCCGTACAGGGACCCATGAGAGACTCTGGACCTGGCAGCAGCATGAGGAGGTGGTACAGGGGCCCATGGCAGATTAGGGGCCTGGCAGCAGCAAAGGGAGGCCCGTAATCTGCCAGCACCCTATGACAAAAAATGGAACACACCAGCAGTGTGTGAGGAGACCTGAAAGTGGCACATGGCAGAGTGTGGCGATGGAGACAGCAGCAATGGGAGGCCGTACAGGGACCCATGAGAGACTCTGGACCTGGCAGCAGCATGAGGAGGCGGTACAGGGGCCCATGGCAGTTTAGGGGCCTGGCAGCAGCAATGGGAGGCCCGTAATCTGCCAGCACCCTATGACAAAAAATGGAACACACCAGCAGTGTGTGAGGAGACCTGAAAGTGGCACATGGCAGAGTGTGGCGATGGAGACAGCAGCAATGGGAGGCCGTACAGGGACCCATGAGAGACTCTGGACCTGGCAGCAGCATGAGGAGGCGGTACAGGGGCCCATGGCAGATTAGGGGCCTGGCAGCAGCAATGGGAGGCCCGTAATCTGCCAGCACCCTATGACAAAAAATGGAACACACCAGCAGTGTGTGAGGAGACCTGAAAGTGGCACATGGCAGAGTGTGGCGATGGAGACAGCAGCAATGGGAGGCCGTACAGGGACCCATGAGACACTGTGGACCTGGCAGCAGCATGAGGAGGCGGTACAGGGGCCCATGGCAGATTAGGGGCCTGGCAGCAGCTATGGGAGGCCCGTAATCTGCCAGCACCCTATGACAAAAAATGGAACACACCAGCAGTGTGAGGAGACCTGAAAGTGGCACATGGCAGAGTGTGGCGATGGAGACAGCAGCAATGGGAGGCCGTACAGGGACCCATGAGAGACTCTGGACCTGGCAGCAGCATGAGGAGGCGGTACAGGGGCCCATGGCAGATTAGGGGCCTGGCAGCAGCTATGGGAGGCCCGTAATCTGCCAGCACCCTATGACAAAAAACCAGCAGTGTGTGAGGAGACCTGAAAGTGGCACATGTTTGGGGCATGATTCATGGCGGATTTAGTCAGTTGTGTCAGGAACTGGTGGTTTGAAATCCAGACTAATCCATGCCTGATTCATTTTCACAAACGTGAGTCTCTCCACACTTTGGGTGGACAGTCGTGTCCTCCGCGGAGTTACAATACCTCCTGCCGCACTAAACACGCGCTCCGATGCCACGCTACTGGCCGGGCATGACAGCCTTTCAAGGGCAAATTCAGCTAGTTGGGGCCAAAGGTCAAGTTTCGTTGCCCAGTAGTCAAGGGGATTGTCTACCTCGGTTGGCAGGGTGCTGTCCAAGTAGGCCCAAGCCTGTTGTTTGAGGTCCTGCTCCAGGTCCACCTGATGCTGCTGCTGCTGCTGCGGCTGGTTAGTAGTTTCCTCACTGCGCTGGTGAAGAAAGCTACTCATCATCGACTGCAGACTGAGGCAGCCGCTGCTGGTGGAGCTGCCACTGCTCCTACCACCCCACCCCTCCCCTGCTGCCATGGCAGCGGAACGCGAGCGCACAGGGCCCACAGTGTCTGAGGATGGACGTTGGCGCAGAAAGGCAGAGACCAACTGACTACATAGGTGGTTTTTATAGTACGTTATTTTGGCCTCCCTCTCAGCAGGTGTGAAAAAGGCCACCATTTTTGAACGGTAGCGAGGGTCCAACAAGGTGGACAGCCAAAAGTCATCCCTCTGTCTGATGGTTATTATTCGGCTGTCGCTACGCAAGCAACCGAGCATGCTATGGGCCATTTGTGCCAAGGAATGCGAGGGACTCCCTGCCTCCATCTCCACAGCATACTGCCACGGTGCGTCTGGGTCCTCTGTCTCCTCCTCCTCCTCCTCTACCAGATGCTCCTGCTCCTCCACTCCTGTCCGCTGAGTGGAAAAAGCACCCATTTCACTCAATAATTCCTGAGCACAAATGTCCTCCTCTACCTCCTCCTCTTCTTCCTGTCCTGCCCCCACAGGGGTCATGTGGCGTTGAGATCTGTGCGCCACGTCTACCGCACCCTGACCAGCCATTGTTAACAGCATTTGTTCCAGGACGTGCAACAGAGGAATGACGTCGTTCATCCCATAGTCCTGCCGACTCACGAATAGCGTGGCCTCCTCAAAGGGCCTCAGCAAGCGGCAGGTGTCACGCATGAGCTGCCAATGGCTGACATCAAAGTTACACAGGGGAGTACCTTTATCCGCTTGTAACATCAGGAAATCGGTGATGGCCTTTCGCTGTTCGTAAAGGCGGTCTAACATGTGTAGGGTTGAATTCCACCTTGTTGCAACGTCGCAGATCAGGCGATGCTGTGGAATTCCGTTCTGCCGCTGCAGCTCAAGGAGGGTGTGCTTTGCGGTGTAGGAATGGCTGAAATGCATGCAAAGTTTACGTGACATTTTAAGGATGTCTTGCAGTGGGATGGTGGATTTTAGGAACCGCTTGACAACCAGATTGAACACGTGAGCCATGCATGGCGCATGGCACAACCTTCCTTGACGCAGAGCAGACACCATGTTCTTTCCGTTGTCGGTCAACATGGTTCCGATTTTCAGTTTGCGCGGAGACAGCCATCTGTCGATTTCTCTGTTCATTACACTGAGAAGTTCCTCCCCTGTGTGACTACGTTCGCCAAGGCATACCAGGTGCAGCACAGCGTGACACCGTTGCGCCCTGCACATGTGATATGCCGGTCGGGTAATGGGACTTGGCACGGGGGTGGCGGCTGAGGACACGAAGGAAGAAGAGGTGGTAGAGGCGGACATCTTTTGTGGACCAAGGAAGTGCAAACGTGGAGGCAAAAGCGGCGTGACCTGTCCAAGTTGCTGGTGCGGCTGTGACGGCACCACGTTCACCCAGTGGGCCGTAAATGACATGTACTGTCCCTGACCGTAGTTACAGCTCCACACGTCGGCGCTGCCGTGCACTTTGGCAGAGACCGACATGCTCAAAGACTGGCCCACCATCTCTTCTACATGTGAATGCAGGGCTGGCACTGCCTTTTTGGCGAAGAAATGGCGGCTTGGCACTCTCCACCGCGGCGCGGCACAAGCCATCATTTCTCGGAAAGGTGCTGAGTCCACCACTTGGAAAGGGAGGGACTGCAGCACCAGCAACTTGGACAGGAGGACGTTCAGCTTTTGCACCGTCGGGTGCGTGCTCGCAAACTGTTGTCTCTTGGAAACGGATTCCAAGAAAGACTGCTGACGGAATCCGTGAAGAGGAGTAGCAGGAGAAGGAGCATCTGAACGAGCGGAAGATGCCAACGAGCGACAACTCCCCTCAGCAGAGGTGTTGGAGCCTTGACTGGCTGATAGAGGGCGATTGATGTCGGGTGACGGAACAAGTAACGGAGCGGGTGATGGAGCGGGGGCTGGGGCAGGCAGAACCGCCGTATCTTTATCACGGTTTTCCCAGGCCACCAAATGGCGACGCTGCATATGCTGCCGCAACGCTGTAGTCCCAACATGGGCCCCCTGGCCACGCTTGACTTTCTGGCCACATAGTCGACATACGGCTACGTTTACTTCCTCGGGCGGCTTGACGAAAAATTGCCACACCGCCGAGTAGGAAACTTTGCCCCCGCTACTCCTCACTGGCTGACTGCTACTTCCTCCGTGCACACCGGCACCACTACTGGCCGTGGTGGTAGGCTGCAGTGGAGCTGGTGCTCTACTCCGTGGCCGTTTGCCTCCACTGACACTGCTGCGACCCTGCTGCCTCCTGGGCAACCTACCGACTGTTTTGCTTGCTGCCAAGCTGCCACCCTCTTCTCCTGATGATGCGGAAGCAATAGCCTGATGACGACGAGGCTGCCAAGTGCGATCAGCCTCATCATCATCAATTAGGGTCTCCGCCTCACTACTAGCCCTCTCGGCTGCGTGTGGGTCAGGAGACAGACCTGTCTCTAGACCGGCTACCGAGCCACTCTCCTCGCCACTACTTCTTCGCCTGGCTGCTGAAGAGGCGGATGTCTCCCCCCGTTACTGACCGCCCTCTGTTAGCTCTTCCTCACTGTACAGTGGGGCTGAGCCCACAGCATACGATACTTTGCTTGGTGAGGGAACACCAAAGGACAGGGGCAGGTCGAGGACACGTGATTTCAGTGGGCTTGCTCCCGGGCCATGCCAACTAACGGTTGTGTCTGACGTACCCACCGACCGTTGGCTGTAGGTGTCAGAGGTGACCTGGGAAGAGGAAGACGTCCGAGCCAACCAATCGATGACGGCAGGGTTGTGGGTGGAGACACGACCACTGGATGACACCAGGAGCAATGGCCTCTGGCTGCGACTAGTGCTGCCTCGACCCTTTCCTCTGCTGCCACGTCTGCTCGCTCCTAAAACATTGCCTCCTCTGCCACTCCTCTGCATGTTGTCTGACATACTCTTTAATTAAACGATTCTGTGTCCCTGAGTAACAATTCTGTGTCCCTGAGTAACAATTCTGTGTCTGTCCCTGAGTAACAATTCTGTGTCCCTGAGTAACAATTCTGTGTCCCTCAGTAACAATTCTGTGTCCCTCAGTAACAATTCTCTGTCCCTGAGTAACAATTCTGTGTCCCTCAGTAACAATTCTGTGTCCCTCAGTAACAATTCTGTGTCCGAGTAAAAATTCTGTGTCCCTCAGTAACAATTCTGTGTCCCTCAGTAACAATTCTGTGTCCCTGAGTAACAATTCTGTGTCCCTCAGTAACAATTCTGTGTCCCTCAGTAACAATTCTGTGTCCCTGAGTAACAATTCTGTGTCCCTAAGTAACGGTTCTGTGGCCCTAAGTAACGGTTCTGTGGCCCTAAGTAACGTTTCTGTGGCCCTAAGTAACGGTTCTGTGGCCCTCAGTAACGGTTCTGTGTCCCTCAGTAACAATTCTGTGTCTGTCCCTAAGTAACAATTCTGTGGCCCTAAGTAACGTTTCTGTGGCCCTAAGTAACGTTTCTGTGGCCCTAAATAACGATTCTGTGGCCCTAAGTAACGTTTCTGTAGCCCTAAGTAACGTTTCTGTGGCCCTAAGTAACGTTTCTGTGGCCCTAAGTAACGGTTCTGTGTCCCTCAGTAACAATTCTGTGTCCCTCAGTAACAATTCTGTGTCTGTCCCTGAGTAACAATTCTGTGTCCCTAAGTAACGTTTCTGTGGCCCTAAGTAACGGTTCTGTGTCCCTCAGTAACAATTCTGTGTCCCTCAGTAATAATTCTGTGTCTGTCCCTGAGTAACAATTCTGTGTCCCTAAGTAACAATTCTGTGGCCCTAAGTAACGGTTCTGTGTCCCTCAGTAACAATTCTGTGTCCCTCAGTCACAATTCTGTGTCTGTCCCTGAGTAACAATTCTGTGTCCCTAAGTAACGTTTCTGTGGCCCTAAGTAACGGTTCTGTGGCCCTAAGTAACGGTTCTGTGGCCCTCAGTAACAATTCTGTGTCCCTCAGTAACAATTCTGTGTCTGTCCCTAAGTAACAATTCTGTGACCCTAAGTAACGTTTCTGTTGCCCTAAGTAATGATTCTGTGGCCCTAAGTAACGGTTCTGTGGCCCTCAGTAACAATTCTGTGTCCCTCAGTAACAATTCTGTGTCTGTCCCTAAGTAACAATTCTGTGGCCCTAAGTAACGTTTCTGTGGCCCTAAGTAACGTTTCTGTGGCCCTAAGTAACGATTCTGTGGCCCTAAGTAACGATTCTGTGGCCCTAAGTAACGTTTCTGTGTCCCTAAGTAACGTTTCTGTGGCCCTAAGTAACGTTTCTGTGGCCCTAAGTAACGTTTCTGTGTCCCTAACTAACGTTTCTGTGTCCCTAACTCTCTCCCTCAATACAGCCAGGTCTGCCTCTGTTGAATGACTGGAGGCAAATGGAGAATTCTAAAATGGCCGCCATTTATAGCTCGACCATTACACAGTGCTGGCTGGCTGGCTGCTGATTGGCTAATGCGATCACATGTCATGAATGAATGCATTATGGGTCAGCGCGCCTTGTCTGCGCGCCTTCCCAGACATCCCCGCTCCGTCGCCGCACATGTCGCCGCCATTTTAGGAAAAATTTCGATTCGCGCATCCGAAGTATGCTAATTTTCGGATTCATCGCGAATTGAAATTTTCCTAATATTCGAAACGAATTCCACTTCGCCTAGTTCGATTCGCTCATCTCTAATGATTATGTGTTAGGGACCTCAGTTGTAAGCTCCTTGAGGGAATTGTGTGTATGTACAATGTACAAGAGGTTGGACAAAATTATGGAAACACCAGGTAAAAGAAATAAAACGTTACCCAATATGGTGTTGGACCACTTTTGGCATCCAAGACAGCATGCACTCTCCTGGGAACAGACAAATATATGTCTTGGATGGTGGCTGGGAATCTGATACCACTCTTCATACAAAAATCATTCTATTGCCTGAAAAGAACATTGTTCTCCAAAACTGACCATAGTGGCTCTATGATATAGAAGTCTGGCAACTGTGGCACCCAGGTAATGTGCGATTTGACGCCAGTTGTGTGAATTGGTGCATTATCATCTTAGTAAATGGCGCTGTGTTTGGGAAACAATGTCTGCACCATGGGGTACACACGGTTGGCCAAAATTTTGATTGATTGATTGTGCGCTACCATGCATTAACATTGGCACAAGTCAGTCCTGGTTGTAAACTTGGGATGGTGTTTGCCACACGTAAACACATCCAGTGCTTGGGAACAGTGTAAAGCTTGATTCATTGGACCATATTACAGTCTTCCACTGATCGATAGTCCATGATCTATGGGTGTTGCACCACTCTCTCCTCTTCTGAGCATTAATATCAGTCACTAGTAGCTTGGCAATGGCAGTTTGCCCATGAATACTGTGCTTATGGAGTTCCCTCTGCACAGTTTTTGTAGACACAGGCTTTGGAAGACTGAAATGAAGCTCTGCAGTCACTTTTGCAGCAGTTGTTTTCTTATTCTGAGTCACAATCCTGCGCAATGTCCATTGTCTATTTCGGTTAGTTGATCATTTCAACACGCTCCTATGCTTATCAGAAAACGGTTTCCTGTAAGCTGTATATGCCATCATAACCTTTAATACTGTACCTCATGACACGGCAAATTGGCAACTTCAGTCACAGAGGCACCAGCTAAGCGGGCACCAACAGTTTGCCCTCTTTGAAAATCAGTAAGCTCTGACATGACTCCACATTACTAGCAGCGCATGTAGTGAATGACGAAAGTGAGGCTTCCCACCTGTTAGCTATCTACACAGCAGAAGCAAAAGAATGTTACATCACTTCAGCTTTCAATGTGAAATATGTCGCCACTTTTGCACCCGCAAATCATGTAGTGTTTCCATATTTTTGTCCAACCTCTGTCTATGTAAAGCACTGCGTAAATTGTTGGTGCTATAAAAACACTATAATAAGTTAAATAAAATGTGTTTTTTATCACATATTTGTAATTTTAACAAGTTATTTCTCACACATGGCACAGGCATGTTTACAATTAGACCCCAAGAAACATTCTGCTACTCCTCTCAAGTATGGGGATACTACAGGTGTGAGATTTTCTCACAGCTTAACCACACAGAGGGGCCCAAAATCCAAGGAGCACCTTCAGGCTTTCTAGGGACATAAATCATGCATCTAATTTCCTGAAAGCTTATCACATTTTTGGAGGCTATGGAGCACCAAGACAATGGACACACAAACAAAATGACCACACTTTGGAAAGCAGACACCCCAAGGTATTTTCTAAGCACAATGAGTCTTTTGAAAATGTCAGTTTGGAAATTGTGTAAAGAAAATGAAAATTTATTTTTTTTTACACAAAGTTGTCATTTAATATCATATTTCTAACACAAAGCATAGTGCACACATGACATTTTTCAAGGGTAGAAGGGCAGGGGGGTTTGGCCTGTTTTGGCAGGAGGAAGTGTCTTTCATGCAGTCTACTGCAGCGAATCGGATAGATGACGTAAGAGTTGTAAATGGCCAATTGGAATAGGTATATGGACACTTTTTTGTACCAGTGACAGGATTATCAGGTTACCAGGTAAGGCTGCATTATATGGTTAATAAAATATACACCTCCATTGAATAGATTATGCAATCTGGTTTTTGGCTGACTCCTGCAAGAGGGATAGTAGCAGCACATAGTCACTGGGATCTCTCACACTGGTCTGTGCTCACTAATGTCCTTGGATAATTGGATGCCTCCCTCCTATAACTCCTCTCCTGTGAATTCTTCTTCCCAGATCCCCGAAAAGAAGTTCCTCAGTCAGCTCCAGCAAACTTCAGCAAAACAGGCCCCCAGCTAGCATAGCTAGGACCTCGATGAGCAGTAGAAGCATGGCAGACCTGCTCAGAAGGAGAGCAGCCCTCCAGGTTTGGATTTCCTCCTCTAGGATAAGAACTCCTCTGTTCGAGGCCCTAGGCTATTAATGCTCCCTCCTAACCACCATCTGGGCATCATCCCCATGGATTGGCTAGGATTGCATAAATATTCAGCTGCCGATTTGACTCTCCCAGCCCACTATCTTCCAGAACCCTCCAGACAGACAAGGGGAAGCAGGCAACCCTGTAGCCAGCGAAACACAGAACAGACCAAAATATTCAAATGTATCTCAACTGATTACAGTGAGCCAAGAGCTAAATTTCCCTAACCTAGCACCTAGGAGGGTGCTACATCATCACTGTAGAGTTGCATATAGTGAATTGAATGGGGTGTGTGGACCAAGAAGTGAAGTAAATTTTTTTTTTTGTGAGATTGTGAGATGCATATTTAGTGTAGGTCCAAGGCTTCCGTTCAAATGGACAGGCGTAAAACGAATTTGGATGAATGGTGATGTACTACTGGGCATGCAGATTACAGATTGGTCCACAATAGAATTGAATAAATCTTTTGTACAAAACAAAAAACTGATGGCTGTAAAATTTCTGCCTGAATTCCTGGTTGTACTTTAAATTGGGGGATGATAGGTACTTCTCTATTAGAGGGAAGCAATAAAAAATTTGAAAGTGCCTTTTGGACACTAGTATGGGCCACAGTCCTATGTGGCAGGATTGACACTCCACTTCTTCTTTTTGGCCTTTCATCCAGGTGTGCTGCACTACTAATGGTCACCTCTTCACCAGATGTACTGTTCTGGTGGTTGCCTGCTGCTGTTCAGCACCCCTGAATCTTTTTTTTGGAACCCTTTCCTCCTCTGAATTGGTTGCTGAACTGCTGCTCTCCAGGGGTTCATATTCAGAATCCAAATCTGACAGTGAGAATTCCTCCCTGCTACTCTCATCTGTCATGCTCAGAATCTGAAATGCCTCCTCATTTGTGCACCATTTTTTGGACATGGTGTGCAGGGTACACTGGCTCTGGTGACACTATACTGGTTTGACGGTGATCAGAAACACAGTTGCTGGTGTGCACCAATCTGACACTGCAACAGATGTTAGTGGCTGCCCTGATGACATGGTACTTGTGTGACGGTTATCAAGTACTGGTGTGATGGTGACACTGGTACCAATGTTGATGGTTGCACTGGTGACACTGTACTAATGTGACAGTTATCAGGCAATGGTTTGATGGTGAATGGGTACTGATTTGATGGTGACACTGTAGTGGTGTGATGGTGACACTGTTACAGGTGTTGCTAGCAATCAGGGACACAGTGGATTACTGCTCTGATGTGTGACAGTTACACGGGTGCGGCTAGCAATCAGGGCACTGTAGATGGCTGCCCTATGTGCAAGTGTTTTTTACAGCAAAACATCACAATACACTCACAGATCATCACAGATTAGCTCTGTCTCATGTCACACCACTTTGTGAGTGAGAGGAAACAGAAAAAATGGCTGCTGCAAGGCAGCTTTTTTTTTTTTTTTTACTTTTGTATCAGTGTGATTGGTCACAGTGAAAACATGGCACGGGGCCGGTTTCATTGGCCCTGTACTCAGATCTGTGATCCGCTGTGTCCCTTGACAGGTGACACCACTGTGCGCCCCCAAGGATGTGCACAAGCGGCTAGAGTTGGAGGAGGTACGGGTAAGTCCTCCTGAATCTATGGAGCTATATAAAGACCACTGTATTTAGGAAATAGCAGTATCCCAGCCAATTTCTTGGCTTTAAAGGCTTGAATCAACACATATTGGATCCCTTGGTAAAATAAAGGCAAAATAAGGAAAAAAAAATGGGGGGTGACCCTTTAAAGTTTTACAAATTTGGAAAAAAAGCTCTGAGATGTAGAAAATGTGTAAAAAATGTCCCCAAAACAGATGCAACAATGTTTAAACACAGCTGGCAGCAGTTTCAACAATACTGAACTGCAATAACGCTTGGACCTTGGTGGATATAGTATAATCTATATAAACTGGGGCTTTATCTACCTTTTATGGCATTTACAGCTCAACTTTGAGTATATATGCTGGTCCACATGCCCTTCATGATTTATGGGCGTTGCTGCTTTCACTGTGTTTTTTTCTTATCCTTACAAATGCATCATGCACATGGAGTAATAAATAGAATATACTTATGCAGGCCATAGATGGGTCGAAAATCAGCCGATTTTCAGATCATTAGTGGGTTAATAGGTCGGCCTTTTTTCGGTATTTTGGCAGATTTTTTTTATCAGTAAAGTTGGAGAGGAGGAGGAGGAGGAAATGGATACAGATAGATACAATGTTGCAGCCGCTATAAATGTCAAAGAACTGTCAAAGAAATAGTGGAGCTCTCTGCAGAGACACTTTTTGCCGGCTGTAGACGGGATGAAAATCCGCTGATTTTTTTTACCGTTCCTGGTAACGTCGGCCGATTGAACGACCGATTTTTATTTTTTTAAAGAGAAATCGGCCGCTTTTCTCACCATCTATGGCCTGCATTAGCTTTCAATACTGTGCTTTAATTTTGATGCCTGCCAAGCCTAGCTATGCTGCTTCTTTGCTTCTGCTTAGACCTATTTTTCCCTGTAAGAGCCTTTCCAAGCATGTGTAACATTTCCACTTTGTTGGAACCAATGACTTATCATTTCATGCAATAACACACACACACACACACACACACACACACACACACACACACACATATACATACACAAAAAATAAAGGCTGGATATATTTAAAAATTAAAAAAAATATGCCAAAGATAATGCATCTATATATATATATATATATATATATATATATATATATATATATATATATATATATATACACACACACACACATCGTGTTCCAAATTGTTATGCAAATGATATTTTTCTCATTTACCTAAATAATTGATGTAAATAACAGTCAGCATAATTCTCATGTTATCAACTATTAAGAGTACAATTCACATTTTATTGAACAAACCTCCTAATGATAACAGTATTTTTTTTAAACATATAAAACTTCCAATGCACTGTTCCAAATTATTACGCACAGTAAGTTTCAAAACACTTTATAGGTTGTAAAGAACTGAAAATTGTTATTTGTTGTGTTTGCAGCATATTTACTGAAATCAAAAGCTATTTCAATCAAACTTTTAACAACATTTTAACTTTTTAAACATTTTAACAGGTCACGTTACATTTTAACATAGGACCCCTTTTTTGATAGCAGCTTCACAAGTCTTGCATCCATTGAACTTGTGAGTTTTTGGACAGTTTCTGCTTGAATTTGTTTGCAAGATGTCAGAAGAGCCTCCCAGAGCTGCTGTTTGGATGTAAACTGCCTCCCACCCTCATAGATCTTTTGGTTGAGGATGCTCCAAAGGTTCTCAATAGGATTGAGGTCAGGGGAGGATGGAGGCCACACCATAACTTTCTCTCCTTTTATCCCCATAACAGCCATTGATGCAGAGGTATTCTTTGCAGCATGAGATGGTGCATTGTCATGCATGAAGATGATTTTATTATGGAAAGCATAGTTCTTCCTTCTGTAACAGGGAAGAAAGTGGTCACTCATAAACTCCACATACTTTGCAGAGGTCATCTTTACACCTTTGGGGCCCCTAAAGGGGCTGACTAGCTCTGTTCCCATGATTCCGGCCCAAAACATGACTCCACCACCACCTTGCTGATGTCGCAGCCTTGTTGGAACAGGGTGGCCGTCCACCAACCATCCACTACTCTATCCATCTGGACCATCCAGGGTTGCACGGCACTCATCAGTGAACAGGACTGTTTGAAAATTATTCTTATCTTCATGTATTTTTCTGCCCAATGCAGCCATTTCTGCTTGTGAGCATTGGTTAGTGGTGGCCGAATAGAAGGTTTATGCACAGTTGCAAGACTCTGGAGGACTCTACACCTTGATGTCCGTGGGACTCCAGAGGCACCAGCAGCTTCAAATATCTGTTTGCTGCTATGTAATGGTATTTTAGCAGCTACTCTCTTGATCCGATGCATGGATCTGGCAGAAATCTTCCTCAATGTGCCTTTATCTGCACAAACCCGTCTGTGCTCTGAATCAGCCACAAATCTCTTAATAGTGCGATAGTGCGATGATCACGCTTAAGTTTTTGTGAAATATCTAATGTTTTCATACCTCGTCCAAGGCATTGAACTTTTTCACTCTTTTCGGTAGCAGAGAGATCCTTTTTCTTCCCCATATTGCTTGAAAATGGTGCTCTGCTTAATAATGTGGAACACCATCCTTTAGTAGTTTTTCCTTAAATTGGGTTCACCTGCCAATCTAATTATCACAGGAGTCCGGTGATCAAAAGAGCCCTGAGACACGATGCCATCCATGAGTTAAACTGAAAAACAAAATATTGCATCTTTGTGACACAAATAGAATTTGCATAATAATTTGGAACACGGTGTATATACACACACACATATATACAGTGGGGATCGAAAGTTTGGGCACCCCAGCTAAAAATTTGTATTAATGTGCATAAAGAAGGCAAGGAAAGATGGAAAAATCTCCAAAAGGCATCAAATTACAGATTAGACATTCTTATAATATGTCAACAAAAGTTAGATTTTATTTCCATCATTTACACTTTCAAAATAACAGAAAACAAAAAAATGGCGTCTGCAAAAGTTTGGGCACCCTGCAGAATTTATAGCATGCACTGCCCCCTTTGCAAAGCTGAGACCTGCCAGTGTCATGAATTGTTCTCAATCATCGTCTGGGAAGACCAGGTGATGTCAATCTCAAAGGTTTTAAATGCCCAGACTCATCTGACCTTGCCCCAACAATCAGCACCATGGGTTCTTCTAAGCAGTTGTCTAGAAAACTGAAACTGAAAATAGTTGACGCTCACAAAGCTGGAGAAGGCTATAAGAAGATAGCAAAGCGTTTTCAGATGTCAATATCCTCTGTTCGGAATGTAATTAAGAAATGGCAGTCATCAGGAACAGTGGAAGTTAAAGCAAGATCTGGAAGACCAAGAAAAATATCAGACAGAACAGCTCGCAGGATTGTGAGAAAAACAATTCAAAACCCACGTTTGACTGCACGATCCCTCCAGAAAGATCTGGCAGACACTGGAGTTGTGGTACACTATTCCACTATAAAGAGATACTTGTACAAATATGGTCTTCATGGAAGAGTCATCAGAAGAAAACCTCTTCTACGTCCTCACCACAAAAATCATCGTTTGAACTTTGCAAATGAACATATAGACAAGCCTGATGAATTTTGGAAAAAAGTTCTGTGGACCGATGAGGTTAAAATTGAACTTTTTGGCCGGAATGAGCAAAGGTACGTTTGGAGAAGAAGGGGCACAGAATTTAATGAAAAGAACCTCTGTCCAACTGTTAAGCATGGGGTTGGATCAATCATGCTTTGGGGTTGTGTTGCAGCCAGTGGCACAGGGAACATCTCACGAGTAGAAGGAAAAATGGATTCAATAAAATTTCAGCAAATTTTGGATGGTAACTTGATGCCATCTGTCAAAAAAGCTGAAGTTAAAGAGAGGATGGCTTCTACAAATGGATAATGATCCTAAACACACCTTGAAATCCACGGGGGATTACATCAAGAGGCGTAAACTGAAGGTTTTGCCATGGCCTTCACAATCTCCTGACCTCAACATAATTGAAAATCTATGGATAGACCTTAAAAGAGCAGTGCGTGACAGACAGCCCAAAAATCTCAAAGAACTGGAAGACTTTTGTAACGAAGAATGGGCAAAGATACCTGAAACAAGAATTGAAAGACTCTTAGCTGGCTACAAAAAGCGTTTACAAGCTGTGATACTTGCCAAAGGGGGCAGTACAAGATATTAACCTTGCAGGGTGCCCAAACTTTTGCAGACGCCATTTTTTTGTTTTCTGTTATTTTAAAAATGTAAATGATGGAAATAAAATCTAACTTTTGTTGACATATTATAAGAATGTCTAATCTGTAATTTGATGCCTTTTAGAGATTTTTCCATCTTTCCTTGGCTTCTTTATGCACATTAATACAAATTTTTAGCTGGGGTGCCCAAACTTTCGATCCCCACTGTACATACTCACACATACAGTCAGGTTCCAAACAGTTGTTTTGGCCACGCCTAATGTTTTTGCTATCTCTCTGATGGGTTTGTTTTGTTTTCTCAGCCTAATGATGGCTTGCTTCACTGATAGTGACAGCTCTTTGGATCTCATCTTGAGAGTTGACAGCAACAGATTCCAAATGCAAATAGCACACTTGAAATGAACTCTGGACCTTTTATCTGCTCATTGTAATTGGGATAATGAGGGAATAACACACACCTGGCCATGGAACAGCTGAGAAGCCAATTGTCCCATTACTTTTGGTCCCTTCACAAGTGGGAGGCACATATGCAAACTGTTGTAATTCCTACACCGTTCACCTGATTTGGATGTAAATACCCTCAAATTAAAGCTGACAGTCTGCAGTTAAAGCACATCTTGTTTGTTTCTTTTCAAATCTATTGTGGTGGTGTATAGAGCCAAAAATGTTAGAATTGTGTAGATGTCCCAATATTTATGGACCTGACTGTATACTGTATACAGTATATATATATATATATATATATATATATACACACACACATATTGATTTGCATTGCTGCATTATTTTTGGCATTTTTCTTTCATTTTTAAATATGTCCAGCCTTTATTTTTTGTGTAACAATAATCCATTAAAGTGGTAGTAAACATCGCTGGGACACTTGTACCTACAGGTAAGATTTTATGGCTAGTAGCTAGATGGAAGTCTCTCCTCAGTGCAAGACACATGAAAACTTGCTTGGAGCTTGCAAAAGCTTTCTTGCAAACTCCAAGCGGGCTTTTAAGGTGTTTTGCACTGAAGAGAGGCTTCCGTCTAGCCACTCCCAGATTGGTGGAGGGCTACAGTGATGCTTGTCGTTCTGAAACTTTGAACTTTGTTATCACAACACAGGATCTCTGGAGCTCAGTCAGAGTGTCCACTTCTGTGGACAGCAGATATCGAGACAACCCTTCCTTCGGACGAACCCAGAATGTCTTTTGCCAGGTCTAGGAGGGGTCTGGATCTGGTTCATACTTGGTGACTCAGGTGCACCACGGTGGTGGCATTGTCAGACCTGACGCAAACCTCCCTGCTCCCAGGATGCTGATCTCAAAGTCTTTTAGTGCTTCGCCTACCGCCCTGAGTTCTCTGAAGTCAAATGAGACCAGCATTACCCTGCTGTCCCAAGCACCCTGTGCTTTGCGTTTCCCTTGGAGGGCTCCCCACCCCCAGGATCTTGCATCTGTGGCGATTTTTAACAGATCCCATCGCACCCAGGGCTTGCCAGCCTGAAGATTGCTTGGGACCACCCACCATGCCAGGGAGGCTTTTACCTGTCAGAACAGTCAGAACTACCTTTTTGTCCAGGGATACTTTCTGCTTGTCCCATCAGGAAAGGAGGAAGAATTGAAGGTCTGTTGAGTGGAGCTGTGCCCACACTATCACCGGGATGCTTGCCGACATGAGTCTGGAGCATGAGGATGTCCTGATCAGACCTTTGACCGCCAAGGCCACTTTCTCTACTTTGTCACCCAAGTTTTTGTACTCTTATCTACCAAGTAACCAAAAAAGGTTTTAACCTGTGCTGGTTTCAGGAACAATTTCTCTGTACTTAC
The DNA here is from genome assembly GCF_062004578.1 of Staurois parvus. NCBI lineage: Eukaryota > Metazoa > Chordata > Amphibia > Anura > Ranidae > Staurois > Staurois parvus. The sequence goes on along the minus strand of NW_028318749.1, from coordinate 20,194 downwards.
TATCCAACCCAGTATCTCCAGGATGGTGACCTTTTTCAATTTCTGCTTCGGTGAGCAGCTGAGGAGCCGTAAATCAATAGATTGTCTACATATGGGATCAAAGCTGCTCCATGAAGGTGTAGGAAAGCCATCACCTCACCCAGGACCTTTATAGGAGTCCTTGGGCTGGCCACCAGCCCAAAGGGAAGTGCCATGAATATTCCAATGGAAGGCCCCTTTCTTGGTTACCACTGCAAATCTCAGGAATGCCTGGTGTTCTGGATGGATTGGAACATTTGCAGTAAATAGGCATCCCTAGTGTTGTGATAAAGACCTCTTTTAGAAGATTCTTGCGAACTGGGTATATACTCTTCATGGAAAACCTCTTGTACTCTAATAACCCATTTAAATTCCTGAGATTTATGATGAGGCAGTACTTTCTCAAGGGTTTGCAAACTATAAACACATGGAAGTAGAATCCTTGGTATTGCTGACTTTCTGGTACAGGCACTACTACTCGCTGTTCTGCCAGCTCCTGAATACCTTGCAAAAGGGCCTTCATTTTTAGAGCATCCATGGGAGAATGCGTTAAAGTGATCATTAGTGGGAGGCCTGGACAAGAATTCTAGGTGGTAGCCTTCTCGTAGAAGCTGAAGAATGTATGCATTTCCTGCTATTCCCTCCCACTGGGAGATGAACTGAGACAGCTGCCCTACGCCCACACCTTAATCCTGGCGTCACTTTGTGGCTTTGGTACTTGTACCAGTGGGGAGAGCAGCAAATACTTCTTTGTCTTCCCCCAACATAACCCCACCTCTCATTGGTTTCCATTTTGGTTGTGTGATGGTTCTGCCCTGAGGGGGCATGAAAAAACTTTTTTCCCCTCATGGGCTTAACTGGGAACTTCTTCCCTTTCTCAGAAGATCTGGACAACACAGTATCCAGGCCAGGGCTGAACCGCAAGGAACAATGTAGCCTTAGACATGAGGTCACCTTCCCATGCTTTTACCCAAATAGCTCTCCTAGCTGAGTTGATAAGCATAGCTACTCTGGCTGAGGTTCTTATGGATTCAACCATCGCTTTAGCTAAATAGGCCTTCCTATACTTGGAAGGGAATCCACTATCTCCTCTGCTTTGGTCCCTTGGCACAGGTGTTTGGTAAGCCTCTAGCCAAAAACCTGCATTTCTGGCTATGTAGGCTGCTGCTAGGGCCAAGGCCAGGGCCATGGCAGAGGTGTTAGCATCCCAAGCTTTTCTTAGGAGGGACTCAGATCTACAGTCAATCAAATTTATAATCCCAAGTCCTCAAAGGACATCAGACCTTTAAGTCACTTGAGAAAGTGCAGCGTCTAACTTGGGGACTTTAAGGACCTTATCCTCATCCTCCTCAAAAGGAATCTATTTTTCCATGTTTTTAGTTTGACTATCCTCTTTTCAGGTTCTCTTCACTCCTAAAGAATTAAGTCCTTTAAGGATTGGTGAAAAGGAAGAACCCTAGATTGTGACTTAACTACTTGCCAACTGCAGATAGCCAAAAAACAGCTACACTGCGGCCGGCCAGTTCTGGGAGGGCATCATATGACATCTTCCCAGAACACGCTCTCCTGCGCCCCCCCTGGCAATCTCCGTGATCGCTGTGTCCTACGGACACAGCTGATCACAAGATGTGGTAAAAGGCCAATAACAGCGGCCTTTTACCACATGATCAGCCGTGTCCAATGACACGCTGATCACCGGGAAATGCAATTGCCAGTTCTCGGCTGCACTTTCCTTGCGCTGTCAGAGCGCGAGGAAAGTAATGCTGAGAACCGGCAGTTGTCAGAGCAGGGATCAGCACCGATCATCAGTGCCCTGATGATCGGTGCCCAGCAGTGCCACCCACCAATGTCGCCCACCTGTGCCACCCAGCAGTGCCACCTACCTGTGCCCATCAGTGCAGCCCAGCAGTGCTGCCAGTCAGTGCACAGAGGTTGCGCCAGTCAATGCCTAGCAGTGCCACCAGTCAGTGCCCAGCAGTGATGCCAGTCAGTGCCACCTATCAGTGCTGTCTATCAGTACCCATCATCAGTGTCACGTATCAGTGCTGTCTATCAGTACCCATCATCAGTGCCACCTATCCGTGACACCTCATTAGTGCTGCCTATCAATGCCCATCAGTTATGCCTCATCAACGCACATAAGCAAAGGAGAAAAATTACCTGTTTGAAAAATTTTATAATAGAAAAATTTTTCAAATTTTTTGCACTTTTTTTGTTTATAGCGCAAAAAGTAAAGCGCCCAGCGGCGATTAAATACCACCAAAAGAAAGCATTTGTCCTGTGCAGAGGCCTCTTTTGGTGGCTCAAGGATCTCTTCAGTGGCATAAACTGCCTGTAGGACCCCCTCCAGGTCTTCCAAGACAAAGATGCCTGCCAGTTTTAACCTCCTCACCTGGCTCACAGGTGAAGTCAGGGTCCCTTCCTCCCCTGAACTGCAGTTTGAACCAATCTGGCTTCTTGCTTCTCGCCCCTGATCCTCTTCCTCCCTAGCCTGAGCTGAAGGGAGCCCTTGCATGGAAGGGAGAAATACACTTGGTCCCCCCTTGGACTCAAGACTCTCCTGTGAGGGTTGACTTTCCTTAGCAGTTAGATCCTCTAGGCCTGGGACCTGTGGCTGCTCCACAGATGTAAAGGACTGAATTGTAGCCACCATTTCAGCCTGCATGGAAGCTAGGAAATCTTTCATTAAGTGAAAAACTTCCTTCCCTGCCAGTTTGGTAATGCATCTGTAACAGAATGGCTTGGCGTGAGCCCCATGTAACCCTCTCTCCACACTAGTCAGACTTCTTAGAGAAACCAGCACAAGGCAGAGATGAAGGCAGCTTGACAGAGGTCTTCAGCATTCCGCTTGGGGAATCTGCAAAAGAGAAGAGGAAAAACCATCCATAAGGTTACTTTTACCAATCCCTGGCTGTGAGCATACCCCCTAATTGGGTGTTAAAAGGAGTATCTGTCAGGTAGCAGACACATATGAGCAACTCTGACCCTGCACTGACCAATGAAAATGGCTACAGACATCAGTTGGCAACCCAATGCATAAGTCCTTTGAGGCCCCCAATCAATCTACAATGACGGTCGTACAACCATGCAGGCAACTACTAGCTAATTATAACCTGCCAGAGTGCCTTTGGAGCCTGGGAAAAAACCCACATAAGTACAAGGTAGGATATGTTGAAGTTTAAAACAACTCTTGTGCTGCTATGTGAAAAGGCTAAATGCTCAGCTCCCAGCATCACACTTTAAAAACACCACCTCACTTTCCCCGTTACTACCACCAAAAGGGACACGTTGCCCGGCTTTTGTCCGCAGCCACGGGCAATGCCCCTTTCCCTCCCCCTTTTCTATTGTGTTTAGGCACTTAGATTCAACGCTTCCGCCTGCACACAGGTCTCCACCTGGTCAGGTAAGCGCCTTGCACTTCTCTCCATGTGACTCAGTGTCTCCTCCAGCCTTTTCAGCTGCTCCCAGGCCACCTATGTCTCCAACTCTTCCCACTTTCTGCCACGTGACCTGAAGCTATTGCTCTGCAAAAGCAAGGCTTGGAGTGGTGGCTCACACTCCCTTGTGTGTGGATCACTGCTGCCATTAGAAAGCAACCTGTGAGAGAATGCAGTATCCAGCCCTGCAGGTTTTTTCAGCCCTCCCCGACTTCCCTATGCCTGCCTGACCGGGGTACCATCCAACCCTCTCCAGTCTTCTGGTTTCAGAAAATAAACATTTTGCCATTTCCTTGGGAGAAAATCAATACTAGGGGACAAGGGTAAGGGTGGGGGCTTTTAATAGCCGTCACTTGTTTCCTATAGTGAGGAGCTTCACATCTCAGGTATGCCATCCTGGAAGGTGGTAGTAGAAAATGAATTGACTGTAGAATCAGGTGGCAACATAACAAGATTGAAAAGGTGAAGGGGGTCTGAATACTTTCTGAATGCAATGTACATCACTACATGTACACGAGACTTCACTGGAAGGGACCCAAGAGTTTTTGGCAGCTCCCAAACCAGGATCCAAAACCAGTGACTTAAAAGAAGTATGGTCAAAGCCAAGTTGGCCCTACATCTATGGATCAAAGAAGTGGAGTTAGTTCTGCACTCATTTGACTCATTTTCAGCTGACAGAAGGCTTAAGCTTACTGTCCTGCTGACATCACTCAGCCAGTTTAGATCCCAACCATATTGTCAGAATCTGCCCAGGTGCCTGGACCGGCAGCTGGCTCAGCCTCTCAGTGAGCTGCTCAGAGCAGAAAGAAGAATTGAATGATCAGCAGTGTTTGATCGCTCAGTTCTCCGTGCAAAGCCAGGAGGAGGATAGATGCACCATCAGTTCAATGCTATATCCACCTGAGTATAGGCATTCTCTACCCCCCCCCCCCCAACCCTATACTTTTTTATTTTTAGGATACTGCCTTAGTGTATACCACATCCACCAGGATGCCTACTGTGGTATTTTGTCTGAGATGGACCTGTACCCTGAGATTCCTCCTGGAAGGAATGGTTGACAGTTTAAATCCTCCACAGTCTCCCCTTTCTTCCTCATCCTCCCTCAAATGGGGAGGAAGCAAGGAGAGGGCCCATGTTTGTGTCCCAGGAGTTTCAAGCCAGTAAGAAGCTGAGAGCAAATTAAAACAGCCCAAATATGGCTACAGAAATTCAGTTAACCCCAGAAGGAAGTGCCCAGCTAGCTGAGAAGAATGTCAGCCTAAGCCAGAACATCTGTGGTGGCCACCCCCAATTGGCAAGTGACCTAGTACTTGCTGTCTCTACCATTGAAAAAGCAGCAACTGCTGCTATGCAGGGCTGGAGGCAGAATTAATTTTAGTGTGGGTGACCAGATATCCCCACTCTGTGTAGGCCAAGGAGCACCAAAGTACATGTACTGTGCCTGGGACACTGAAAATAGCACCAGGGCATGCCTGGATTGCTTTTGTGCTTTGCCACTGCTATGTCAGCCCATGGAGGAAAGCTGCCAAGGGGTCCATGCACACTAGGAGCAGAAAAAACGCCAGAATCTTTGGCAGAAGAACCAGCATAAAAATGCTCATATTGCACAAGAGTTTAGGAGAGTATATATGGGCATTTGTTTTTATACGTTTTATTAAACATTCCCCTTTGCTCATTTTTCAATTTACACTTGAAAACGCCAAACGCTCCTAAACACTGCATTTATGTTCGTTTAGCATTTTTTCTGCCGGAAATTGCCTCGCAAAAAGTCATGATTTTTTTTTTTCTGTCTCTAAACACCCTAATGTGCATTGGCACATAGGGCAACATTGAGCTGCGTCTACAGGCAGGATAAAAAAGGCAAAACTCCTGTAGAACAGCTTTTTCAAGCCTAGTGTGCATTGACCCTAAACGTTCTTGAACAGAGGGAGATGCTGCTAAGGGAAACTGCCAGTGTTCCACTAGCAGAGGCATTAACTAGTCCATAACTGCAGGGCCATCCAGTGGGATCACTGCCTTGGACCTGTATAGCACCCTGCCAACAAGGTCTCTGGATACGCTGTACCCAGGAGATTGCTACTTACAGGATCCAGCGCCAACTGGCAGTCATTACAGGCCATCCCTGTTCTTGTATGCAGGGGGGCAGGTACAGTCCCCTCTTGGACGTTAAGCCATAAGTGACTGATCTATATGAAGCCCTGCTCTACCCCGCTCAGGAGTGTTATGAGCAGGCCAGGAAATCAGGACTAAGTCCTTACAAGGTGAATCTTTAGAGAGCTGTAGGCACATCCATCACCTAAGAACACCAACTGAAAACTGGCTTAGCTGAGATGGCAGGGGCTATGTCTGGGCAAGGATTCCTGCTATTTGGCCAGTGCCCTTTCACCTGAAGATAGCAGCATAACCCAAGTAGTCATGAATATCAAGTCCTCTGTCCTGTGATTTAAGATTAGGAAACATCCACATTTTGCATCATTCTGGGCTCACAGACCATGGCCACATCCACCACTGAGGTTCAATATTTGTGTCAACAGAAGTGCAGGTTTTTGACAATCCACAATTATGAATGTTGGGCACCCCTGTTTGTACTATTACTGAATTTAGCGGGTTAAAAAGTTGTAGTTGCAAAGGTTTGTTGATCCAACAGGGTTAGGGTACTATTTAGTTGCCCTCAGAAGAATGTCACATGGCATGCACACAGATAAATCTGGTGGGCTCCAGCTCCCTACAAATACAGCACGCCACATTGGCTCACTAAGCTATCAATTACAAAGCTTGGTTGCCCTTCTGCCTCCATGGTCCACCCAACTCCATGATGTACCAGAGATACCTGATTGATGGCACATTTCGCTGATGACATTTAGGTGCTGGTCCTTCTCCAGCACAAGGGTAGGTCCACTTGTATATGCAGTTACATGAAGGCAGCCAGCTGCCTACCTTCTTTCCTTGTTGAAAATCGCTAACTGCAAAAGTTATGACAGTAAATCCCTGTATAATTTGAAAGTAATCTGCAATACATTGCTCCTCCATACCTGAAAATAAAAGTGGTTGGAGAAAGTAGGTCAGTTTGGCCTCAATAGCCAAGATAAAAGATTCTTAAAATGTATAGTCCTAGATTTTTCAGATTTGATGCACTTTGTGTAAGACAAAACAGAGAAATGTGCATGTACGATGTACTGATTTGTTTTTTTTTTTCTCAGGCATACACATTAAAGAATCTGTTCAGCTGATCACAAAACTTCAATTACAGAAAAATACTTCCCTGATACTGCCAGAAGTCCAGCGCACTCTTAATTTCCAATAGTGAGCTGACAACGCTGCACAGAAATCCTGTTGCCAGTTCTCCCCTACTGGACTACAGAACACAGCTCCTATATGTTATGAGATGAGGAGAGAGGGAGGTGCTCTGTAATCCAGCAGGGAGAAAACTCAGGCAGGTGTGACAATACGGTTTGGGATTCAAGTGCAGCAGATAGAGTGTTGTCAGTGCAAACAAAAAGTTAGGCGCACACTGAATTTCTGGCAAAGTAGGTATTTTTTGTACTTGCACATTTGCCCATGTTGTCTTAAAAACACTGCATACAATGCAATGTACTGAATACATGTGGAAATGTGCACGTATTACACAGAACCAAATATGTTTTTTTAATTTTGTCTATACATTTTGAAAATATACTGTGATTGAAGTGCAGTAGTAAATGATTCTGGGCACCACCATAATTCTGCCATAGCCTGAACTAGCCACCAAGGAGAGGCATACAAGGAGGGCTAAGCAGTCAGTCATCTCCAAACAAGACCATTTGTCTTCTAAACACACAGATGAGAGTCAGTATAAAATTGTAAAGTACAGTATGTACTATTTGTTTGCTGCAGAACAGACTTGAGTATTTACTGACCATGCAGGTAAGTGCACATTTTTTCATTGAAGCCACCATCTCAGTTTTGGCTGGGATTCTCAGCCATGTACAGCACATATCAAAATCATTTTCCAGCACTTAAAAAAAATGTTTTCACATAGTGCTTTATGAAAAAACGTATTTAATAGATTTATAATTTAAATAACTTAGATTGGAAAAAAACAAAAGCAGGCTTTAAAAAACAAAACAAAAATGGGGAAAAAAGGATATGGATGTAATTGCTCCCCAAACTTTCTTCAGCGGCCCCTCCCACCTGGTCTAAAGTTCTTGTACATAATTTGACCTGAATACTTCCCTGCCCCTTTGGGTAAATGTTTATTTTTTTCCAACTTAAAGTCGCCTCAAGGCTCTTTTTTTGTCTGTTTTCTTTTTTGCTGCAAGTTTCTTGTCTCGGTCTCCAGCATGTTTCTTGGCCATGGGTCCATCGCCAAGAGCACCTGTTGCTGATGCAGAGGAGCAGGGGTCCGTAGGATCCTTGCCCCTTAAGGATGAGTTCTGTGCATGAATTTCTGTCATGAGTCTTGCACGGGATGCGTATTCTTCATAGTTCTCCAGTAAGAGACGACCAGCCTCTTCGTTCAATGCCGACTCTGGGTTTGGGTGAATCAACAAACACTTTATTGTCTTAAGAGAAAAAAAAATACATACAAACATTAGTGAAAGAAGCCTTCAAAAGTTTAACAAAAAATACAAGTTCTTTTAAATACAAAAACCTTTATTTGAGGCAAAAAGCTATCTGAAAGACTCAAAGTGAAACATCACCTAAAAAGGGAAGTTTCGTTTACCTTTCTTCACACCTACTTATAGTAAGCCTTTTGGGGGAGTAATGCAGGCCATACATGGGTTGAATTCCGAACACTTTTTCGCCCGAAAATCGAAAACATCATTCACTCGGTAATCCGATGGCGTCATGATTTTGAAAATCGGCCAACCAAGTCATAAAGTTCACCCCATATAACAGGTGAAACTTCTGCTCCTTCCAGGTCATGGCTCATGCGCATATTCTTTTCGGAAAAACAAGTGTATGATTTGACCATTGAGTCGAAAATCGGTAGTTTTTCACAAATTTTCCAACATGCCTGATCACCAAAAAGGGGGAAGAACCACGAAAATCATCCGGTGCCATTGATTCACTAACAGAAAATCGGCCGATTATTCTTAGGTCCGATTTTTGGACGAAAAAACGGTCGAATTTTGACCCATGTATGGCCGGGCATGGATTTGACCTGTACCTGCTTTTCACTCCCGCTGGGATCGCCTAGACAACCTGGCCAGAAGTTGCTCCCTTCCTTCCCCGACAACCTCCTAGGACATGTTACAGGTACCAGGAGGCTCTGGGGCCATTCACAAAGCACATCACAGCTCAGGAATGTGCAGTGGGAAGCAAGCTGTGAAGCTGCAGGTAGTCAGCCAGTTTCCCACATTCAACATGGAGATGCCGGGGATCCAAAGACAGATTAGCAACTGGCCTAGGTGAGGACAGTGCCGGATGCCTAGACTGGTAAGTTTTGTTTTCTTTTAAAGTCAGAAGCTACAAATAATGTATACTTTTAATACCACCTAATAAGCATTAACACATTAATGTAATCCCCTAAGTTTTCAATCTTTTCAAATTTGAAGAAAAAAAAAAAAAACACATCTATAAAAGGCCTTTGTTTAGGTACTTCATGGGGTGACAACTATTTTCTGATTCTGCTCAGACACTGTCATATGTACCTCTAATGGAGACTGAAAAAGGGTGTGCCAACACACTGCGTAGGAGTTTTCCCCCGCAGGGAAAAATGAGAGGTGCCTCTGCAATCTCCTGGCTTACATCTCATTCAACTAATCTGCAAGACACTAACAAGGAAAAAAGTATTCCCCAACCTCTAGGTTCTTGCTCTAAGTCATTGGCTTCACTTAACGACTGGATCCTTAGGGTTCATTAACACCTGCAACTAGAGCCAGACAGCAGATTTCTATAGCAAGAACCTGCATTCACCTGAGATTCCAAGTGTAATCTGCAAACAGCTGCAGACAGAAAGCCTATACAAAGCAATGAAAGGCTAAATAGAGCCTCGGCTGTCCATATGTATGCACACAATCAATTACCTGACATTAGGGGCAGATCTGCCATGAACAGAATGCACCCAAGGCCGATCTGCCACTAGTCACAAGTAACCATCAGATATCCAAATATAGTTGTCCAGCCCTAATCGTAAGTATGAATGAGCCCTTAAAGTCAAACCAGCAGCCAGTGGCAGCTCCCTTTCTATCTCAATAGCTTCCTTTAAACTGGCCATCCCAACACTGGGGGGTTTTGGGGAATTTGAGAATAGACCATTCCAAGACTGGGTTGACAGCACCAGCTTTGGCAACTTGGCTTCTCAGGCTAGGTGCACGCCGCCTGCACTGGAAATCGCAACCGTACTGGGAACCGAGGTTCCCATGTGGGCTTCATTTTCAGAAGAAGTGCAGGGACGTCTTCCCTGCATATCCCCGGGCACAGGAGTCCATTCAAATGAATGGGCTCTCATGTCTGCGCAATACGCGCCCCGCAGGAACGCGGATATGTGAACCAGGGGTAAGAGCTGGATCTGGACAGGTGACTACAAACTGGAGTTACTGCTCTCCTCAGTCACCAATCGTACTCCAACTTTCAGGGCAGGTCTGATGCTGATTGAGCAAATCAAGCAATAACACTGTGCACAAGGCCCACAATTATGGCTACATTACCCAATACAAATCACATATTAGGATATGAGAGGAGAAATAATAGGATACTCGTTTATAGTTTATTGTTTAAGCCACTAGAATTTTGACTTTAAAAATAAACTGCTGTCATTTGAAATATACAGTTGTGCCACTCATGTCCTGTACACACTGTTCACTTAAAAGTTATAACTTACCTAGTTTTTTTACCAACTTGCGCTGCTTTCACACAGATCCATTTTTATCCACACTGATCCGTTGTGTTTAATTGCAAAATCGGAAGAAAAACCTGTGACCATGTATTCTTATGAAACTCTTGACAGTGATGCACTGCAGGTCAGGTGCATTTTTTAAAATCCTGCTTTCTGCATTTTTGGCGTGGTAAAAAACACACTTTCCCATTGAAAGATAGAAAATGCAGCCAAAACTTAACAAAAATGCACCTGTACATTTTTGAGTCACTTCCTGTAGAAAACATGGCAAAAACACAACAAAAACACATATGTATTTTTGCTAGGATCAGTGTGAAAGTATCCTTAGAGTTCTACATTTGTTGTTCGCATTTATTTACAGGCATGTACAGACTCCCTCTTAAAGCAGAGCTCCACCCAAAAGTGGAAGTTGCGCTTTAAGGACTTCTCCCCTGCTCCCCATTAAGGACTGGCACCTCTGGGGGGCGGGGGGTTCCCAGAAGACTACAGAACCATTCATGAAGCACAGTGCTACTCGCGCATGTGCAGTGGGTACCCGGCTGTGAAGCCGCAAGCTATCATAGCCGGGTGCCCACACTGAAGATGCCAGCCTCCTGGAATCCAGGACGGCCAGTGAAACAGGCTGGTAACAGGTAAGTGGCCATTTTTTAAGTCAGCAGCTACAGTTTTTGCAGTTTGATGCTGTGATCACTATGCTACATGATCAGTGTCAACAAAGCTGTTATGAATGAACTTATTTATAACAGCTGTGTTTCCTGTTCTGTGATTGGCACACAGCTATCACACGGTACCTGGGCAAATCACAGCACCTGGACCAGATTAGGTGCAGCCAATCACAGATCACTAGTGATTACAGCTGTCCTGAATGTAACCCATTCATGACAGTTGAAAACTTTGCTGTTGCATCGATCTTCGTTGTGGTAAAAAAAAATCCCTGATCACCCCCTCATAGTACAGTGTTACTGAACTACTCTGATGAAAGCATGAAATAAAATACGAAAACATGGAAGTAAAAAAAAAGTTAATTTTTTCACTTTAAAATTTTTTAAACATACTGTCAACAGTCAGTGTCCCTGATCATCACCACACAAATCAAATGCTGACGCTGTACTGCACTGGTGACAGTATGTATAAAACTAAATTTTATTCAAGTTCTTCATTTTCAAAAAAATTGTGACACAAAAATTACTATTAAAAAAACTCACCATACCTCTTCCTAAATGTCTCAGACTATCTACTTTCCAAAAATGGCTAATTCGGGGTGAATTTGTACTGTTTTGACATCTTAGGGCCTCACGAATTGAGAAAGGATGTCAGTATATCAGAACTGATCAATTTTCATATATATCATAGTTTGCAGACACTATAACTGTCAAACAAAATAATTAATAAGCACTTGTTGGGATGTAGCAGAATACATTTTGGCCTAAATTTATAATAAAATTTAATTTTATTGGATAGGTTTTATATCCCTTGCAACTGTTTTCTGCCATTGGGGTATTTCCCTAAGCCGCAGGGTGGAAAACAGGGTAAAGCGTGTCCATGAAGGACTATGCAGCAACCCTGGTGTAGACCATCCTGTGGCAAAAGGAAGCGACTGCAGATTGCAAAGGGCTCTAGACGAAGTGGTGATAAAACTGCAACCTGTAGTGTGATATAAGTCTGAAGGGTAGAATTTTACCATCCAGTTTGAAAAGTTTACCATTGCACAAGTTTAAACTTAGAAGGAAAACTATTTAAAAAACCTCCAATGAATGAGGTCATAGTATGGGTAAACCTGTCTTGTCTATATCTCTGACCTTTAATCACCGTCACAGTGGGCCTACCATTGGAGAAGTAATCAGGGTCTAGGCTCCATAGGGACTGACCATGGCCCTGAACCTGTATAACACCCAGCGCCTAGCTATACAAACTGCAATAAATGCTGAAGTGAATGGCCAAGCTTTTTTCTTGCCCAGCTACTTAAACTCACCTACTCTCGTATCTCCCCCAACAAAGGCTAATCATTCTGTAGTTCCAAGAGAAGTACTGAAAGGGCAAATTAGTTGAGATAACAGGACTGCTGTGCATTTGACATAAAAAGCTGGTTTGCACTTATAACAGATATAAATATACCATTGGAAGCATATTATGAGAACAAAGCAAATATGTTAATTGTTAATTTATGTGGAACTGAACATTAAAATGAAGAAGATTTGCTATGTTATATGGAACATTTAGAAATTTTCATTCAACCTTAGTAGTATCCTCAAAATATTTCTCTTGAATTCCTGCTGAAAAATAGCAATGATTCTTGGTATGTCAGAGTACCTAGCCACTCATTCAGCCTCAAAGCTGTATATCTGCAGTGCGAGATCTAAGGTGCTACTGCCTATCACTGCTAGTCTAAGGGGATGCACATAGTAAAACATTACTGTAT